>NC_135719.1:60001123-60312918 GCF_964656455.1 Halichoerus grypus | reverse complement strand
GTGTTATTGTTTAATGGGTTTAGAGTCTCAGTTTTACAAGATGAAAGAGTTGTAAAAAATGGATGATGGTGATGTTTGCACAGTGTGAATATATCTAATACCACTTAACCGTATACTTAAAAATGGCTAAGATGGCAAACTTCATATTATGTGTATTTTACCATAATAAAAAGAGAAAAAACCCACCGAATTGTACATTTTGGAAGGGTGAATTATATGGTATGTGAATTGTAGCACTAAAGCTGTAAATACACATAAAATGGCCTAGAAGGGAAGAAAGGAGGCAGTGGTGGTAAAATTGGAAAATGACCATTTTGCAGCCAACATGGAAAAGACTGGTTTGAACAATCTTATATATATATATTTTTTAAAAGATTTATTTATTTATTTATTTGAGAGAGAGAGAGAGAGAGACAGCGAGAGAGGGAACACAAGCAGGGGGAGTGGGAGAGGGAGAAGCAGGCTTCCTGCCGAACAGGGAGCCCAATGCGGGGCTCAATCCCAGGACCCCGGGATCACGACCCGAGCCAAAGGCAGACACTTAACGACTGAGCCACCCAGGCGCCCCGGTTTGAACAATCTTAGATGAACAAGAATGCATGCTAAATCTGGGAGAGAAAGCTTGATGAGGAGCAGGTTATTTGTATGAACTGATTGTCTTTCCAAAGACTTTTTACTGATTTCAAGTGTACAAGTAATAAATATACAGAGAAGAAATAAACAATGACTGGGTGGTTACAATTACCACCTAGTAGATGCAGACAAATACCATGACTCCAGATGTGATAGCCTGGAAAGAACACAAAATCACCAATGTAATAATCCAGCCAGAGCTGCATAATCTGAATCTAATTATGAGAAAACACCAGATGAACCAATTGAAGAACATATAAAATAAATCGTCTACATTCTTCAAAAACGTCAAAGTCGTGAAAGACAAAGAGTGAGGAGCTATTCTAGATTAAAGAAGACTAAAGAGACAGGATACATTTTTTTAGGGAGAGTAGAATATTATTTGGACGACTGACAAAATGAGAATCAGACTGTAGCTTAAATTATTTTAGCAAGATTAAATTTCTGGAATTTGTTAATTATAACGTGGTTATGTAAAAGAATATCCTTATTCTTAGGAAATATACACTGAAAGCATGATATTTGCTATCTACTCTCAAATGATCCAGAAAAAAATAAAATAGTGGGGAGGGGTGTGAGGGAGAGAGAATGATAAAGCAAATGTGGCAAATGTTGAAAAACCAGTGAACCTGGGTACGGGCATACAGAAGTTCTCTGTACTATTCCCACAGTGTTTCAGTAAATAAAAGTTTAGTAACAGAATGTTTGTAAGAAGTGCTCATTAAAGACACAAAATGGCATTGTTACATTCATTTGCCTTCCGTCTGTGAGCCCCTGAGAGCAGTTGAGTTTAGGATAGCCAGGAAAATCTTAATCCCAAATCCACATTATCTCTGTGCCACAGAAATCTTGTCACCAGAAGGTGGAAACACAGGAGGCCTAAAGATGTTTTCTGGGACGTCAAGAAAGGAATGGAGTTACCCTGGGAAAATCGCAGTGGCTATCAAATTAGAAGAATTGTAAATAGGACAAATGAAAAATGAACAAATGACAGGACGCCTGGGTGGCTCAGTTGGTTAAGCATCTGCCTTCGGCACAGGTCATAGTCCCAGGATCCTGGGATCAAGTCCCGCATCAGGCTCCCTGCTCAGCGGGGAGCCTGCTTTTTCCCTCTGCTCCCCCTGTGTGTGTGTGTGTGTGTGTGTGTGTGTGTGTGTGTGTGTGTGTGTGTGTGTGTGTGTTTGTGCGCGCGCGCATGCTCTTTCTCTCTCTGAGATAAATAAAATCTAAAAAAAAAAAAAAAGAACAAATGAAGGGTAGACTAATCCCTCTGAGTGAAGCTGGGGTCAATCCTGCTTTCCGCAGCTTGGGGGACTGTGACTCTACTCCTTCCCAAACCTTCACCTTTCACTGACAGGAGAGGGAATTCCAAGCCCCTCTTCCTCAACAGAAAAGGGGTGGGGAGAAGGGAGGAGAAGGACTTCCTGGGATGGAAGACATGCCTGAGATGTAAAGACAGGGAAGAAAGCGGAAAGGAGAGGTTCTTAACAACCTTTATCATTTGCTAGAAAGTTAAACCTCAGATTCCTGGTGAGTCAAAGCATTTGAGGGGATCTTGTTTTAACCAGCAGGACACGCCTACTTGCAATGCAGGATGTGTGATGTTAGATTATCATACTAATTACATAACAGAGCTCAGGGCTCTGAGGATTTTTCTGAATCAAGGTGTGGGTGTCAAAATTGCCTCCGTCTTTCAATCTGTAAAATGGGAATAGTTATATTTGTAAAATCTACCCCACAGAATTGTTGGGATTGAAGAGACAGTTTCTGTCAAACTCTTTTAGGAAAGAAATAATGTAGCATCAATTTAAAATGCTATGTTTTTTGGGTGCCTGGGTGGCTCAGTTGGTTAGGCGACTGCCTTCGGCTCAGGTCATGATCCTGGAGTCCCTGGATCGAGTCCCGCATCGGGCTCCCTGCTCGGCGGGGAGTCTGCTTCTCTCTCTGACCCTAACCCCTCTCATGTGCTCTCTCTCATTCTCTCTCTCTCAAATAAATAAATAAATAAAATCTTTAAAAAAAATAAAAAAATAAAAAAATAAAATGCTATGTTTTTTTCTATTCCAGTGGTCTGAGCAAATTCTGCTTGAGCCTTTCACTTTAAACCTTAGGTCACTCACCCCAGTATTATCCAGGTGTTTGCAGAAAGGTAACTTTTTTTTATTAATATATCATAGAGGAGTTGTCTCCCTTTCTCCCTGGCAAAATAAGGTTTCTTAGTTCACCAGTGGTTACTCCCTCAAGTTCTCTGGGGCCCAACCACGTAACACAATTCCATGGAGCTGGCTGATGGGAGGTGAGCGTTAGGGAGTGGTGAGGACTAGGTCAGTGGAGATAGCATGTCCTGCCTGTTGGCCTTCATGATACAAAACATGTCTAGGCAAGTGGGTCAGTTTTGTCTCCTCTAGATTAGAGGATGTCTAAATTCCCTTTGAGCTCCCAACCCCTGTGATTGATTATTTTGAAATTTCACATCTGGCATGGTAACTCGCTTGGAGCTCCTTTTCCAGTATTTATTAACCTGCATGGCTCTTGCTGGTCATCTATCATTGCAAAATCATTGGACTTTACGTAGTAAAGTGGTTACTACTGAATTGAAAAGTTCACATAACATATTTCACGTATTTGCAGAACTTTGCCCCAAAGCTCGAATTCTGCCGTCTCTCTTAGAGCATCAAGCTACTGGTTACAAAATGACAAGTTATAGATTATTTTTCACAGTGACCTTTTAACTTAACAATGTATATAGGCCTGGTTCACCTCTCCCAAGGTCGCACCTGATTTCTGCTTTATCTCCCTTGAATATTCCAGAGAACTCTCTTACCTCATCGACTACAAAGGTATTTGAGCCCTTCGTCCTGATTAATCTCTTCAACGTCTTCACCCCACCACGTGCCTCCATACACCCTCATCCCCCTTCCACTCCCCGTTTCCTCCAGACACATACCTACTAAGTCCGTTCCACAGGGGCCAGAAGCATACTCTGCCACAGAAGATAAATCGAGGGTTTGGGTCTGGAGACAGCAGGAGGCCTGCCTGGGTTGCTGCTTCTGGTGTAAATAGGCAGAGGGTGGAGTCTGTGGGAGGAGTAGCCCAGAGGGAAATCCTTAAAGGGGGAGCCTGGGGCCTGGCTTGCTGGAGGAGGGGACCCTTGGACTGTCACAGCCTGGCCAACCCCAAATAGTTTTGTTGTTAAGGCCTGGTTCCTGATACTGCAGTCTGATTCATTCAACGTAACTTAAAGCAGTTGGGGCTGTGTTTTATTGTGATAATGATAATGATAATGATGTTGAATCAGGGTGATATCTAGTGAGTGGCCCACCAGTCCCTGGTGTGCTATATTGCTGGTAGCTGATCCCAAAGAAAGGCAGCAGTGAGGTCAGGTGTCCTCAAGTTCAGAGTCCTGGGCTGAGAATAGCACCTGTAAGATTGCAGTTGTAGCTAGTGAGGTTTCTGTTCCTGATGTCGGTGTATTTACATGTTGTTTTAGGTCTACAGACAGGCTCCTTTGGCTCTTGTTACAGCTTGCTGCTCTGCACCCCCTGGAATCCCTCTCTGTCGTGGCTTCCAAGGCCTTCCCAGCTCGGCTCCTGCCAGCATCTCAACTTTATCCCTTACCGTGTCGCCCTCTTCCACTATGGTCCAGCTACGCTGTGTTCTCAATGTAGCATATCCTTTAAATAAGCCAAACAAGTTCGGCCCCAGGACTTTTGCACTGGTTATATCTGCTACTGGAGCACTCATCCCACTATTACTGCTCTTCCCTTACATAAATATCTGGCTCCCCATCATCCATGAGTCAGCTTACTGATAAGAGTCTTTCTAAGGGGGGGTGCCAGGGTGGCTCAATCCATTGGGTGTCTGTCTTCAGCTCAGGTCATGATCTCCAGGTCCTGGGATGGAGCCCCACATTGGGCTTCCTGCTCAGCGGGGAGTCTGCTTCTCTCTCATCCCCTGCCCTTCCCCACTGCTCATTCTCTCTCTCTCTTTCTCTCAAATAAATAAATAAATAATAAAGAAGTCTTCCTAAGGGATAGCCCTGACTTTACCCTCAATCACCAGACACTGTTTTATTTTCTTCATAGCTATTAGCACTACCTGAAATTAATTGAGTTTATTTGTTTACTTGGGTATTTCTCCAGTCCCCTCCCCTCACTAAACTGTAATTGCCCCAAGACAGAGTTGGGCCTGTATTGCTCATAACATTTTCCCCACGTCCAAAATTAATACCTGACACACAGTAGGTGTTTACTGTATGTGCACGGATTAAATGAATGGGATACAGTTCATTCACTGACTAAGTATTACCGTGTAGCTGATGTGTGCCAGGCACTGTGCTGGATGCAGGAAATATGACAAAGAAGACAGGCAAAGCTTCCCCCAAGGAGGCTTCCAGTCTAGAAGGGAAGACAATCATTAAAAGAATAATCAATTGAATGAAAGTGCATCTTAAAAAAAAAATAAACAAATAAGCAATTGTTTTTTCACAGTTGGCTATGAATGTACATTTCAGAAGTGTTGGTGGGGGAGATAAACTGTCTGTCAGTCACAGAGCCCAGAATTCTCAGGAATCCAAGCCTTGTTTATAAATTGATAAAAGGTTTTGTTCCTAGAAACTTGATGGGATCCCATGGAGCAAATGACCCATTTCTAGTTCTCAGACTAATTTTTTTTGCTGAGGAGTCTAATCAAGACTGCCCCGTGGCACTAGCATATTTATCAGGCTCAGTGAATTTAATTTAGGAATGACCTTTGAATCCATGTTTCAACATCAAAAGAACTCAGATTCTGGGGATGTCCCAGGGCTCTAAGTGTCCTTTGGAGCTTGTAAAAGAGATCTGGCATAAGGCAAGGATTGCAATAGGCCAATAGGGCTTCCTCAAAAGTTTCACAAGGGAAGTTGGGACCAGGTCTCTTTCCTGTAGAAATCACAAATTATACCACAGTAATTTGGTTGGAACCCTCCTGTTTTCCCCAGGCCAAGTCACTACTTGGCTCATTTCTTTTACCTATTAGGCCCCTGAAGGCACTGGGTTTCATGAGCCCTGCTTCCAGACATTGGGTTGCCCATGCTGACAGTTTTAGGATTCTAACATCCCTGGACATTTTCAGTTAAACAAATAAATTATGATTTGGCAAAATTCAAATGCTAAAATGCTGGTGATTTGGGTACCAAATCCAAACATCTCTAATACAAAGAGGTCCAAGAGGCAAGGAGGATAAATCTCAAATTCTAAAGATTCATGAAATAAAACTTTTTTGACACATTCTTTCGAATTTCCTCAGCAGGAACACATTTTACCCTTTGGTGGTTCTTTAGTTACTATGACTGCCTAACAAACCACCCTGAAACTTAAGGACATAAAATAACCATTTTATTATGCTCATGGATTCTGTGTTCATGGAATTCTGACTGGGCAGAGAGGGGGCAGGTTGTGTCTACTCTGTGATTCTAGGTTTGCTGCTGGGAAGAAGGGGGGAGTGATTCAACATTTGAAGGCTGGAATCCGATGGAGACATCTTCATTCATAGGTCTGGCCGATGATGTGGGTAACTGACTAGGCACACCTACACGTGATCTCTCAGTGTGGTCTCTCTGCACACGCTTGTCTGGACTTCCACACAGCAAGGTAGCTGGATTCCAAGAATGAGGGTCACAAGAGAGCAACACACAACAAGAGTGCGCGACATCTTTATAATCTGGCTCAAGATCTCACTGTAAGAAGAGTATGTGGGATGGAATTATTGCAGGCATCTTCAGAAAATACAATCTGCCACAGGGATACATTTGACTTTCAAAAATAGCTAATAGTCATTAGGAGTTAAGTTTGATGAAAAATGTAAATGAGGAGCGCCTGGCTGGCTCAGTCAGTAAAGCGTAAGACTCTTGATTTCAGGGTTCTGAGTTCAAGCCCCATGTTTGGCGTGGAGCCTACTTTAAAAAAAAATGTAAATGAGGGCCCCCTGGGTGGCTCAGTTGGTTAAGTGGCCGCCTTTGGCCCAGGTTGTAATCCCAGGGCCCTGGGTTGGAGCCCTGCATCAGCTCCTTGCTCAGCGGGAGTCTGCTTCTCCCTCTCCCTCTGCCTGCTGTTCCCCCTGCTTGTTCTCTCTCTCTCTCTGTCAAATAAATAAATAAAATCTTAAAAAAAAATGTAAATGAGTGAAGCTGGTTTAGATTCAAAAGATGAGGAGCAAACATTAAATAATAAGAACACTTCCTTCTGTGGATCACATCCAGTCCAGAATTCGATTTCAACAGACCTCTTGTGGAACTTTTAAAACAACTAGCATCATTCCCCCCAATTACCATGACAGATCTGATTAGGCATTGCATTAAGTATATCATCTCCTAGGGGGGTATTTAAAGAACTGACATGTAGGCAAGTAAATTCTTGCATTTGGGTTTATTAGGGAACAAACAAATAACCTCATCATCTTATATCTCATTTAGCCATCACCAAAAGCTACATTTTGGTATGTATAAATTCTGAGGTGCTAGCAACAATCAGCAGATCCCAAATATGTTCCCCCAGATGTCTTCTAAAGCTAGGTTCTAAGCATTAGTTTTTGGAGGTGAGAAATCTTCCTCCTGGAGATTAATAATTAATAATCCCTGTGAATATTAATGGGTCTCTACAAAGTAAACCTGTTTGATATCATTTAGCCAAGCGACAAAAAAATTCCCTTTTCAAGGAGATCCTATTAATATCCCTTGGAACAGGCATCCTATGGAAAATATTGCCTGTGGTCTTGCCCCTAAAAATGTTTGGGAATAGCAACAAAAAAGGTTACTATTGATTTGCCATTTTGTCCCCAGTGTTCATGTTTAACTTCCGATTAAACTGGTGCCACTGGATCTGATGAACCTGGGAAGAGGGAGGACACCTGGGGCCATTTGATAAAGACTCATTAATATAACACAGTGGTACTGCCCAGGTCCAAAGGCTGCTTTCACAAACGTGGAATGCAATCTGGGGTACAGATGGTAAAAGAACCACGGAGCTGAAATAAGCCCTAGAGATCATCTACTTTAACACTTTTATCTTAAAAGATGGAAACTGAGGCCTATCTATATTGGGCGACTTCCCCAAGAAACATTCGTCAGTGCCAAACCAGAGCTGGAAGCCAAATGCACTTTCCTAGAGTCGTTTTTGCAAGTATAAAAAGCACATCTATATGTCTTAGAGTAAGTCTGGATTCTGTACCCTCTAGAAGCAAAAAGTGGAGTCAGGCCTTGGGATACCCTGCCATTTATTAGCTGTCTAATTTTAGGAAATTTACTAACTCCCCTTCTCCAAGCCATGTTATCTTATCTATAAATATGAATGATATTGTACCTAGCTGCCTTACCAGGGGAGCTGTAAGGGTCAAATGAGGTCATGTACAGCGGGAGGCTTATGCAAATATCGGTGGCAGATTGGTTTGCTTGCTCTCTGCTAGGATGCAGTTCTCTGCGTTCCTAGAAATGTGACTCTGGACTCCTCAGTAATTTGATTGGTTTGAGATGTTGATAGACTCACTCATACAGTTAGTCATTTAAACTAGCTGCTCTCTTTTTTACCTCTTTGCAAATGACACAAAATGAATAATTGAGGGCAGAACCTGGAAGCACATTTCCAAAGAGTCTGAGAGATAAAGCCCAAGATACCACAGATACTCCCCACTCTGCTTTAGGAGCTCTCATGTTCATCTTGAAAAACTCTGGGCAGAGCGAAGCCAGTTAGGCAGGCCTTTTGCTAATGCTAATAGGGCTCAGGAAAGAGTAAAAACAGAGGCCCATACACCCTCTGTCCCTCAGCTCTACAGCATCCTCGCTTTGTGGAGAAGGGCGCAGCCAGAAGAGGGCCAGGGCAGGCCCCCCTCTTGCCTGGGTCTAACAAAACTGCAGTTAGAAGTCTCTTACAAAAATCCCAGTGAAGGATGACAAGGTTGTGACCAAAGGAATGAAAAGGAGACAGCAACTGGGAAGGTCACGTAGGGAAGATTTTGTGGTACTTAGAAACTACCGAGATAGGGAAGAACAAAAAAGAAAGGAGGCAACAGAAGATGCCGAATTTTTCAGTCCTGGGTTATTGGTGGGGCCAGGAGGGAACCTTCTGATATAGTTAATGTTAGATTTCTGTTAGCATGTATGATTTTTCATGACTGAGCAACGCTTTCTCAAATATTTTCAGAAAGAATTGTCACCCATTCATATGTATTCAGAATAGTGCAGGTACTTAAGCATTTGCTCTAAGCATCAGATATAAGGATATATTTGCTTAGAAATGTTAACAGTAATATCTTATAGCAACATAGCTTAGAAAAATGGGTAATTTCTATTTAAATATTATGTTACCTCAAGTTGGCAAATAAATGTCATTCTGTAGCCTTTATGGTGGAGAAATTGTTCAGCTGCAAAATAGAGCTATTAAGATTGTTTTATCATTAATTTTTATTTATTTATTTGTTTTTAAAGATTTTATTTATTTATTTGACAGAGAGAGAGAGCGAAACCAGGAACACAAGCAAGGGGGGTGGGAGAGGGAGAAGCAGTCTCCCCACTGAGCAGGGAGCCCGATGTGGGGCTCGATCTCAGGACCCTGGGATCATGACCCGAGCTGAAGGCAGACGCTTAATGACTGAGCCACCCAGGTGCCCCTATCATTAAGTTTTAAAATATACTTCTGGAGTAGAATGGGGTGGGATTTTACTAAGTCTGAGACCTCAAAAGTCTGAGACATGACTTTTCCTATTACAGATCAGTCCAGCTGAATCATAGGTAGAAATATATAGATGGAATATAATTATTCTAATTGGATTATGGCCATGACACCAGCCAGCCAATATTCCAGTCATAAAAACAATGGCTATTTTTTCGTCTCATTGCTTTTTTTTTTTTTTAAGATTTTATTTATTTACTTGAGAGAGAGCATGAGATAGAGAGAGCATGAGAGGGGGGAGGGTCAGAGGGAGAAGCACTCCCCGCTGAGCAGGGAGCCCGATGCGGGACTTGATCCCGGGACTCCAGGATCATGGCCTGAGCTGAAGGCAGTCGCTTAGCCAACTGAGCCGCCCAGGCGCCCTCGTCTCATTGCTTTTTATGAGACATTGCAATAATGGTTTGTGTCAGATAACTCCGACAATGTAATTGAATTCTAGAGTTACTGTTCTAAACTTGTAACATAAGAAACACTTGTAATATAAGAATGTGTCTTTCTTCAAAGGTAATCCATCAAATGTTTGCTTGAAAGATAAAAATATTAACTCTTATGAAAGGTCCTATTGATAAATAACAAATTATAGCATTCCCACAGTGGTTTTTTCCTACAGAAGAGTGAATAGTAAATGGTAAATTTTTAAAATGGCCCACTCTTTCTTAATATTGATAACTATGCAGAGAAACCACGTAGACTTAAGTGTATCTTGGGTTGAGGGCCCTTTAGAGCATAGCAAATACCCTGGTAATCCACAGTGCACTCCAAATCAGAGCCTGAGGAACCGGGAGCAGAACAGGATGTAATTGGTGGGTGACTGGATCCTCATCACCAACACCAAATGTTCTCCAGCCCACCGAACACATTTGACAAACCCCAGGTCTCAAATGGGGATGGGGGTAGGTGAAGATTAGGATAGAGGTAAAGTTGGGGGCTAGGTCTCTAAGAAGATATATCAGGGGCACCTGGGTGGCTCAGTCGGTTAAGCATCTTTCTTTGGCTCAGGTCATGATCGCAGAGTCCTGGGATTGAGTCCCACATCAGGCTCCCTGCTCAGCGGAGAGCCTGCTTCTCCCTCTCCCTCTGCAGCTCTGTCTACTTGTGCTCTCTCTCTCTCTGTCGAATAAATAAAATCTTAAAAAAAAAAAGATATATCAGAATAGGTTCTTGCTCTTCAGAGAGCACTGAGAAGCAAGGGGGTAGAAGGCTTTGCTAAGCAATTCTCCCTAAAACACCACTGAAATCTTAGGGGCCCGATCAATCACATGCTTCCTTCCCTCTCGTTTTGAATCAGTTGAGAAATAGGCATGCCAAACTAGTGGGAATAAAACCACGTTTTTATTTTTATTTTTTAAAGATTTTTATTTATTTATTTCAGAGAGAGGGAGCACAAGCGGGGGGAGCAGGAGAAGGAGAAGCAGGCTCCCCACTGAGCAGGGAGCCCGATGTGGGACTCAATCCCAGGACCCTGGGATCATGACCTGAGCCGAAGGCAGATGCTTAACCGACTGAGCCACCCAGGCGCCCCTAAAACCACATTTTGAAATTAATGGTAAAGCTGGATTAGAGAACCCCACTTATACCCGGGCCCGGGTAGGCCTTCAGCTCTACCTGGGGGTAGGGAAAGCTGTTCTGTAGAGCGTATTTGACCTGCCTCCACAGGAAAGGGAGTTTCCACCCTCACACCCTATCAGACTCAGAGAGGAGGTCTAGAGAGACATCAGCCTCCAGAAGGTAGGCCTACGCTCCCATCCAGATCCACTTGCTTCATAGGAATAAAATCAGAGAGGAGAAGGTGCAGGCAGGTCTGAGCCAGAGAGAGTGAGCGAGCAGGGTGACCTTTACCCTTCTCCCCGGTCATATCAGTCACTCCTCCCCAAAAGGCAGAGCTGGGAACTGCTTTTTCACTTTCCTGGAGAGGACTAAGTGTGGGCAGAAGTTACTATTTTAGGGGTCAATGATGGAACATGAGAAGAAGGAGAGAAGTGTTCTCTCAGCTGTCATGTGATTCAGTCTTATCCTAGCAGAAGAACATTCTAGAACAGGTGGGTCCTGGAAGTTAGATTTTTACATGAACCCAAGTTTTAATCAGGGCAGAGCTAGGTAACATTCAGTCCCTGTGGCTCCTGGGTGGGTGATTCGGGGGAGGCAGATGTAATTTGCAGTTAAGCATTTGCAACTGAAACTCTGAGATCAGTCCTGAAAAGGAGCCAAGGATTGCCTTCTGAGAATCCTGCGGACTTGTTTGGAGGAAAGAAAATAATGTATATTTATTCTTATTTGAAGCTGCTCCGGGGAATGTAAGGTGTCTCCCTTTTGGGGCTGTCAGTCAGGGGAAGAAAAGTCTGAGGTGGGTGTGAGGGGCGGGAGGGGGACCCTAGATATGTCTACATGGGTAAGGTTGAGTTTTGGGAAAAGTCTGAAAATTAGGTTCATCTCTGGTATCCTCATTCTGCTTTTCATTTGACCAAAGCCCTCCTGCATGATTCCCTCATCTTCCAGATGACCTTTCCTTCCACCTAAACTCGTCAAGCAAGCATTCCTTCATTCCTTCAGTGCAGCTCGAAGGTAGATGGTGGGAGAAAAATTAATTAATTAAAATCATTAACAATGAAGTGTGAGTTTCAGCCCTCCTTAGCCGCCTCGGATGTATTTGTATTTTAAAAGAAAAGACTGGGGGCACCTGGGTGGCTCAGTCGTTAAGCGTCTGCCTTTGGCTCAGGTCATGATCCCAGGGTCCTGGGATCAAGCCCCGCATCGGGCTCCCTGCTTGGCGGGAAGCCTGCGTCTCCCTCTCCCACTCCCCCTGCTTGTGTTCCCTCTCTCGCTGTGTCTCTCTCTGTCAAATAAATAAATAAAATCTTAAAAAAAAAAAAAAGAAAGAAAAGACTGGTTTACAGGTATAAATATCTCAGTGGTTGAAATTTCAGGCAGAATTCTGAAGCGATTTGCCTGGGAATCAGGGATGGAATTGTTCCCAGCACCGGGTGGACAATACAGCCTTCTGTGAAAACGTGGCATGAGTAAGGACCAGGCACAGATTCAGCGGAGGGCAAGAAGGATGAAGACAAACGACCATTGGTTGGCATAGAATGAGGTCATTGGTAGCAGAAAGAGATTGGGGAGCAGTGGTAGCAGTGATGATGGACAATGATACAGGTAGGATGGATTCAATTCAGCCAGTAGTGTCTAGAAAAAAACATTTAATTCTCTGGACACCTGCCCCGGTAAGTAGACTTTGCTTTTTCTAAGCAAACCACGAGTCTTTCTTTTCCAAACCACTAGTCTTGAACAAAGGAAATGCCAATGTATCCCTTTTCTAGCTGTGGGACTCATGCTTGATGGTGAGGTCTGCCTTGGATCAGCCCCCTCGTCCACCCAAGTATGTGTTCTATTCATACCCTAAGCAGTCCTATGCTCAGCCAAACAGGCACCTGATGGATGCCTCATATCCTTCACACTTCTCTCCTTGCCTCAGTGACACTGTATGCACCCCTCCGCCACCCCTCCAAGCCTGTTTGCACCCCTTCTGAATTCTGCTCATCCTTCAGAGCTGGCTCCGGTTTTCAGACACTTTCTTCTCTGGGAAGGTTTCCCCGAGTACCGGGATCCTTTCCCCTTTCTGAACTTCAAGTCTTCTGTGAATAATCATAATGGCAATAATTACAGTAATAATAATGATGTCTTACATTTGAATACTAGGAATTTTTTAAGTGCTGACACATTCTTTGTTACATGTGTGCATCACAGAATCATTCAACAGATAGTAAGGGATTAATATTATTCCTAATTATTTCTACCTAAAAACAAAATAAAACAAAAATCAATAAAGAAATTGATGTCAGAGAGAGTAACTGCTTCTTCCAAGGCCACATATCCCAGGATGCATTGTATTTGCCATTTTGGTCTCTCTAATTTAAGTTACAATTTCTGATTAAATGTTACCTTGCATGGTTTTCAAATTGTTTCCTGTTGCTAGTCTTGGCTCTGTAATAAGATTATACTTTTCTTCAGGGCAGGAAAAATCTCTTATGCATTTTGGTAATTCCTCAGCACCCAGAATTATATTGAGTACACAATTTTGGCTTAGAAAATGTTGCACTGGGGCGCCTGGGTGACTCAGTGGTTAAGCGCCTGCCTTCGGCTCAGGTCATGATCACAGGGTCCTGGGATCGAGCCCCACATCGGGCTCCCTGCTCAGTGGAGAGCCTGCTTCTCCCTCTCCCGCTCCCCCTGCTTGTGTTCCCTCTCTCGCTGTGTCTCTGTCAAATAAATAAATAAAATCTTAAAAAAAAAAAAAGAAATGCTTTGATGACGTGGAGGGTCACATGTTTGTATTTCTGCACATCGTGTGACTGTGGATATTTGAGTTTGCTGGAAGGTATCATGGCCTTGTGATTCATTTGACCTTATTTCAGATGTTGGAGATCCTGGGGCACACATACTGAGAAGGAGCATTCTACTATTATTAGTATTGGTGGCTACCATTATTGATCTAAAAGATTTCAGGGTTGGTATCAAGATGGGAAGGAATGAAATATCTCTGTTTAATGTGTCGCCTCCATAGCCCCTACAATATTAATTTGGAAACATGTGTCCTGCCTTCACCTACTTAGAAATTCCTTGCCTCCCTCTTTCCCATCAATAGTGACTTCTGACCTGTGCCAGCTTCGTGGGAAGAGGGAAAGTACTTGACTCTCGGATTGACACAGTGATAATGCTGGTGAAGAGAAGGAGCTGAGAGGGTTAAGCAATTGTGCTGGCAACTTTGTCCATCTGAGAGGGAAACTGGGGAGGCATGAATGCTGTCTCTCTCTCCCAGGGCTTTGCAGAGGAAGGATGGTCTATGAGTTACTGCTCTGGCTCAGCGATTGACCAAGGGAGAGGAAAGAGAAGAGATCTACACAAGCTCCAAACCAGATTTCCTTGAAGGTGAAGCTACGGAAGATCATTGCATTGATAGGGTCAGGACAATTTAGGGGTTCAGTTCAAGGATGTCATGTCCCAGGAGTGATGAATCCATTGGTTAATGTATCCACTGGTTTCTTGCCATGTAGATTATGTCTCACAATTAGGGTGTGCAGTCTTAAAATACAATGACATGAAAATTTGCTTCAATGTACATCTGTAAATAGAGTTGGTCATGGCAGTTTCAATACTTGAAGCAAATCCTACCAACTATTGATCATTGCATAAAAGATTCATTTGAGCCAGTATTTAAGTTCAAGTATGTACACATGCCAGTAAGATTACTGAGGCGAAAAATATCAACATATGCCTCCTGGTTTCTGAGTCAATCTTGTGTATCACTTTTAATAAACATGTAACACCTACTTCATCTCTAAATGATGATATCAAATGTTCCAGGGAATTTGACCTTCTCCAGAGGGAAATCAATCAAACTATGACAATATGGGGGGCACCTGGCTGGCTCAGTCGGTTAAGTGTCTGCCTTCGGCTCAGGTCATGATCCCAGAGTCCTGGGATCGAGCCCCATGTTGGTCTCCCTGCTCAGCAGGGAGTCTGCTTCTCCCTCTCCCTCTGCCTGCCACTCCCCCTACTTGTGCTCTTTTTCTTTCTCAAATAAATAAATAAAATCTTAAAAAAAAACTATGACAATATAATAAATATCTTGAAACAAAAATAAGAGCAAGGGAAATTTTTAAAAAGTATTTATTATGCTAAGAATTACTTCCTTTCCCAGAATTTTGACCCTCTGACTTATCAGACAGAGAAGTCCTAGAATTGGCTGTGAAATATAAACAAAGAGTAGTTTTAAAATTCTGAGTAAGGAAACATTTATTTTACAGATATTAAAGTATAAAATTTTATTAGAGAGCCAAGACTAGCAACAGGAAATAATTAGAAAACAGTGCAAGGTCATATTTAATCAGAGGCCAAACTTAAAAATCAAGAGACCAAAGTGGCAGATACATTGCATGGATGGGGGTACGTAGCTGGAGTTTAACTCATGATTGACAGTAAAATAGCAAATATTCATGTAGTGATAATTATATGCCAGGCACTGTTTAAGTGATTTAATTATATTAACTGATTCAATTCTCATAACCTACCAATGGGATAAGGTTTCATTGAATTCATTTTACAGATGAGAAAACTGTGGCACAGATCAGTTAGGTAATTTGCCCAAAGTCACACAGCCAGTAAGTGACAGTGCTGAGGATATGACCTCAGGCAGTCCAGTTCCAAGGTCTGTGATCTTAACCTCATAATAACTCATTACCTCTGCTCCTAGTAGTAATAATAATAGCAACTTTTAAATTCTTATTTTCTATGTTATGCCTGAAGTAAAGCTTCAGGTGTTAAGTGAAATACATACATGCAGTCGCTGGTCTTAGTTTCATAATGAGCCACATCCAGAATATCCCATCTTCCTGTCTCCCACTATAATGGACAGACTATATCAGCAGTGGACTCATTACCCATCTCATGTACGCAATACCTCAGCTGGTTTGTAGGTCCACAGCCTATTTGTAGGTCCACCGCTGCTTCCTCAGAAACCTAGGTTGCATAAGTGGCTTTAATTTGTGCCATGGAGACATGAACCCACCACCCCAGGCAAACACCTGCTCGAAGGCAGCCATCTGAAGGCTGGCCAGTGGCCTACGATCGGCCTCACCTGAGACCTTTGGCAAACACTGTGGTGACTGGAACCAGTCAGACTCTCTCCCATTGAGACTTGAACTGTGAGGCAGAGAGGGGATGCTGAATGAGTGAATTTTGAATGAGAGAGAGAAATGGAGAAAATAGCAAAGAGGAGTCATGAGGCAGTAAAAAGTATGAGGAAGCATGAGCTGTGAGGTGGACAGGGAAAGTAGGGGGGTCAGTCCACTGTGGGTGGGAGGGAAAGACCAAGAGACAGCAGGCTCTGGGGAACTGAGTCACAAACTTGGCCACTGAGGAGGACTGCAGTGGAGCCCTGAGATGGTCCTGGATTACCAGAGCCACGTTTGAAATGTCATGAGTGACATTTTCATGAGGCCAGCAATGCAGTTACAGAGCTGGTTCCTAGTCCCCATTAGGTTTCCATGTATCTTTATAATCTAATCCCATTCATGGAGATATTTTGATTATTTTCTTGCATTTTGCAACCTGAAAGAATCTCACTAATCCAGGGATTTATAATCCCAGACTTCTTCTCTTTGTTCCCTCTCCTTCCATATGCCATTACCAAAGCCTGTCAAATTTGTTCTCAGACCCGTCTTCCCATACCTACCTCTTGACTGCAGGACCTTAACTCTCCTACCCTCATGGCTGCAGGGGCCTCCTGGCACAACCTTCTTAAAAACTCAGAAACATAATTTTCTAACTTGTTTAAATATTGTTCTGATGAAGAATTTCAATGGGGTTTGCATTCATTTGTTAAAAAAACAAAACCCAACAACAACAACCCTATAAATCAGCCCCTTCTGATTAGTATGTTATCACCACTGATTGAAATCAGAGAACATGAAAATTTCCTAGCTGAATTTTAATGAAAATGCTTGCATAATGAGTGTGTGGGATTGAAGAAATAATAATTACCGTGATTTATAAGCACACTTCTTCCTCAGTCTGCTTTACGTCGGTGAGGTATCTTTTATCAGCCATGACAGCCACTAAAACCCCGAGGTCAAATATACCTATCTTGTGCAAGTCAAGCTTATTGCTCCCATAAATTATTGGTTTTTTTAAATTATTGTTTTTAAGAACAAATATTAAAAACTATTTTTAAGGCATATTTAACTCATCTAGATCAATGTCATCTAGCTCATTAAAAATTCCTTTTGAGTGTCTGTTTTATAATGTATGAATATTATATACATTGTACAAGCTCAAACATATTAACGGATGATGTGTGTGATGAAAAAAACTCGGGACCCCTGTCCTAAGGATAGAACGTTAGGCCTTCAAGGTTTTTCTCCAGCCATCCTCCCCTTGCCTTACCTCTCCAGCCATTCTCTACCATAGCTCCTCCACGGCCAGCAAGCTGGCCATTTCTGGAAGCTCATGCTACTCCAAGCTCTTATCCCAGCTGCTCTTCCACCAGGTCACCTCAGTTAACATACCTTTATCCTTCTCCCACCAAGACAATTGGCTAAACTGTATTCTTTTAAGGAAACTTATGGTTCCCAACTTTTAATTTCTTGCCCATGACAGTGAGGCAGACTCTAAAGTATACCAGTAGCCACTATTTCAGTCACGTTCTGTTTTGTCTTGTGTTGGACTACAACGTAGATACTAACATTCTCATTTTATACTAACAGCGTTTGTTTAGATGTATCTACATGGTCGCTAGTCTATTGATTCATGATTCCTCACACCTTCCCTTTGCACAATTGTTGTGCTGTTTTCCTGCAGTATGTGGGTAGTAGGCTTTGCCAGTGGTCCTTCCATATGCCCTCAGCACTCAACCATCTCCAAGCTCAGCCAGTCCGGCTTCCAACTCTTGGCATTGGCAGGTCTGCCCGCTTTACCCCCTTTGTTCCTGCCAGGTGAAGGCAAGAATGTGGAGGAGTAATGCCTCCTGGGAGCAGCACACCGTTCTGAACAGAGTGGTGGATATCCCTGCTCTCCTGCCCTTTGGGTAGGCGAACTTGGACTCCATCCTGCCCTGGCCCCAGGGTTCCTCAGTGGGAGGAAGCTTCAGTTGCTCATGGTGGTGACTTGTTTGACAATGCATGTTTTCTGGCTTCCTTTACTTTCTGTCTCCCTTCCCTACTTGCCTGCAAGTATTTCCTGGGATCACCTCTCAAATAAATTTTCATTTAATCAGATTTACTTTGGGGGGAGTCCCAGAGAAGGCAAGATCATTTTGAAATTCCCTTATTGCAGGTTTAGTGATGGCAAATTCAGTTTTGTTGATCTTTATTGCATTCTTATTCTTGGAAAATGGTTTTGATGGATCCCACAGTCCTAGGCTGTCAGCTGTTTTGTCTCAAACTTTGAAAGTGCTATTCCAATGTCTACTGCCATTCTAATTACTGTTCCTTTGTAGGTGATCTGCCCTTTCTGTCCGAGAAAAAATTTTTTGTCTCTGGTGTTCTGCAGATTTCACTATGATGTAACTAGGCTTAGATATTTAAGAAATTATCCTCCTCGGCATAGATCGCTTTTACTGTATCTTTAAATTCTTGTCTTTCTTTTTTTTTTTTTTTTTTAAAGATTTATTTATTTATTTATTTGAGAGAGAATGAGAGACAGAGAGCATGAGAGGGAGGAGGGTCAGAGGGAGAAGCAGACTCCCCGCTGAGCAGGGAGCCCGATGCGGGACTCGATCCCGGGACTCCAGGATCATGACCTGAGCCGAAGGCAGTCGCTTAACCAACTGAGCCACCCAGGCGCCCCTTTCTTTTTTTTTTTTTAAGATTATTTATTTATTTTTTTATTTAACAGAGAGAGAGAGAGCGTAAGTAGGCAGAGCGGCAGACAGAGGGAGAGGGAGAAGCAGGCTCTCCGCCGAGCAGGGAGCCCGATGCGGGGCTCGATCCCAGGACCCTGGGAGCATGACCCGAGCCGAAGGCAGTCGTTTAACCTACCGAGCCACCCAGGCGCCCCTAAATTCTTGTCTTTCACCACTCTGGAAAATCCTCAGCGATGATCTCTTTAAATATTGCCTCTCTTGCATTCTCTCAGATCTCTCCTTTTGAGACTCTAATTAGACGTACGCTAAACATTTTCCTTTTTTCTATCTTTTCTCTGTGTGCTACATTCTGGTTAATTTCTGAAGCTCTCGCTTTCAGTTAGCCAATTTTTGCTTCAGTTGTTTCTAATCTGCTATTTAATCTCTTTGAGTTTTTAAAACCAATTTCTGTATTTATATTTTTTTATTTTAAAAGTTCTATGCGTATCTTTTTCCAGTCAGCTCCACCATTTTTTATTGTGGGTTTTTTTTTTCCAGTTTTGTGATTCCAACTTTTACTTATTTTATTTATTTATTTTTTTTTAAAAAAGATTTTATTTATTTATTTGACAGAGAGAGACAGCGAGAGAGGGAACACAAGCAGGGGCAGGTGGGAGAGGGATAAGCAGGCTTCCCGCTGAGCAGGGAACCTGATGCGGGGCTTGATCCCAGGACCCCGGGATCATGACCTGAGCCGAAGGCAGACGCTTAACGACTGAACCACCCAGGCCTTCCTGTATTGTCGCTTTTTATCACTCAATAAACTTTGCTTTGCTGCCCATTACTCTTCGTCTGGTCTACCTTTTCATTCCTTGGAGCCTTGTGACCAAGAAGGGAAAGAAATCCTGCAACACTTAGACGTTTCATATATTATTATTTTATAACCTTTATTTGGTAATTCTAGTATTTAACATTTGGAGGGTCCTCACTCTCCATAAGCCATGTCTTATGATGAATGTTTTTGCTGATGTTCACTCATGGTGCCTTTTTTTCCTTACTGATCTTTGGTAATGAGTGCATTATTTGTTTGATCTTAACCTGTAGAAACCCTCAGGGTCTCAACTGAAGTTGCTTTTTTTCAGAGGAGACTTTCATTTATATCTGCAGGCAGGAGCCACTGACTTCAGGGACCATTTGGCCCCTTCCAGGGCCCTTGGCTTAATCTAGAGTCTAAGGTTCATCTTTGTGACCCAAGGTGTAGGCTCTGTTGTGGGCTGAATTGTCTCCCCAAAATCCTGTGTTGAAATCCCAATCCCCAGTACCTCAGAACGTAACCGTATTTAGGGATAAGCTCATTAAAGAAGTGATAGGGTTAAAATGAGGCGGGGTCCCTAATCCAATTAGGGTCAGTCCCTCATCCAATGACTGGTTTCCTTCCAAGGGAGGCAAGAGCACAGAGATGAACATGTGAAGAGGCAGTGAGATGGTGACAATATTCAGGCCAAGGAGAGAGGCATCAGAGGAATCCAACCCTGGTGGCCTCTTGATCTTGGACTTCCAGCCTTCAGAATTGTGAGAAAACGAATTTCTGTTGTTTCAGCCAGCCAGTGTGTGGTATTTCGCGATGGCAGCCTAGTCAACTAATACAAGTTCCCCAGTGCAGTTCATTAGGATTTGCCCTCAGGGTAACTGCAACTTTCCTCCTGTGTGCTTATTATTCACCACCCTGGTTTCAGCTCGCATTTTAATCTCTGCCCCTGGGAAATTTCCCTCACTTCCTACAAGTTCACTGATGCAAAGAAAATATGTTTCACTGCAGATCTAGCTGTGGGGGTATCTAGGCAGAGTCTCTGGTCTGCCAGGCTGCTGAAGTGCTACAAATTCTACTGTTTTCTTAAGTACCACTTTAACTCCTCTTTCTTTAAGATATTGTTCTCAGTGACCTTCTCCTATGGCAATCCTTTCCCTCCTTAAGATCTGAGCATTACACAGGTATCATTTACTGCCATTCAGGCTACCTTAGAATTAGTCATTGACCATTTCCTTGAAAACAGAGGCCAAATCTTACACCTTCTCTCACACAGCTCACAAGGCACCCCAAAGCACCATAGGCCTGTATTTCATGTTTATGAAACGAGTGAGTATAAAATAAAAAACAAAGAACCAAAACTCTGTTCGCTGTCTGTACGACACTGAACAGACTGCAGGAACCATCGAGTTGAGTGTGGCTATTAAGTGATCCAAATATGTTTTAACTACAAAAACATCACATCTAAGGCCAGATTCATAGAGAGCCTTTGAAGAGTTAGTGAAAAGACCTTCCATTATTGGTCAGAAAGCACCCCCAAGTGAATCAGATTAGCCATCCTAATTTACTTTGCAAGTCCTGCTCTTCCTGAGAAACAACAAAAATAATAGAAACTAAATTTATCTCGCACTGCTCCACACCAGAAAGGAAAATACAGTCACCTGTTGTGACTCATGCAGCCTGCTTGGCAATGATTTCCAGACTCTTCTTCCAATTAAGAAGCAAGACAGAAGATCTAAAATTGTTTAGTAAAGTCTGTGCGGCTATAGATATTAGACCATAACCACATGGAGGCACTTACAATATGGAGATTTAATCTGTAAATGAATTCTGGTCTTTAAAGATTGTATTTATTTATTTTTGTGTGAGACAGAGAGAGCAAGCACACAAGCGGGGGATGGGTGGGGGGGTAGTGGGCAGGGGCAGAGGGAGAAGCAGTCTCCCCGCCTAGTAGGGAGCCTGATGCGGGGCTCGATCTCAGGACTCTGGGATCATGACCTGAGCTGAAGGCAGACGCTTAACAACAGAGCCCCCCAGGTGCCCCAAGCATGTGACTCTTGATCTTGGAGTCGTAAATTCGAGCCCCATGTTGGGTGTAGAGATTACTAAAAAAATAAATTAAAGAAAAAAATGTGCCATGTCATATTGTTGAAGAAATAGAAGGAATTAAGTGGAAAAAAAGATTTAATGGCTATATAACCATGTGCTCAGAAATACCTTGTTCTTTTAAAGCTTGATTTTTATTTATTTATTTATTTTTAAAGTAATCTCTACACCCAACATGGGACTCAAACTCACAACCCTGAGATCAAGAGTCGCACGCTCTACCAACTGAGCCAGCCAGGCACTCCTAAGGCTTGATTTTTAAAAAGCTAAGAAAGACACAAAGGGAGAAAAGGGAGGAGCAGCTGGGAAGGAGAATGGGGTGTGAGATGGAGGGACACCACGCCTGACAGGTAAGGAACCAAGGCCACCTTTTGGGGTGACTCAGGAATCTGGAAGTGGCTCTCCTCCCTTCCAGCTCTGAGGGGCTCCTGGAGAGGTTCCAAACAGGCACTTGGAATCTGGAACAAGACAGTCAGCTGTAAACTGTGTTACCCATCCTGCCTTGTGACTGGGGGCATTCTGTGTCAGTGGTACGGAAGCGGCCAATTCTTAGTTAGCTGTGATCTGAGAGAATAATGCTAGGAGCAAGCTTATTCTTAGATCAGTGCGAACCCCCAAAAACCTGGACTAAATTTGATTTAGATTCTTCAATGGGCTCTATTTTCTGAAAGGCCACAAAATTAAAAGATCACTAAGCCTTGTAATCAGAATGTTGATGGTCTCTATAGACTTATCTTCCTATTGTGTATGTGTATGTTTATTTTATTTATTTTTTTAAGATTTATTTATTTATTTATTTATTTGACAGAGAGAGAGCGAGAGCAGTAACACAAGCAGGGGGAGTGGGAAAGGGAGAAGCAGGCTTCCTGCTGAGCAAGGAGCCCGATCCCAGGACCCCGGGATCATGACCTGAGATGAAGGCAGACGCTTAATGACTGAGCCACCCAGGGGCCCGTGTGTGTGTGTGTGTGTGTGTGTGTGTGTGTGTGTGTGTTTAAAACAAACTCACAGCCTGCTTACATTTACCTTCCTTTCTCTTAAGGGAAGGGACAGGTGCCCACAAATGGGCCCAGACTAGTTGCTTTCTACCTCAGCACTTGCATAGCTGGTGGCTTGGAGGGATATATATTTACTTAAGTGATATGTCTGTATTCCTCTTCTGTTAATAAATCTGTAATCGATATCCCTTCATACTCATTTCATGAAAAAAAAAAAACAACCCGAATTTCCTACAAATCCTTTTTTGTGTGTGTAGCACACATATTTCAACTTCTGTCTTCATCTCATGAAAACATGATCAATTTCCTGTTGACTTGATTTGTCTCATGGACGTGCTATTAGATCTTATGACTAATGCACGCCACCTTCTGAAGAGGACCTAAATAAGCTACCTGTAATTCTAGTTCTTTTGTAATGGACCCACGTCTGGTTTCTCTTCCTGGTCTAGTTAAGGCAGGTGATGTGGAGGTAATTTTTCTATCCCCTTCCCCACGGGGGTGGGGTGGGGTTAGCTGCCCATCCCCCGCACTGCACTTCTGTGTCAGAAACAAAAGAAATATGATATCCAAAGGGTTTCTGGGGAACCGTAATAAATAGTTTTCACTTATTACAGCTTTTATAGTTCAATTCTCCAAGGTGCATAAAACCAGCACATTGAGGTAGGGCAAATGAGTCTAAGTGTCGGATCTCAGCTTTCTTGTCTCATAGTATGGCCCAGAAAATACCTGAACCTCTGTGTAAGCCAACACCGAGGTTAAAAATACCTGTCTGCTCTGGCTGCGGGAAAGTGGGGCTGCACCTTGCAGAGGAGTGGTTAAGGCCCCAGGTGCTGCTGCCTGACCAGGGCGTTCTGCTTCTGGAGAGCTGCCCAGACACAAGGGGGGCCCACCACACACTTCCCCTAGAAGCACAGTGGACACAGTCTTGAGCTGTCATAGAAATTTCAGAAGAAAAAGGCTTTCTCCTGGGCGAAAATACCTTCCCTAGTCGAACAAACAGCCCCCTAAAGTTCTGATGGATGCCTGTAGCTGTAGACATGTGAAAATGCAAATCCTCCCAAGAATGGTAACATATATCAATGTGTGAAGCAAACAAACAACAGGGCGCCTGGGTGGCTCAGTCAGTTAAGTGTCTGCCTTCCGCTCAGGTCATGATCCCAGGGTCCTGGGATCGAGTCCCACATTGGGCTCCCTGCTCGGCGGGGAGTCTGCTTCTCCCTCTCCCTCTGCTGCTTCCCCTGCTTGTGCGTGCACTCTCTGTCAAATAAATCAGTAAAATCTTAAAACAACAACAACAACAAAAAAACCCCTGTAGTTGTTGAAAAAGTCATAGGTGCACATGCTAAAAAAACCCAAAACACTCTGGGGCGCCTGGGTGGCTCAGTTGGTTAGCGACTGCCTTCGGCTCAGGTCATGATCCTGGAGTCCCCTGATCGAGTCCCGCATCGGGCTCCCTGCTCGGCAGGGAGTCTGCTTCTCCCTCTGACCCTCCCCCCTCTCATGCTCTCTCTCTCATTCTCTCTCTCTCAAATAAATAAATAAAATCTTTAAAAAAAAAAAACCAAAACACTCTGATAGTACAAAAGGCTATACATTAAAATTAGTCTTCTTCCCACCTCATAGCCTCAGTCTCTGCAGTCATACTCATTAGAATCAGGCAGATGTAAGATAGGTGTCCCCCTAGAGCATCTCCCTTTGTTTCTTACCTACAGTTGTGGCTCATTGTGTCCCCCCCAATCCCCACCTTTTTTTTTTTTTTGCCTCCTAGCTTTCTTTAATTTATTTTTTATTTTTTATTTTTTTTTAAAGATTTTATTTATTTGACAGAGAGAGACACAGTGAGAGAGGGAACACAAGCAGGGGGAGTGGGAGAGGGAGAAGCAGGCCTTCCGTGGAGCAGGGAGCCCGATGCGGGGCTCGATCCCAGGACCTCGGGACCATGACCTGAGCCGAAGGCAGATGCTTAACGACTGAGCCACCCAGGCGCCCCTAATTTATTTTAATTTAATTTATTCTGAGGGTAACTTAGCACTTGGAGATGTAGCATATCCTTCCCAGGTGCTGCTCAGTGTTCCATGATCCTAATAACAGGCCAAAGCTAACGTGTCTTAAGATGATCTGGAGGCCGGGGCACCTGGCTGGCTCACCTAGAAGAGCATGTGACTCTTGACCTCAGACCTCAGGGTTGTGAGGTCAAGCACCACACTGGACATAGAGATTACTTAAATAAATAAAACTTAGGGGAAAAAAAAAAGATGATCCAGAGGTTCCACATTTCTTTGAACAGAAGAAATAGCTGAGATCACTTTAAGGTGGCTTGTTTGAGGAGGACGCATGTTCATAGAACAAATTCTTTATTCCGCAAAGCATGGTAAAATATTTAGAATTTGGGGTAAATTAAGTTTTGAAACTAGGGGCTCTTGTAAACTTTGACAACGAGGTAAAACTTTAAAAGTCCCATCTTCTACTTGGATTTGCTGTTGCTACTCTTGATTTGTCACTTATGGGGTTAGGGCCGAGGGAAGGACCAGGCAGAGCAGGTGCGAAGTAGACAGACTGGGATCAGAACCAGCAGTGGGGGCAGGGTAGCGCTGAGCTTCAGAAGGTAGAAACAGACCTACCCCCCCAAGGAAAAAAACAGGTGTTTCCCACAAAAAATTTAAATATCCTAATTTCTTTTATGGGGATTTCTTCCAAGCCATGTCAGAACACATATTTGTGACTTATGAGATTCCAAAGGTAGAATTATAAGTAAACTCCGGTCCATATAATGAATAAGTAAGTAGGTTTTGGGTTTCGTGAGACTAAGATAAGTGTGGTCTAATTGAGCAGTACCGGTTGATACGTGTGCGATACTGTGTGCCATTGTCCTTCACGTCATTCAGCCTTTCTGTGAGACACTTTCTCCATTTTATAAAACATACGGAGAATTCTGGCACTTTAAAAATGTTTAACCCGAATCTCTGCTTTAGATCGAACATACCAGTTATAGTAAACTTAAGGAATAGAGAAACAAGCTAAGCCCCATCTGGAAGAAGCCATCAGATGCACCCAGCCGGCAGGTATTCTACTCATCAACTGACCCCTAGTCTCCAAGGAGTCAGTAGCATGAGAAAACGGAATGTTGTAGATTAAGAGAGTAGGGACATAAAAAACAGGTGTGATGCGTGGTCCTGCTATTGGAGCCTAGTTTACTTATTTATTTTTTTAAAGAGATTTTAAAGTAATCTCTACACCCAGCGTGCGCCTCGAACTCAAACCCCGAGAGCAAGGGTCGCGTGCTCTACTGACTGAGCCAGCCAGGTGCCCCTGGGGTCCACTTTAGACGAACAACTATAAAGAACATTTTTGACAATTTGAGAAATTTGAATTCTAACTGGGAATTGTATATTAGGGCATATAATTATGTAATTTAATTTGGTTCAATGAGAAAATGTTATTTTGACTATAAAAAAATGTTCTTATTTTAAAAAGATGTAGCCCGAAGTTAAAAAAACAAACTGTCATCACCCACCCCTGCCAAACTTTTGAGTTCTTAAAATGAAGGTTACCAGATCAGGGTAGGGTACAGGGTTGTGCTACATTTTTATTTTCCTTCTGGTCAAAACCAAGTGTCATCGGGGCGCCTGGGTGGCTCAGTCGTTAAGCGTCTGCCTTCGGCTCAGGTCATGATCCCAGGGTCCTGGGATCGAGCCCCGCATCGGGCTGTCTGCTCAGCGGGAAGCCTGCTTCTCCCTCTCCCACTCCCCCTGCTTGTGTTCCCTCTCTCGCTGTGTCTCTCTCTGTCAAATAAATAAATAAAATCTTTAAAAAAAAAAAAACCAAGTGTCATCATTGACAATGGTGGGGGGGAAGGGGGAGGTGTGTGGGGAGGAAATTACAGCAAATCAAAATGTTTACAGCCATGCACATCTTTCTCGAGTTGTTTCTTTGTGAGCAATGAGTTCTTGTATGAAGTTTTGCACCGTCAGCCGAGCGGTGCTGTGTTATGTAAAGCCCCGGGTTCTTGCATCACAGTACTTAAGCCTTCTTACCCACATCCTGTCACATTCAGCTGCAGATGTGGGAAGTGGCTGCAAGCTGCACGAAAGGTCTACCCTGGTATACTGTGGGTCAAGATGAACGGCAAAGACTCTGGGTTGGGAGGGAAGACAGATGTAAATCCAGTGGGTCCCTGGGCTGGCTGGTTTGGATTGGCCTTATGGCTCCCACAATTATAGCTGCCTGTAGTGCCCCCCCACCCCCAAGCTGGGCCTCTGCCAGAAACTCAGGAACAGCTCCTGTTGGGGCTCTTTAAGCTCATCTCCGTCAGTCCTACTATCGCTCAAGCCTGGCACCAGGGAGCCCTGCTGGGTCTGGCTGATTCTGAAGGCCATGTCCTTCTACATATCCGATCTCCTGCTTTGCTGAATGGGCTGGGAGGGCGGGAAAGGGGAAGGGATATCTGAGGGTGCCAGGCCGTGAGTGTTAACTGAGTATTTTAATGTTGCTGGGGAGCTCTCTGAGCAGACACCACAATGCCCATCTGTCCATTAGCAGTAAGCTATGGATTAGAAGTAGTAGAAAGGATATCTTTAAATAGATTTCTTTGTTTGTTTGGTTTCAGGCCTAGTGATTGAGGTCACTCTGGGAGAAGCTTCAGAAGTAGCAGGAAGCTCTGGTTAGAAGCTTTGGATTTTACATTTCACAACCATTATCCTCCCTCCCACTTCAATGGAGGAAAGAAAAGTTAGGTGGGTGGGGTAGTGGAACGAGGAACAAAAGTCCTCAGTCTAGGAAACTCAGAATATAAAACATTACAATACACATTTTATACGCCTGAACCGTTGGGGGCAGGGTTCAGCTGAGCACAGCTTACCTTCATCAGGGAATCCTTGGTGCGCATCACGCCAGAAATCATCCCGGATCCCTGTTACCTTTGAACACACTCACTTGCAGATAAAAAAAAAAAGGCAGCTCAGACCTGGTTTCTGTTCCGTGGAAGGACTGGCCTTATCCAAAGTCTTGGCTTTATGTCCTAGCTCTGGCACTTGCTGGCTGTGGTGTTTTAAACATTTCTCCCTTGGGCTCAGCAACTCGCAAAGATGGCTGAGATCAGGGCGTCGGACCTCAGACTTTGATGGGAGCAGTTCTGGGGTGAGAAGACAGAGGAAAGGAGAGAGAGAGAACCATGTGGAGTTTCTTCGAGGTCTACAATTCCTCCCCTCCCCCCCAAATTGCTGATAGTCATATTTAAAAATTATTAAACTTCTTATAATATTGATAATTTATTGCTTCTTTGTAATTCATTCTTTAAAAGTTAAAAAAAATTTGCAAGTCATCCTTTGTTATTCTTTCAACAGTGTGGCATTAGCACCCAGTGGAAGCAGAGCCCAGGGCTCCTCCTTGATGCCCCAGGCTGGGGGTGGGGGCAGGGTGGGGATAGGGCGGGGTGGGTAATTTTGCCTCCAAGCCTTACATCACTGTTTACCAATTCTTTCCTCCCTGCCGCATCACTTAAGTGCCCATAAAAATGACATCTCCCTATAGTGACGGGTACATCGATCGAGTAATGACATTGTTACCTTCAGCTCCTGGGTTGGGGAGGTGTCATTGTTTCACCTCTCTTTGCAATCTCAGGCTTCTTCCGGAGTTTTGTGGAAAAGAACCTGGTTAAGTCCTGCCACCTGCTGGCCAAAGTGTATATAACTAAGGAGCTGTGACAAGGAAAATGTTAAAACCTGAGGTTTGCAAGGCAATGCGCTGTGATGTCACGGCGTTGCTGCTTTTCATAGTATTCTGTTAGCAACCTATAAGGCAAAGAAGGAATCCACAACTGACCTTCAGAGAAAAATAACTTTAGAAATAGCTGTTTAAATAAAAGTTTTTAAGCTTTTTATGTTGAAATAATTTGAGATTTACAGAAAAGTTGTAAAATAGTACAGAAAGTTCCATTCACCCGTTACCCAGCCTCCCTTAATTTTAACAGCCTACATAACCATAGTGCCATTATTGAAACTAGAGAATTAACATCGATGTGATACTTTTAGCTACATTACAGACCTAATTTGATTTTGAACATTTTCGCTCAAAAGTTCTTTTTCTTTCTTTTTTTTTTTTTAATTTATTTATTTGACAGAGAGAGACACGGCGAGAGAGGGAACACAAACAGGGGGAGTGGGAGAGGGAGAAGCAGGCTTCCCGCTGAGCAGGGAGCCAACGTGGGGCTCGATCCCAGGACCCTGGGATCATGACCTGAGCCGAAGGCAGACGCCCAACAACTGAGCCACCCAGGAGCCCCTCGAATGTTCTTTTTCTTGTCCAGGATCCAATTCAGGAGCTCATGTTGTCACATCTCTTTAGCTTCCTCCGATAGTGACAGGTCCCCTTGACCTTAACACTTCTGAAGAGTACTGGGCAGTTATGTTGTATAATGTCCCTCAGTTTGTCTGACACTTTCTTATGATTAGGTCGAAGAAATATTTTTGTCAGCCCATCATATAAGGGGGATACATGATGTTGATCTGACTTACGAACAGTGATGCTAACTTTTTTTTTAAAGAAGTACAACCTTTTTTTTTTTTTAAAGTAATCTCTACACCCAACTTGGGGCTCAAGCTCATGATCCCAAGATCAAGAGTCGCATGTTCTGGGGCGCCTGGGTGGCTCAGTTGGTTAAGTGCCTGTCTTCTGTGCGGGTCATGATCCCAGAGTCCTGGGACGGAGCCCTGCAATCGGGCTCCCTGCTCAGTGGGGAGCCTGCTTCTCCCTCTCCCTCTGCCTGCCGCTCCCCCTGCTCGTGCTCTCTCTCTCTTTCTGACAAATAAATAAATAAATTAACTAATTAAAAAAAAAAGAGTCGTATGTTCTGCTGCTTGAGTCAGGCAACCCCCCCAACCCGTGATGCCAACTTTGACTTCTTACTATAGGAAGGGTCTGTCAGGTTTCTCTGATGTAGAGTTACTACTTTCCTTTTTTAAGTTGATGGGTATCTTGTGGCAAAATACTTTGAGATTTTGCACATGTCCTCTTTACCATACTGTCACCTACTGATACTAGCTTTCTTTTTTTTTTTTTAATTTTTTATTGTTATGTTAACCCCCATACATTACATCATTAGTTTTAGATATAGTGTTCCATGATTCATTGTTTGTGCATAACACCCAGTGCTCCATGCAGAACGTGCCCTCCTCAATACCCATCACCAGGCTAACCCATCCTCCCACCCCCCTCCCCTCTAGAACCCTCAGTTTGTTTTTCAGAGTCCATCGTCTCTCATGGTTCTTCTCCCCCTCCGATTTCCCCCCCTTCATTCTTCCCCTCCTGCTACATTCTTCTTCTTCTTTTTTTCTTTCTTAACATATATTGCATTATTTGTTTCAGAGGTACAGATCTGAGATTCAACAGTCTTGCACAATTCACAGCGCTTACCAGAACACATACCCTCCCCAGTGTCCATCACCCAGTCACCCCATCCCTCCCACCCCACCCCCCACTCCAGCAACCCTCAGTTTGTTTCCTGAGATTAAGAATTCCTCATATCAGTGAGGTCATATGATACATGTCTTTCTCTGTTTGACTTATTTTGCTCAGCATAATACCCTCCAGTTCCATCCACGTCGTTGCAAATGGCAAGATCTCATTCCTTTTGATGGCTGCATAATATTCCATTGTATATATATACCACATCTTCTTTATCCATTCATCCGTTGATGGACATCTTGGCTCTTTCCACAGTTTGGCTATTGTGGACATTGCTGCTATAAACATCGGGGTGCACGTACCCTTTCAGGTCCCTACTTTTGTATCTTTGGGGTAAATACCCAGGAGTGCAATTGCTGGATCATATGGTAGCTCTATTTTCAACTTTTTGAGGAACCTCCATACTGTTTTCCAGAGTGGCTGCACCAGCTTGCATTCCCACCAACAGTGTAGGAGGGTTCCCCTTTCTCCGCATCCCCGCCAACATCTGTCATTTCCTGACTTGTTAATTTTAGCCATTCTGACTGGTGTGAGGTGGTATCTCATTGAGGTTTTGATTTGGATTTCCCTGATGCCGAGCGATATTGAACACTTTTTCATGTGTCTGTTGGCCATTTGGATGTCTTCTTTGGAAAAATGTCTGTTCATGTCTTCTGCCCATTTCTTGATTGGATTCTTTGTTCTTTGGGTGTTGAGTTTGATGAGTTCTTTATAGATTTTGGATACTAGCCCTTTATCTGATATGTCATTTGCAAATATCTTCTCCCATTCTGTCAGTTGTCTTTTGGTTTTGTTGACTGTTTCCTTTGCTTTGCAAAAGCTTTTTATCTTGATGAAGTCCCAATAGTTCATTTTTGCCCTTGCTTCCCTTGCCTTTGGCGATGTTTCTAGGAAGAAGTTGCTGCGGCTGAGGTCAAAGAGGTTGCTGCCTGTGTTCTCCTTTAGGATTTTGATGGACTCCTGTCTCACATTGAGGTCTTTCAACCATTTGGAGTCTATTTTTGTGTGTGGTGTAAGGAAATGGTCCAGTTTCATTCTTCTGCATGTGGCTGTCCAATTTTCCCAACACCATTTGTTGAAGAGACTGTCTTTTTTCCATTGGACATTCTTTCCTGCTTTGTCAAAGATTAGTTGACCATAGTTGAGGGTCCATTTCTGGGCTCTCTATTCTGTTCCATTGATCTATGTGTCTGTTTTTGTGCCAGTACCATACTGTCTTGATGATGACAGCTTTGTAGTAGAGCTGGAAGTCCGGAATTGTGATGCCGCCAGCTTTGCTTTTCTTTTTCAACATTCCTCTGGCTATGCGGGGTCTTTTCTCGTTCCATACAAATTTTAGGATTATTTGTTCCATTTCTTTGAAGAAAGTGGATGGTATTTTGATGGGGATTGCATTGAATGTGTAGATTGCTCTAGGTAGGATTGACATCTTCACAATATTTGTTCTTCCAATCCATGAGCATGGAACCTTTTTCCATTTCTTTGTGTCTTCCTCAATTTCTTTCATGAGTATTTTATAGTTTTCTGAGTACAGATCCTTTGCCTCTTTGGTTAGATTTATTCCTAGGTATCTTATGGTTTTGGGTGCAATTGTAAATGGGATCGACTCCTTAATTTCTCTTTCTTCTGACTTGTTGTTGGTGTATAGGAATGCCACTGACTTCTGTGCATTGATTTTATATCCTGCCACTTGACTGAATTCCTGTATGAGTTCTAGCAGTTTTGGGGTGGAGTCTTTGGGATTTTCCACATAAAGTATCATATCATCTGCAAAGAGTAAGAGTTTGACTTCTTCTTTGCCAATTTGGATGCCTTTGATTTCTTTTTGTTGTCTGATTGCTGTGGCTAGGACTTCCAATACTATGTTGAATAGCAGTGGTGATAGTGGACATCCCTGCCGCGTTCCTGACCTTAGGGGGAAAGCTCTCAGTTTTTCCCCATTGAGAATGATATTCGCTGTAGGTTTTTCATAGATGGCTTTTATGATATTGAGGTATGTACCCTCTATCCCTATACTCTGAAGAGTTTTGATCAAGGAAGGATGCTGTACTTTGTCAAATGCTTTTTCTGCATCTATTGAGAGGATCATATGATTCTTGTTCTTTCTTTTGTTAATGTATTGTATCGCGTTGATTGATTTGCAGATGTTGAACCAACCTTGCAGCCCAGGGATAAATCCGACTTGGTCGTGGTGAATAATCCTTTTAATGTACTGTTGGATCCTATTGGCTAGTATTTTGGTGAGAATTTTTGCATCCATGTTCATCAGGGATATTGGTCTGTAATTCTCCTTTTTGATGGGGTCTTTGGTTTTGGGATCAAGGTAATGGTGGCCTCATAAAATGAGTTTGGAAGTTTTCCTTCCATTTCTATTTTTTGGAACAGTTTCAGAAGGATAGGTATTAATTCTTCTTGAAATGTTTGGTAGAATTCCCCTGGGAAGCCATCTGGCCCTGGGCTTTTATGTTTTGGGAGATTTTTGATGACTGCTTCTATTTCCTTAGTGGTTATAGGTCTGTTCAGGTTTTCTATTTCTTCCTGGTTCAGTTTTGGTAGTTGATACATCTCTAGGAATGCATCCATTACTTCCAGATTATCTAATTTGCTGGCATAGAGTTGCTCATAATATGTTCTTATAATTGTTTGTATTTCTTTGGTGTTGGTTGTGATTTCTCCTCTTTCATTCATGATTTTGTTGATTTGGATCATTTCTCTTTTCTTTTTGATAAGTCTGGCCAGGGGCTTATCAATCTTGTTAATTCTTTCAAAGAACCAGCTCCTAGTTTCGTTGATCTGTTCTACTGTTCTTTTGGTTTCTATTTCATTGATTTCTGCTCTGATCTTTATTATTTCTCTTCTCCTGCTGGGTTTAGGCTTTATTTGCTGTTCTTTCTCCAGCTCCTTTAGGTGTAGGGTTAGGTTGTGTACTTGAGACCTTTCTTGTTTCTGGAGAAAGGCTTGTATTGCTATATACTTTCCTCTTAGGACTGCCTTTGCTGTATCCCAAAGATTTTGAATAGTTGTGTTTTCATTTTCATTGGTTTCCATGAATCTTTTTAATTCTTCTTTAATTTCCTGGTTGACCCATTCATTCTTCAGTAGGATGCTCTTTAGCCTCCATGTATTTGAGTTCTTTCCGACTTTCCTCTTGTGATTGAGTTCTAGTTTCAAAGCATTGTGGTCTGAAAATAGGCAGGGGATGATCCCAATCTTCTGGTACCGGTTGAGACCTGATTTATGACCTAGGATGTGATCTATTCTGGAGAATGTTCCATGGGCACTAGAGAAGAATGTGTATTCCGTTGCTTTGGGATGGAATGTTCTGAATATGTCTGTGAAGTCCATTTTGTCCAGTGTGTCATTTAAAGTCTTTATTTCCTTGTTGATCTTTTGCTTAGATGATCTGTCCATTTCAGTGAGGGGGGTGTTAAAGTCCCCCACTATTATTGTATTGTTGTCAATGTGTTTCTTTGCTTTTGTTATTAATTGCCTTATATAATTGGCTGCTCCCATGTTAGGGGCATAGATATTTACAATTGTTAGATCTTCTTGTTGGATAGACCCTTTAAGTATGATATAGTGTCCTTCCTCATCTCTTATTACAGTCTTTGGTTTAAAATCTAATTTGTCTGATATAAGGATTGCCACCCCAGCTTTCTTTTGGTGTCCATTAGCATGGTAAATGGTTTTCCACCCCCTCACTTTCAATCTGGGGGTGTCTTTGGGTCTAAAATGAGTCTCTTGCAGACAGCATATCGATGGGTCTTGTTTTTTAATCCAATCTGATAGCCTGTGTCTTTTGATTGGGGCATTTAGCCCATTTACATTCAGGGTAACTATTGAAAGATAGGAATTTAGTGCCATTGTATTGCCTGTAAAGTGACTGTTACTGTATATTGTTTGTGTTCCTTTCTGGTCTATGTTGCTTTTAGGCTCTCTCTTTGCTTAGAGGACCCCTTTCAATATTTCTTGTAGGGCTGGTTTTGTGTTTGCAAATTCCTTTAGTTTTTGTTTGTCCTGGAAGCTTTTTATCTCTCCTTCAATTTTCAATGACAGCCTAGCTGGATATAGTATTCTTGGCTGCATATTTTTCTCATTTAGTGCTCTGAATATGTCCTGCCAGTCCTTTCTGGCCTGCCAGGTCTCTGTGTATAAGTCTGTTGCCAATCTAATGTTTCTACCATTGTAGGTTACATAGCTCTTCTCCCGAGCTGCTTTCAGGATTTTCTCTTTGTCTCTGAGACTCGTAAGTTTTACTATTAGATGTCGGGGTGTTGACCTATTTTTATTGATTTTGAGAGGGGTTCTCTGTGGTTCCTGGATTTTGATGCCTGTTTCCTTCCCCAAATTAGGGAAGTTCTCTGCTATAATTTGCTCCATTATACCTTCTGCCCCTCTCTCTCTTTCTTCTTCTTCTGGGATCCCAATTATTCTAATGTTTCGTCTTATGGTATCGTTTATCTCTCGAATTCTGCCCTCGTGATCCAGTGTTGTTTATCTCTCTTTTTCTCAGCTTCTTTATTTTCCATCATTTGGTCTTCTATCTCACTGATTCTCTCTTCTGCCTCATTTATCCTAGCAGTTAGCGCCCCCATATTTGATTGCACCTCATTAATAGCCTTTTTGATTTCTACTTGGTTAGATTTTAGTTCTTTTACTTCTCCAGAAAGGGTTTCTCTAATAACTTCCATGCTTTTTTCAAGCCCAGCTAGTATCTTTAAAGTGATGATTCTGAACTCTAGATCTGACATCGTACTAATGTCCGTATTGAGTAGGTCCCTGGCAGTCGGTACTACCTCTTGTTCTTTTTGTTGAGGTGATTTTTTTCCGTCTTGTCATTTTGTGCAGAGGAGAATAGATTAATGAGAGAACAAAATGCTAGCAGGGTAACAACGTCCCCCGAAAATATACTCTAAACAAATCAGAAAAGACCTGAAGCAGTGGGAAAAGAAAGGGAAAGAGAGAAAAAAGAAAAAGAAAGAAAAAAAGAAAAAAGAAAAAGATAAAGATAAAAACAAACAAAAGCAGAACAAAACAAAACAAAAACAGAATGTGATCAAATATGATCAGGCTGGTTTATAGATCAGTGCCACACACTAGATTTTGGGTGTATTTTGGTCTGTTAAAAGAAAGTCCCTCCCAAAATTTTAAAGAAAGAAAAACTTATATATGTACAAAAATAAGGGTTGATATGATGAAGGGATGGAATATGACTGTAAAGATGGAAATTATAAAAAATTTTAAAAAAGGATTTGATAAGTTGTTTGAAAAAAGAAAGAAGAGGATAAAAAAAAAAAGAAAGAAAAAAGGGAGAGAATGTGATCAGGCAGGGGAGTAGAAAAAAACCATACACTAGAGATTTAGAGTATATTTTGATCTGTTAGAAGAAACTATCTCAAGATTTTAAAAAGAGAACAACTTATATATATATGCCAAAAATACGGGTAACTACTATGAAGGGATAGAATATGACTTTAAATATGAAAAATAAAAATTTTTTTTTTTTAAAAAGGGATTGATAAGATGTTGGTTGAAAAAGGGAAAAAGAAAAATTCAAAAAAAAAAAAGACAGTTAAAAAAATAATTAACTTTGAAAGACTAAAGAATCATGGTAAAAAAGCCATGAATTCTATGTGCAGTATTCCCCTAGCGCTGGAGTTCTGCCGTTCTCATTGATCGGTAAACTTGGTCTTGGCTGGCTGTTCTCGCTGATCTTCTGGGGGAGGGGCCTGTTGCCGTGGTTCCCAAATGTCTTTGCCGGAGGCAAAATTGCCCCGCCCTTGCCGGTCCGGGCCAAGTAATCTGCTCGGGTTTGCTCTCCAGAGCTTTTGTTCCCTGCAAGCTTTCTGTACAGCTTTGGAGGCGGAGAGTGAAAATGGCGGCCTCCCAGTCTCCACCCCGGAGGAGCCGAGAACTCGGGGTCCCGCTCCTCAGCGAGCCCCCAGAGAAAAGCAGTCAGTCACTCCCGTCTACCCGGTCTCCGGCCACACTCCGCGCTCACCCGGCCTGTGACCGAGCGTTTCTATCTCTGGCACCCGACCCCGTGTGGAGTCTCCAAACCCAGCAGATCCCCGCGGTGCGCTCCCGCACCTCTCCTCCCGGGGGAAGAAGGTGAGTCTCCCCGGATCTGCTGCTTGTTGGGTCCCTGCTGGAGGAGCAGTGGCCCGACTGTGCCGCGGATCACGGTTTATAGCAACCCCGAGCTGAGAGCCCGCGCCTGGGCTCCGTCTCTGCAGCCGGCTTCCCTGCTCCGATACCTGGGAGCTCTGCCGCACTCAGGCACCCCCGGTCTTTCTGTGACCCCGAGGGTCCTGAGACCACACTGTCCCGCGAGGGTTCCACCCCCACTTCGCCACCAGAGCGACGTCCCTCAGCGGAGCCGACTTTTAAAAGTTCCGATTTTGTGCTCCGCGGCTCTATCACTTGCCAGAAGCGGCCGACGGAGGCCCCTCCCCCGCCGTCTATCCTCCCAAATATCGCCTCAGATTGACTTCTCCGCACGTCCTACCTTCCAGACAGTGGTCGCTTTTCTGTTCAGAGAGTTGTTGCTATTCTTTTCTTCGATCTCCTGTTGAGTTTGTAGGTGTTCAGAATGGTTTGATCCCTATCCAGCTGAATTCCTGAGAGGAGACGAAATCCAGGTCTCCTACTCCTCCGCCATCTTGCTCCGCCCCCTGATACTAGCTTTCATCAATGGTTGTCACTTGTAGCGATTATTACTGTAATGTTTGCCTAGTGGGGACTATTTCCATCATTCCTACATTTTGAAATTGGAATTCTACTGTAAGGAAGGGCTGTCCCTCCCTCCCTTCTTTCCTCCCTCTCTCTCTTTCTTTCTGCCTATTGGTATGTACTCACGGATATTTATTTTATTCTATGGGTTAGAATCCAATGCTCTCATTTTTTATTTTCTTGTTCATATGATCCAAGCTTAGGCCTTTGGGAGCATTTTTAAGTCTGCTCTGGTGCTCTTCGACATGACCCATCAGTTTTTTAAATTTTTTTTTTTTTTTTTAAGATTTTATTTATTTGTGAGAGAGACAATGAGAGACAGAGAGCATGAGAGGGAGGAGGGTCAGAGGGAGAAGCAGACTCCCTGCTGAGCAGGGAGCCCGATGTGGGACTCGATCCTGGGACTCCAGGATCATGACCTGAGCCGAAGGCAGTAGCCTAATCAACTGAGCCACCCAGGCGCCCATGAACCATCAGTTTTTAAATAACAACATTATTGAGACAATTCACCTGCCATAAAATTTGTGTTTTTAAAGTGTACAATCCCATGGTTTTTAGTTTATTCATAAGATTGTGCAACCATCACCACTATCTAATCCTAGAACATTTCCATCACTCCCAAAAGAAATGTCAGACCTATTAGCAGTCACTCCCCATTTCTCTTTCCCTCAGCCCCTGGCAACACTAATACCTACTTTTCTTTTTTCTATGGACTTGCCTATTCTGGACATTTTATATAGATGGAATTGAAGCAGAGCAGACACCCGAAAATGTATCACTTTGGCATGTGGATTATTTGATTATTTTGAGCTGAAGTCAATCAAGACACTGCAGACTCAAGAAAACTTTTACCTCCCTTAACTACCGAAGAGAATTTAGATCAGGGGCCTGACCCAGAAAGGGAGCTATTACCACAGATTTTTTATCTGAAAGACTTATCCTTATGTCAGGTAAACATCCGATTACCGAACATCTGCTCTGTGAATTACCCTCCTCCCCTTGGAAGCCCCAGATCCATATCCCTTTCCTTTGCTCATACTGGAATACAAGCCTCCACTACCCCACTTGCCCTTGAGTCTCCTACCTTTGGGGCTCCCCCTTACATACGAAATTAAATTTGCTTTTCTCCTGTTAATCTGTTTTATGTCAATTTATTTGTTTATTATTTTTTTAAAGATCCCCTTTATTTATTTGACAGAGAGAGACACAGCGAGAGAGGGAACACAAGTGGGGGAGAGGGAGAAGCAGGCTTCCTGCCGAGCAGGGAGCCCGATGCAGGTCTCAATCCCAGGATCCTGGGATCATGCCCCGAGCCAAAGGCAGACGCTTAACGACTGAGCCACCCAGGCGCCCCTGTTCTATGTCCAATTTAATCATTAGACCAGTCAAAGAACTTAGAAGAGGAGAAGGGATACATTTTCTGCCCCTACAGAATCATACAGTATGTGGCCTTTTGTGTTTGGCTTCTTTCACTTAGCGTCATGTTTTTGAGGTTCCTCCAACTTGTAGCAGGTATCAGTTCCTCATTCCTTTTTATAGTTGAATAACAGTGCATTCTATAGACATACCTTATTTTGTTTATCCAATGAACACTTAGTTTGTTTCCATTTGTTGGCTATTATGACTAAGGCTGCTATGAACATTTGTGTATAGGTTTTTGTGTGAACATGTTTTCAGTTCTTTTGGTTATGTACCTACAGGTGGAACTGTTACATCAAATGGTAACTCTATGACTAACTTTTTGAGGAACTACCAAATTGTTTTCTAAAGTGGCTGCACCTGTTTACATTCCCACTAGTGACATGTGAGGGGTCCAATTTCTCTATAACCTCACCAATACTTGTTATTGTCTTTATCATAGCCATCCTAGTGGGTATAAAGGAATAGTTCCTTGTGCTTTTGATTCTCATTTCCTTAATGACTAATGATGTTGAGCATCTTTTCACATAGCCCATGCCTTGGTCTGATTGAAGGAGACTTTATGTAAAGAAATAGCCTCCCCAGCCACCTCCTTCTGGTGGGCATAGCTGTATATGGCAGCCCTAGATGCTATGGAACTGAGAACAGATGGGGCAATCCTTGAGTCGGGCATAAACTGAGGAGGCAATCAAATGTTTGTATAGAAGGCACCTGGCATATAAGGTAGAATTGCAGTTAAGGAAACAAAAAATCCTTTCTTATGATTGGATGGCTCCCAGGTTGGTCTTAGCTCTTCTCAGAGGATGATAATGTACTGATAACCAAGTTTTCTGGGTGCCTTGAATGTTCTGGGCATATGGCAGGATATCCTCCGAGCCAGCTAGGCTGGCTTGGTACTAGGTGGACCAAGGACACATTTAAGGTACCAGCAGTGCAGGGGCACCCAAAATGTGAGAATAAATTTTGGAAAGATTATGATGTTTGATCTATTAAGAAAAACATTAAAGTAGTTATCATGGGAAAAATAGAGAATTTGTCTAACTTCCTTCCATGTACTTTAGGTTTAATATTGTCTTGAGTTTGAATCCTACATCAGGGGTATTGTGGGGAGGAGGTGGGTGAAAGGAGGTACATCATAATCTTTTCAGTGCTTAGTGCCTCTAAAGATCCAGCCCTATCTGTGGGTTTATCAGAATGTGTTCTAGTGGGAAGAGCCTCTGAGTCTTAATCCCTGATTTTACAAAAGAGGAAGCTAAAGCTCAGAGAAGTTAAATCCTTGCTGTATAACGTATGGTCTGTGGACCAGCATCACAGCATTGCCTGGAATCTCAGGTCTCACCTTAGACTTACTGAATCTAAATATGCATTTTAACAAGAACTCTAAGTGATCTGTGTATAAAGTAGTCTGAGAAGCACTGGGTTGAGAGACTTATTGAGAGTCATAGAGATAGCAAAGCCAAAAGTGGGACCTGACTTTTACCTACTGTGTATTTATGTTTTTGATGTCACAATTTACTTCTTTTTATATTGTGTATTCATTAATAAATTATTGTAGCTATACTTATTTTTAATACATTTGCCCTTTAACCTTTATACTAGAGTTAAGTGATTAACACACCACTGTATGGCAGTATTAACACATTCTGAATTTGAATATATACTTACCTTCACCAATGTGCTGTATATTTTCATGTTTTCATGTCACTAATTAGTGCCCTTTCATTCCAGCTTGAAGAACTCCTTTCAGCATTTCTTATAAGGCAGGTCTAGTGATGATGTCCCTTAGCTTTTGTTTGTCTGGGAAGGTTTTTATCTCTCATTTCTGAAGGACAACTTTGCTGGACAGAGTATTATTGGTTGGCAGATTTTTTCTTTTCTTTTTTTTTTCTTTTTAAGATTTTGTTTATTTATTTGACAGAGAGAGACACAGCGAGAGAGGGAACACAAGCAGGGGGAGTGGGAGAGGGAGAAGCAGGCTCCCCACCAAGCAGAGAGCCCGACGCAGGGCTCGATCTCAGGACCCTGGGATCATGACCAGAGCCAAAAGCAGACGCTTAACGACTGAGCCACCCAGGCGCCCTGGCAGATTTTTGTCCTTCAGCACTTTGAATATAACACCTCCTTCTATCCTGACCTGTAAGGTCTTTGCTGAGAAATCTGCTGATAGACTTATGGGGTTTCCCTTGTATGTTACTTCTTTTCTCTTGCTGCTTTTAAGTTTCTCTCTTTGTCTTTGATTTTTGGCAGTTTTTATTTTATTGTGTCTTGGAGATCTCTTTAAGCTGAGTTCATATGGGGATCTATGAGCTTCAACAACTTGGATGTCTAAATCTCTTTCCAGATTTGGGAAATTCTCAGCCATTTTTTTCTTTAAATAAGCTTTCTGCCCCTTCTTCCCCTCTTCTCCTTCTGGAACTCCAATAATTTCCAGATTGTTTCTTTTGATGGTATCCTACAGATCACATAATCTTTCCTCATTCTTTTTTCTTTGTTTTCACTGGATAATTTCAAAAGTTCCTGTCTTCTAACACACAGATTTTTTCTTCTGTCTGATCCATTCTGCTGTTGATGGTCTCTATTGCATTTTTCATTTCATTCATTATATACAGCTTCAGAATTTCTGTGTGGTTCTTTTTTTAGGGTCTCCATTTCTTTGTTAAACTTCTCATTTTGTTCATGTATTATTTTCCTGATTACACTGAATTGTAATGTTTTCTTATAGCTTCCTAAAAACAGCTATTTAAAATTCTTTCTTGGGTAAATTGCAGATCTCCATGTCTTTGGAGTAGGTTACTGGAGGATTATTGTGATCCTTTGATGATGTCATGTTTCCTTGAATTTTCTTCTCCCTTCAAGTCTTGTATTGCTGTCTTCAGATTTGAAGTTGCAGTACCCCCTCCAGTCTTTACTGAATAACTGTGGGAGAGAAAAACCTTCCCTAAGCCCTGCTAGGGATTCTGAGGTTTTCTCAGACCTTCTATGGATATACCTGCTCCATGCTTCTTGCTTCCTCATATGGCAGAATCCTTAGGGTCTATGCCCTCTCTTGATCCATCAGCATACCAGGCTGAGTGCTGACAGCCTCCCTTTTGCTTTCCCAAGGGTGGTGCTAAAGCTCAAGTTTGTGATCTCTCCCTGAACCAGAGATTTGGGCTGGTGCAGGCCTTCTGTGAGGGCTCACTAGCCATCTGCCAAAGCTCTCTCTCACCTCTACTAGGGGCACACATAGGAAACTGGCCATAGGGTGTGTGTGCGAATGGGGGTTGGTGAGACTCGAGAGGTGCTGGGGGTGCCTGTGGCCAGTTTTGGGGGGTCTGTGGGTGACGCATTCCCCAGTAGATCATGGGTGAGCTTCTTGATGGAGTCCATGACATGGTTATTAGGATCTGTGTCTCTTTAGTGCCCTCTGAGAGTCCTATTTGTCACTATCCCAGCCACTTCCTGTCCCCCAGTTGTGAGCACACAATTCACTACTCTAGATGGGGTAAGAAAGAAATGGGCTTCTTTGCCACTACAGAAGCTGGGTGCTCACTCACATGCTTTCACTTTCCACTGTGGGAGAAATCATGGGCTAAGAAGGTCTCTCGTGGGGGAAGGGTAATGTAGGTAAAGTCAAACTGTTCCTCTTACCCAAATTCATATATATATATATATATATATATATATATATATATATATTTTTTTTTTTTTTTTTTTTTTTTTTTTTTTTTTGCTCCAGTGGTGTTCTGGAACCTCTGCTAGACTCCTGGACTTACATGGGAGATTTCTTGTTCATGGGTAATTGTCTAAGATAGTGTTCTCCAGGGGCTCCTGGACCCTGGGCAAGAGGTGCTGAGGTCAGTTCCTGGTCCATTGCAGGGTCCACAGCTGGAACTGAGGTCTGTATGCTTAGTATCCTGTATGGGTTGGCAAGACTTCTCCTGAGTCCCTTGGCATATGGTGCTGGATCTCAGACATGGCTCCCAGGAAGGCATTTGTGATCTTGGATGGATATCAAATTGTTGATGGGGGGATATGAGCAAGGAACATCTTGTTTGGCCAATTTACTGATGTCATTCCCTGGGTGTCAGTTTTCAACAGCTGTTTTCTTAGACTACTGGCTAAGAAAAGATGCCATATCCTATGACTGAAATTCTTGTTGTTTTGGAGAGTTGGCTTTTGAGACCTAACCATCTTCCCCTCAAAATGAAAAATCTTAAAGAAGAAGCCAAAGACAAAAATACTCTGGCTTAATGTTTTCTAAGGAATTGGCTGATGTAATAAACACTGTGTGGTCCTGACCATGGCAACTTAACTAAAATTCAAGCAGAGGGACATCAGTGACCTCGTTGTGGAAATACAAAAAACTTTGGAAGGAATTGAAACCAATTACATTTTTTAGATATTTATTTGCCACCTGCACTCAGTATGTATGCTATTTTCAATACTTTAATGAAATAAAAGAGAAATACTGACCCCATCTGGAAGGCTTCCAGTTTCCTTCTGGCTTCCCTTCCCCTGGGCTTCATTTACAAGGTCTTCTGCAGGTACTTTTAGTCCCTCTAGGTTCTCCCTGTGGAGCTTTCCAAATCTACCCAAACTAGCTCCACTCTGCCAAAGACTCTTAATAGTTGAAGCCTTCAGGAGACAGTATTTGGGATGCCTCTAAGGAGTCTCTTCCTTTTTGTCAGGGTCAAAGCCCACTTGCCATTCAAAAACTTCTTCTAGACAGGTAGTTTTTTGTTTTTTTTTTTCCTTTCTGGTGTCCTGGTACTTAGACATTAAAGTGGATATCTCTTCAGGGTCAATCCACTGGACCACTTGGCAAAGCCCTATTCACATTTTATTCTACATCTTTGTTGCATAGCTCCTACCTTTAGAGAACATAAAGTAATTGTGAGAATATGCCAAGAAACTACAGTCCTGCTCTTATTATTGAGAAAATGGAAAACCTAACTTAGAAATTGTTTTTTTTTAACTAGAAAAATCTGCATTTTAAGATGTTCACCAATAATAAGAATAACTAAGATTTATTAAGGATTTGACATATGCCAGACACTATACTAAACTTTACTTACTTCTAATTTCTAATCCTCACAGCAACCCTGTAATGTAGATACTTATCCCCATTTTACAGATGATGAAACTGAGATTTAGGAAAGTTAAATCATTAAAGTTTAAGAATGTGCCCAAGGTCATAAGTCTAGTAATCAGCACAGCAGAAATTCCAAAACTAGTTTCCCTTTTCCCTGAACCAGGCCTCTTGATCAATTACTACACTCTATTAAAGAAAAGAAGATCCTAATTTCTAAGTCCTCCCCTAGCTCCTGAGTGACACACACACACACACACACACACACACACACACACACAGTATTTTACTGGTGAGGACTTTTAAAGGCCATTCTGTCTAATAACAATTTTTATTTCTTCTGAAAGTCAATCAGGTTAATATAAATGGCTAATATCTACAAATAGAATGTCCCACTTTCATTTAAAAACAGCCTCTTGGGGCACCTGGCTGGCTTAGTCAGTGGAGCATGTGACTCTTGATCTTGGGGTTGTAAGTTTAGGCCCCACATTGGGTGTAGAGATTACTTAAAAATAAAATCTTTAAAAAAAAAATAGCCTCCTATTCCAATGGAGAATACCATTTTCTTTTTTTCTCTTGTAATGAATCCTTTTTTAAACCATGACACTGGCTTGAGTTCTCAAACATGTCACCCTCTCAGCTTCATCCTTCCTCCAAAGAAAATCCATGAGCTATTTGCTGAGAATTGCAGAGAATAAAAACAAAAGAAGGCAAGAATTGTCTAAATTTAAAGTGCTGGAAAATCCAACATTTTATTTTACTACATTTTGGTGACTACATAAATGCTGAAACATTTTAACACTGAAAAGCATGATGGCATCATCACTTGCTTTTTTTTCTTTTTTTCTTTTTTGCTTAGCAAACACAGCAGATGATATTGCACGGCATAAAGTGAGAACAGTAGCGAAGCTTAAAAAAAAATGAAAGAAACCTTAATGCGTACAGGAGATACTCATAAACAAACCAGAATAATGCCTAATGCATTACACTTTTTGTTGCTACACACAAAAATACAGAAGAAGCATTGGACAGAGAGAAAGAGAGAGAGACAAAATATTAGCGAACAACCATAACTGGGTACAATAATCATTTAGTCTGAAATGTAGATGCAACGTAGAAACTACCACTGCTTTCTAATTGACAAAGAAAATGACAGCAACATTTGTCTTTTATCAAAAATCTTCTAAGCCCCTCATGGTTAGGTTTTTAAATTAATTAATTATTTAATTATGTATTTACTTTTTTTTTTTCATTGCTAAGGAAGAACTCCCTCTGCTCTTGGAAGATTTTCTACTCTACTGATCTTTTTAAAATTTAATTTTTAATTTTTTTTTTTTACCTGATGATTGTCTTAGGCACCCTCCTTACATAATAAACCATCAAGCTAACTTGAACAGGGAAACTGAGTCACACTCAAACAATAGCTAAGGTCAAAGGTATACTGAAAATAGAAGGGGGGAAGGGACAGGTCTAAGTGAGTGACAGATGGGCCGCCTTCTGAAGGGACAAGAAACACAGGGAGATATGAAGACAACTACCGAAGCAAGTGGAAGACAATGTTTTAAATTTTATTTTGTTAAAAAATACTTGTCACTTGGTTCAGATGGCAAATCTAAAATGAGCCCACAATGATTATGTAATAAATGCAGAACATACCACAAAAAAGAAAAAAAAAAATCAAAACTAACACAGAAACAGAAAATATGACCTTGTGAATACAACTCTGTTCAGCGTTTCATTGCTGATGGTAAAAGTCTACTTCCTCAACCATTTTCCTGGGCTTTCTGCAACTCACTGCTCAGCATTTGTATTAAAAACAAATAATTAGTCACTGCTTACCAATGATCCTGCAACTCAGAGGAGATTTATTGCCCTATTAACATACATAAGGAGTATAAAAATGTTTCTAAGAAAATGGAACATTTGACCCAAAGTCTAAGCCCTCCCTTTCTTTCCCCACCCCTAAGACCCTGCAGAAGAAAATAAGATAAAATTCTTGTATTGAGAGGAAAAATATTTACATCTATGGATTTATGCCATGGAGTTGAAGCAACTTATTTCAGCAACATAAAACAAAGCAGTGGGCACCGGCGCTTCTGAGGATGCCACTAGTCGGCTGAGAATTGTGTGTGTGTGTTGACCTAAAGCAGGTCAAGTATCTGAACAGCCTCGATTATGGGGGCCTGGGGCAGGGCCCATCTCTGGTGTGGACAAGAAAAGTAGTGGGAAGACGAAGAGTGATAAGAGACCAACTCTAATAGGGCTGGGGACATTCACTCGAGACTCTGACATTTGAGGAGAGCTCTTGCCATTTTGGTGGGTGGGGGGAGTGGGGGTAGGGGGAGTGGGGAGGAATTGTAGGTGGCAGATTACAAGAAACAGATGTGGAGAGGAAAGTGTACCTGTGAAGCATTTTCCTTGATAACTGGGGCCGAGCAATCAAGTGTTGCTTCTTCTATGGGTTGGCCAGCCAGGCAGGAGCTGGCTCAGCTGCCTCTCAGCCTTGACTTTCTGTTAGGGCATGAAGCCATTATACTTCCCTCAGCTCTGCAAGAGGAACTGCCCCTTTGCCCTGCCCCTTGCCTTGAAGCAGTTCAGAAACTTGGTGAAACTGAAGAGGATTTCCAAATTCAAGTTAGCTTGCCTCTTTGAGTTTTTTTTTTTTTTACACTCTTCACTTCTCATACCCGTGTGAATGGTTTAAAAAAAAGTAGCAAAGTATCTCACAAATGCCGGTGCTTTGAAACATGAAACAACTCTTAAATTCTTTGGAATTTCAGGTCTAACCTGCAAAATAATCTTTTCTAAAATAATAATAATAATAATAATAAATTAAAGGAAGAACACAAATAAATGCCTTTCTCCTTTCTAAGTGACAAAAAGGACTACCTCGAAACACTCATTTTGGCATGTACAAGTTTTTTGAGGGGGGAACCTGGCAGTGTTCACAACACACACTGAAGTGCCTGCTAAGAAAAAGCTAAAGATACACCCTGCAGTTAAGAGAAGCTCTTGCCTTCAGCTTATCTTAGCATCAAGAACAAAAAGATTGTAACGTAAAGCTTTGGCCATTTCAATTCTACTATATACATGTAAAAACTACACAGTCATAAATTAAAGCGGTGATTAAATAAGCTCATATAAAATGTAATTAAATTAAAAAAATCACAGCACATTATAGAGAAAAATAGGAACCAGTTTCACAAAAAAGAGATTATATATATATATATTTTTTACCCTGTGGAAACAAATTTACTACGAAACACAAAAACTTCATAAGTAACCATCAAAATGAGAATCATTTCTTATTCCATTCTTGCATTTTTACACAACCCTTAACCCACCTGGGGAACATTTCCAGAAATTAAGTCTTCCTTGAGCAACAGAGCAGTTCTGACAAGAAAATAAACCCCAAACCGAAGGGGGGGGCGGGGGACATCCCAAACATACAAACTACAAAATAAATAAGAATTATAAAGTTTTTTTTAAAAGTAACCTTAACAATTATCAAACTAGTAAGTTCTGCCTTATCACATAGACTCTCTATACAACATAACCCTAAAACTTTATTACTATGAGGTATTTGGAGGAATTGGTAAAAGTGATGCACGGCCTGCCTGGTGAAGGGACTCGGTGAAGTGGGAGAACCTCGAGAGGGAACGAGGAGGAGGAGCTTTGGTTTATCAGCAAGAAATTGGGGGGAAGAAGTCATCCTTTGGTATCAAAGAAAGTTTCATTGCATGGTTGCACGGAAAAAGCACCACGGTGAATAATTATTCCTTTTTTTTTTTTTCATTAGTGGCCTTTCTAAGAGGCTGAGGTATTCAAAGAGTATAAGGTGAGAGGTCAACAGTGGTTTAACACTTTGGTTCAAGCAAGGCACTCGTCCTAGGAGTTTACAAAGTTTGCAACATGTTTGCCTAGAGATTTACAAGTAGAACTAGCAGTAGTAAGAGTAGTATTTCCTAATGTTGTTATCATTTCGTATCATTATTATTAAGAATGAAGACAAGTTTACACACTGAGTGAAGAGTGAGGGGGGGAGGTGGGGGAGGGAAAAGGGTGGAGTTCCCTCTGCAGACCAAGGCCGTGCATGAAAATATCTTTGGTATTCTTTGGTATCATCAATGTGATTAAAATCACCAATGGAAATCGAGTGAGGTAGCGTCTTTGGTTCACACTATAAATAGTAGATTTTTACACTTTTTTTTTTTTTTCTTTTTTTTTCCTTTTTTTCTTTTTTTTTTTTTTTTTACACATGGAAGTAGCTATTTCTTACCTTCTGCTTCTTTGTCCTTACTATTTAGGAAATAGTTACCAAATGTACTGTAAAGCTAACCACACCACAAGAATAATCCAGAAGGCCAATCGCATCTCAAAATGGCCTCTGGTGTTTGAATGCACCCTAAACAACTAGATAGGAAAGGGAGAAGTGCTTTCTCTTTGTTTGCTAAATGCATAGTTTTCATCCTTTATGTACAAAGAAGGGAGGACCTTTCTTAGGGAAAATGCCTTTATAGCTCATGTGAAAATGTCCTAGGACTCTTTGGTATAGCAAAGTTTGCATTTAACCTGCAAAGACGGATCATTCACCTGGGGTAGCAATGCAAGTGGCATGAGTCCAAAAGTAGCGTAGTACTTTTACTTTTTTGTCCTGGAAAAGTAATTATGCTTTTTTGGGGGCAGAGTGAGTGACATGTTCAGTTGGAATGTCTGAATTTCTCCACATTCTCTTTGGGTTTGGGGATCTAGGCCAGCTGCATCCAGGAACTGGATACTTAGTTCCTGACATCCAGAATTCATGTACCTGAACACTCACTGAAATCTGGGCTTTTGGAGTGTCCAAACTTCACATCTCCCACTCTCTCTCTTTGCCCCCTTTCAGGGAAGCTTATAGTCACGAGAGGACCTGAATGATTTATGGTCAAAAACAGTCTAACTTCCATTCTACTAACCCCCCCCCCCCAAAACATGTTATGTGAAGTGCAGTGTTGGAATAAACAAACGTACAAATGAAAGAGTGAGATATCTTTTTAGGTGAATTTTGCAAAAGGATTGAGAAATAATGGGTGAGCAACTGGCACGTGATCTGCTCCACTGAATGTGGTAGGTTAAGAAACCTGAGCCATAAATTAATGCTACATGCCACATTAGAAGCAATAATCAGTCATATATGATGTAATGAGTGTATTGCTCGTGAGAAGCTGAGTTTGTCCATTATGACTTCTAAAAAGCAAAGGTTGTGAGTATGCTTGAACAGTCTAGTAAAAAAATTGCTTTTCAGGCTCTGATTTGTGCATCTGTTTATGAGAAAATATATCTCTAGGCCCTGAAATTGTGTAATGGGTGCAAATTCAATGCTGGTATGAAAATTATCTTTGGTGTTAGCAAACAGGATCACTGGATTATTTTTCAAAAAACCATTATGATGGGAATATTAGAAATGTAGTAATTTTCTTTGAGACTGTGTCTACGCAGTACCAAAATAATTGGCCAAAAATGTAAAATGCAATTGGATTAATCTGAAGGAGTAATATAGCAAAAACAAAGCAAAAAACCATGGTGTTTGAATTCAACTTTTGTTTTCCCTGGGGTGCTGAATTTGGTAAGACTGTGTGTAGACACAGCTTGAGTTTCCCTGCATTTAAAATTCTCATGTTTTAAATAAATAAGGCTTTCCTCCCTCCTAAATTGTAAATATATAGCTGTACTCCTGGCCCCCTCCATTCTGGAGAGAGAGAAAAAGTTAATCCGTTTTTTTCCTTTTGGTTTATGTCATCGACAAGATTATATGTTAAGCAAATCTCTAGGGGTGGCCATTGAAATGGTCTCTTTTAATAGTTGAATTGTAATTGTGCCATGTTTGGAAGGGAAAATTTTAAGCTGGAATTTGGTGTGAGATTAAAAAAAAAATACTAAGACAAAATGTGTCAAGGCAAATGCGCTATTTCATTAAAGGAGAAGCATGTGTTGGCTTGCTTTTCTCATTCTACAGCAGATATGAAGGAGACCCAGATGGCTTGTTGGTTTAGCTTCATCTCTCCAGGTGTCTGTCTCTTCTAGACCTAGACAAGACGCTCAGACCTTAGGGAGTTAGGTTTTTGTGTCAAGATAGTTCAAAATTTTTTTTCTTTAGCATTTTAATGAATCTCAATCAACAACTTATTGTAGGTATAACATTTCATTTTATATTTCTAATTAGGTGTGGTAATTAACCAAGAGCACCCAATTCTTTACCTAATAGTACAAAAGGTATTCACTTTTATGAGTTACAATTCAATGGAATTCAGAGAGAATTTTTCTGGGAAGCAAGTGACTCACTTGGGTACTACTGCACAACTGTGTTAGCTTTTTTCTTCCCCCTTGATATCTCCAGCTGTGGTTAAGTGATTTGGAAAAACAGAAATTGAAAATTTTGTCTTTGGAAGCTCAGGTCTAGGGTTTTATCTGTCCCTTTCAGAGAGTGGACTCTATGTCATAAAATTTCCAGCTTAATGCGGTAGCAAGAAAGAATGTAGTACACTTTGGAGGCTATGCTTAGTGAAATAAATAGCTTCACGCCTATAGAACCCAAAGTCTTGTCCTCGACTAGAACTCTGGTGTTTTCTATACTATTCCACCATTTCTCAGTTGCATCTGCTATTTCTATTGATATTCAAGTCATACAATATCTGAGATTGGCAATAAAGTCAATTTGACTACAAATACTGGATAGTTCATTTTAAAAATAATGTTGGTCTGCTCACTTTGTGTGTTTGCAAAGTATTTTTAAAAAGGTATTTGGTGTCAAATGCATAAAGCAACTTTAAGTCAAATTAACCTAAGTATGATATCCTTTATTCAGTGGTCTTTCACTAAAAAAGCATTACTTAGAACAAATTTTCTAATTTAATTACTTGCTCTGTTAAACTTAGTTTTCTAATTTACAAATGGGGTCCTACTTTGGAAGAATCCCCAGGTTTTCTCAGCTATGAACAGATCATGTCCATATGTCTACTTAAGTATCATTTATGGATCCCGAAAGGGAGTGTGCCATCTGGATGTACGTGTCCACTACACTGATCTCTCTGTTATGATATTAATTGCTTCCCTGAAGCTACATTCTTTCTTGCCAGTTCTAAAAACTAATATTTCAAATGCGTCAAGAGTCATAAATAATAGTCATGATTCTATGTGGCATGTGTATTACAGCTAGATCAGTTCATACGTATAACTTTACATAGTATCTTGTGTAAAAATAGCTTTGGTTATTAAAATCATTGCAATAAAATACCTGCACTATAATATTAAGTGTGTTCTTTGGTACCTAGGTGATTTTTTTTTAAATGGATGAACTCTTGTTTCATTTCTTAAAAAATATCTGAACATTCCTTAACAAACAAAGAGAATGCACTGGTTTAGGTGTCATTCAAATTTTCTTTGCTGGGTTTGAATCTGCATTTAGGTTGCGGGCCTGGCAGGTTCAAACGCTAGGCTAGACGAGCGAAATCACACTCCTATCCAATGAAATCAGACAACCCCACACTATGTTGGTTGTACCCCTATAGCACAACCCTTCCTGAAGACCAGCCCTGCCTAAGTCCCTAACCACTGGTGGTGTGTGCATATGTGTGTGTGTGTGTGTGTGTGTGTGTATGCACTCACGTACCCACACACAGTACTGAGACACCATATACCTTCGCGGCATGGTGGAACAGATGAGAAAGTCTGATCTTAAGAGAGGTCCACTCAATGGCTCAAAATCACTATGCTCCAAACCACGAAACAACCAAGCACAGCGAGAATGATCATGGATGGAAGGTGTGAGATCCAGTGGTGCTTTCCCGCTCATAATTTTTCTTGCCAAGTCGTTACCCCGCTGAAGTGTGTGTCTCCTAACAAAGTCAGAATGCAGGTGAGCGAAGTCTTTGGTTTCTTTGGACTATAAATAATGCTTTTTTTTCTTCAAATATTTCTAAGTATAAACCTGCTATCTTGAGGTCCTGGTCTCTTAAAAATTTTTTTTTATTTAAAGCTTTTCCACCGAGGTTTAGTTCGTGGTTATTCCTTCATGCTTTGGTACAAGTGCTTGATGAAGAAGATGAGTTGCCTGAATTGGAGCTGCCCTCGTCCTGCCACTTGTCCAGACTCCTCCTCCTCGCGTTCATGAAGAAATTGCTGACGGTGCTCAACTCCAACCCCAGCTGCTGGGAAATAGTGATTTGCAATTCTTTGGACGGGCGCTTGTTTTCCTTGAATATTGCATGTAGAGTTCGACGCTGGACATCTGTGAAGACCAACCTGGGCTTTTTGGGTGTGTTGCCTCTATCCTTCCCATGTTCTTGTTCTTTCCTTTTGCATGCTGCAAAAAACAAAAAACAAAAAACAAACAAACAAAAAACCACAGCGGATGTTAGAACAAACTGCCCAGGAGATTTGACAGTAGGAAGGCAGAGCCAATAACATTTGTTTGCCATTCCTCACAGGCCACTTTGTGGCTGCTGAGCTCTACTTTTAGGACCATGGTGGGCTGGGAGGGAAGTGTGATACAAGGATGGAGAATTTGGAGGAGGTGGGGTTCTGTGAGTCCTGGGTGTGGGTCCTGGCTTTGTAAGCATCTGCTCTTTGTCCGTGGCGAGTGGTAAACCAATGAACTCCACCTTGGCCTCAGATACCTCATCGGCAGAACATAGGGTTCTGGCAAAACAAACTTGTTGCTTGAATTTTTATATCACCATCTGCAAAATGGATATAAGAATAACAGTCCACCTGGGTGGTTCAGTTGGTTAAGCATCTGCCTTCGGCTCAGGTCATGATCCCAGGGTCCTGGGACTGAGTCCCACATAGGCTCCTTGCTCAGCAGGGAGACTGCGTTTCTCCCTCGGCCTGCTGCTCCCCCTGCTTGTGCTCCCTCTCTTTTTCTGACAAAAAAAGAAAAAAGAAAAAAAAAGAATACCTACCTTGCTGGATTGTGGTAAGGATTTATGAAATAGTATATGCAACAGTTTATGTTAACTGAAATGCTTTATGAATGCAAAGTCTTATCACCCAGAAGGGGCTGTACCCCTCAAAGGTTTTACAGTCTGCTCCTGGTAGAATACTAAGAGCCTAAGAGAGTCTGAAAACAATATAAAAAGGAATTGCATTTGTTATCCTTCTGATCTCTTTTGTTTCCCAGACAACTTCGTATGTAAGAAAACTGTAGTTAGCATGCTACCATACCCATCAAACAGTCTTCCACTGATTATTCAGTGGAACCAGGACTCTTGGAGGTGTGAAGCCTACTTCCTTGCCATTGGGGCTAAACCTGTTGCGTGAGGCACATTCCCCTTGGGGGTCTCTCTGTGCCTCCTGTTTGCTCTTCATGAAAGTTTTCCCTTCGGAGTGCCCCTCTTCCCCTACCTTAGCTCCCACACAGAAGGCCCATTCCCTGCTCATGTCTTTTGGTCCTGTATCATGTATCATGCTTCTTGGCTGCTAGAACTATTCTGGTGTATCTGGGGATGGCCCTTGGGCCCCCAGGGTTTGGTGTTGGATAAGTGTTTCTCCTCATCTCGGGTGCCATACTTCCTCTTTGTAGACTAATATGGCTCACCAGCTTCCACCTGCCAAGGAGGCACTAAGGGCTGCATTGCTAACAGCACCCTTCACCCACTCCTAATTTCCACCACCAATCAATCCCTACAGCCATCCCCAGATAACCATACAATCTATATAAAAATGATGCTCGGGGCAACTGGGTGGTTCAGTTGGTTAAGCGTCTGCCTTCGTCTCAGGTCATGGTCCCAGGGTCCTGGGATCAAGCCCCGCATCGGGCTCCCTGCTCAGTGGGAAACCTGCTTCTCCCTCCCCCATGCCCCCTGCTTGTGTTCCCTCTCTCGCTGTCTCTCTCTCTGTCAAATAAGTAAATGAAATCTTTTAAAAAATGATGCTCTGGTTATGCTAATGCAACTTAAGATAAGGCTTCTATGCCCTGACTCCAATCAGATTGCTGCCTCTCAGCACCGCACATAGGCACTGTGGACCAGCCAGTACTATCTTCATTTCTGGCCGGCTATACTCTGACGTGAGCTCCAGTCACAGTGAGGGGCAGATGGGGCATCTTCCTGGTGGGGGTAGAGGCTGTTACTCTTTTCTTTCCCTTTCCCTTTCTCTTTTTCTTTTTCTTCCTTCCTTCCTTCCTTCCTTCCTTCCTTCCTTCCTTCCTTTCTCTTCCTTCCCTCCCTCCTTCCTTCCTCCCTTCCTCCCTCCCTTCCTTCCTTCCTTCCTTCTCTTTCTCTCTCTCTTTCTTTCTTCCTCTCTCTCCCCCTGCCTCACTTTCTCCCTCCCTTCCTTCCTTTCCTTTCTTGGCTTGAGCAATGCAACAGCCTTTATTGTTGCAGTAACACTGATACAGACGTTCCATTCTGGGTCAGGGCTACCCCCACCCCACCCCACCCTACCCCTTGGTCCTCATCAATGTGGAACTTTGGGGAGGAGGGGCAGAATCCCTAAGCAGAGCTGGAGAGAGGCAAGTGGGACTGGTAAATATGGGGGTCACCTGGAACCAAGGGTTCAACAGGGTCAGGATGCTTGAATCCTTTGCCTGATGGGGGCTGGGAATACTTGCATCCTGGGTTCAAGATCTGGCAATGCCCTGACCTGGGTTCAAAGCTGGGATGGGGTGTGGAAAAGCCTTAGACCAGGGTTCAAGAAAATGCCTTGGTTCCAGATCTTAGCTTTGGGAATGAGCATGGGAAATGGGTTGTTCCAGATTGGCGATGGGGGAATATCTCTGGGTCCAGAGTTTGAGGTTGACCCTGGATGCTCTGGTCTCCAAGTCCCAAGTTCAGGGCTGGGGTAGAGTCTGGTCCCTTATGTAACAGGGGCTGGGTAGGGGGGATATCCCAATTTTGGAACTCGGGGGAGGGTTGCAGATGTCCTGCTTTTTGAACTGGAGAGAGCACTCTATTTTAAGGGCTGGGAAAGGGCTCTGGGTCCCTGGGTCAGACCCAGAGTGGGGGTGGCATTCTCCAGGTCTTGGGTACAGATCCCAGACCCCTAGGATCCAGCCTCTTGCTCTTGTCCCAGTACCTCCAGTTGCAGCCCCATTGGCGTCCACTTGAGGCCAATACTCTCAATCTTGTTCTCAGTCTTGTTCTTGAGGTTTTGCAGGTGCAGTGAGGTGTGCACCAGAATCAGAAGCAGGGGCCCAGAAACACTGAGCAGGAAGGTGCTGCCCATGGCCCAGAGGATGAGGAGGCTGACGGCAAGCACTGTGGCCAGGCGGGCGGCGGGGTGGCCACTTGAGTCTCAGCCGAGGGCCACTGTCCCCATCAGCGCACTTAGGAGGCTGTGCAGCATGAGGGTGTACCTGCTCCTGGATCATTCCAGTCATACCCAGGCTCCCCTCCAAGCCCAGAGCCTCCACAGGTCCATCCTCCCAACCCTTCAGGTTGACCATATCCCTGTCCCTGTCTCTGCCGGAAGTCCCGTCATTCTTTCATATGTCCTCATCCCTCCAGTTGGCTGCCCTGCCTATTGCTGTCTCTGCTCCACCTCCTGCCTCTTTCTGCTTTTTAATATTTATTTGACAGAGAGACACAGCGAGAGCAGGAACACAAGCAGAGGGAGTGGGAGAGGGAGAAGCAGGCTTCCCGCTGAGCAGGGAGCCCAATTCGGGGCTCGATCCCAGGACCCCGGGATCATGACCTGAGCCAACGACAGACACTTAACCGACTGAGCCACCCCGGTGCCCCTCACCTCCTACCTCTTTGTATTCCAGGTTCTCAATATCTAGATGGTTCATCAGCTCTGGACAGGTATAGTCTCTGTGCTCTCCTCACCTAGCCCTGCTCCCCTGCCGGCCCCTATCTTTCATTTTTAATTGCTTCTGGATTTTAGCACAAATTAGCTCAGCACTCAGATCAGCTGAAAAGCCAATAAGTGAAGGCTGAAGGGGACTCCAGTCTTTGGGGTGCAATCTAGGGATCTCCAAATTTCTTTAACCATGCGCTACTTAGTAAAAAATGTTTTGAGTGTACACTCCCTAATATTATTTATTTATTAATTATATATGTGTTACTCTATTACTACATGATGTACATTATAAAGCATACACAAAATATAAAATTTTTGAAAGGAGTAAAATAGAAATAGACACAGGAATTCTCTTCTACAGATGAATTAGCTTGCCTAGGCCCTAGCATGCATTCACCCCAACCAAGGGACCACTGGTCCAACTCCAATCATAGGGAGAATTTCAGAATGGACATGAAGGGAAAGCTCAGTCAAAAAAGAGAGATTTTGAGGCCAGTCAGGCCATATGGTACCTTTTATAACATAGCCCATAGGTCACTGGCTATGCCCCTTTTCAACATGAGAGGTAGCATTAGCATAATGAGAAGTATGTACTAAATGTCCAGTCCCTCAGAGCATTGAGCACATACACCAAACCAGCTGAATTTCCCCAAACAGAATCTCTGCCCCTGGGGACCAACAGCCCTCACTGGGCAACTAGATTAAGTCTCTGAAAGAACAGCTGACTAGACTGAAAGCACCTCTAGTTAGTTTGAATTAGCCCATGTAGACCAGCTTTATACAATACTGATGCACATGGCTGATGGAGTCATTCCTTCACTTTCACAAATGAATATGACACAGGCTTTGCTCTTAAGGAGGTCAGTCTAATGATCACTGAAGCAAATGACTGTATGTACAAAAAGAGTATACAGGATTATTACTTTGGCTTGAGGATATTAATGAAGGCATCAAAGAGGAGGCGGTGCTTACACTGGGCCTGAAAGGATGAGTAGGAATTTGTTAATGAGAGACGTGGGACAAACTCATGCCCAGCATGGGGAGCAGTGCTCATGACGGATTCATAAATGTTAGTAGACAAAGATCAGATTTGAATTATCTTGTTGGTAAGGGGGAATTACTGAAAGATTTTGAGAAAGGGTATAGTGTTATTAAATTTGGGTCTAGAAAAACCCCTCTGGTGGGGTTGTGGGGGATAAATTGGAAAGCAGCAAGATTAGGGACAAGGATGCTGTTACCATCCTGATCCCCTCAGGAGTAAGGCACTCATTCCTCCACCTGCTGCAAGAGTTGGTGGCTGGTGGCCCTCAGCTGAGGGCCATTCTGGGAATTGCCTTGAGGTGGGGTGGGGTGGAAGCTGAGGGGAGTAGGGGATGGGGTTATGGAGGATGGAGGCTGAAGAGAGTGGGAATGTATCCCCTCCCCAAACCCTTGCATCAAGTTGGGACAATTTTGAAGGGTCACCCTGTTCTATAGCACCCCACAGAATTGCTTGAGGCTATTCTTGCAACTATCAAAGTTCAACTTCTTCATCCTGGTTTTTCTTCCTCCACTCTCCCAACAGGGATTATTCTCCATAGCTCTCTCTGATAACCTGCCTACATGCAAGTCTCAGAAACCTAGAGTCTGCTTTCCAGAAAACCTGACCTAAGAAAACCACTGTAGTGAGGACCCCAAATTAGACAATGAGAGTGGGGGGAGGAATATGGAGACCAAATTCAAGCTTCTCGGAAGACAGAACCAGGAGCACTTAATGACAACATGGCTGGGAGGGTAGAATTCTGAACAAGTCCCAGGTTTCTGATTGGAAGGTGGTAATGAGGCCATTAGGGAATGCAGATGGAGAAATGAATTTTATGAGAGCAGTAATCACTTCTATGTGGGACAGATTGCATTTGAAGTGCTTGTTGGACATTCTGTTAAAGATCTCCAACAGGTTGTTGTCCAGCAGACAGCAGGACATATGGGGCCTGGAGCTCTGGAGTGGCAGGGGCGGGGTGTGGGCTAGGACTGTAGACTGGGAAGTCATTAGGGCTCTAGATGGTAAATTACACAGAACATACCTATGGAAATGAAAGCAATTGAGCATCAGGTACAGACTCAACTTATTTATCATTCAAAAGGCAGAGCTAAGGGAAATCACAAAGAAATATCCATTTTCCACCTAACCAGTTTGTATATTTGAATGACTTCAATCTGGTCCTTGGCATTTGGCAGGATTGAGTGGGCTGAAGCTACTTCCAAACCAGCATTTCCCAAATGGTGTCAGAGGAATGATACTGTCTCCAATGGGTTCCAGGAAAAGATGGTTTGCGGGTCAAGTACATTTGGGAAAAACCTACCATATATAGCTTCTTCCTCGAAATTCACAATATGTGTTAGCACATGTAATTATGTTTCCCAAATTTATTTAGCCCTAGAACTCTGTTTAGTAGGGACTGTCTATTAATGTCTCATGCAATACTAATGTTGGGGAAATGCAGTTTGGAAGTCTTTGCCCTGAGCTCTCAAGCATTACAGATGTCACGATGTCAGAGCCTGGGAAGTGAGATTCTCCAGGCGCAGGGAGCCTGGCTGACTCATTCCATACCTCCAGGGCATCCTGGCCTAGTGCCTGGCTATAAAGGGGCGCTCACTACCTGCGTGGGTACTACAGAGGGGGGCTGTGACTCCGTGTATGTGGTATATCTGGAGAGAGCTCTGTGCAGATGTTGGAGCTGCTGAATAAGAACACAGAGATATCAGTAGGATGAAGAGTGTACTAAAGCTTGTTGAGGGTCACTGGGTGACCTTAGCAAAGAGGCTAGGAGGAACAACCCACAGAAATAAAATCGTGCTTCTAGAAGCTTGTACAAGAACTACAGTGGTTAGAACTGTCAAGAGAATATGAACGAGAGCAGTGCTTTGGAATTTCCATGGAATACATTTCAAGGTAGAGATTACCCATTATAAGGTAGGAAACCACCCACTGGAGGTCATGAGAGTCCACGCAGTGTGCAAGGTGGAGAGCAGGAATAGGGGAGTGGAGGGAGGCATCACACGAGGTACTGCTGCTCAGGGAACAACACTGTCTGTGTTTTATGTGAAAGTTACACATTTTGTTTAGGTGTACAGTTTCCATTACAAATAGAGAAGTATTTATCATAGAACTGGATTATAGGAAAGAGGATTCTTATTGTTTTGAAAGGTAAGGCTGGGAGGAAGATGACCTGTCAGGAGTCACCTTTATGAAAGTGGGCCACAGATATATTTGCAGTATGCAGAGCAGAGCATAGTGAGCCCATCTGACAGGAGACTTTGATCTTCTCTATGAGCAAGGTCACTCCCCTAAGTGGGAGGCAGAAGTAGGCATGGGAGATGGCAAAAGGCAGATATGACTTTGTGTACCGTAAGAATAAAGATTGTAAAGAATTATTATTTATTTTTAAAAGGCAGCACATGAGGATATGGATAAAAGACAGAGGCTTTCATTTTAGGCATGCCTGGGACCCATGCTTTGCCCACAGCTGGCAAGACTGAGCCAATTGTATTTCAAGAAATATGAATTCTGTAGGATATTGAAAGGTATTCCATGAACAATGAGTTTTGAGTTCAGTTTGGGAAATGCTGAGTTAATTAATGATTAAACAAGCTTCTTTAATGTAGGACTTCTCAGAGCCTTTAATATGTTAAGGTGCACTGATACTAATAGGGTCTCCCAAAATTTAATATACTAACGTGCACTGATACTTACGGGGTCTCCCAAACTTCTTTGATTAAGGAACTCTATTCAGGGAATTTCTCTCAGGAATGGTGTTCCTTAGAATGGTGTTTCTTGGGGCGCCTGGGTGGCTCAGTCGTTAAGTGTCTGCCTTCGGCTCAGGTCATGATCTCAGGGTCCTGGAATCAAGCCCCGCATCGGGCTCCCTGCTCAGTGGGGAGCCTGCTTCTCCCACTCCTCCCTGCTTGTGCTCTCTCTCTTGTATCTCTGTCTCTCTCTCTCTCAAATAAATAAATAAAATCTTAAAACAAATAAAAGTAAAAAGAAAAGATAATATATGTTGAAGTGATTATTAAAACTATAACCCTTAAGGGAGTATTCTAGATGTTTGCAAATTAATTTTTTACTCCTTCCCTTCTTCTTTAGTCATGATACAAGTATAAATACTGAATTTGCACAGTAGGCTGGAATCTTTGCTCTGATTCTAGCCTGTGGCATGAACTTGGACACATCATTTGATCTTTCTTTCTGCCTTCTTTAAATGAGCAGACTATGTTTCAAGGCCCCTATGGATGCAAAAGCCCTGTGAGTTGATAAACACATGGCTGCAGTGTCTCTCCTGGTTTCCAAAGTCTATTATCTTCTCAAAAAATTCCCAAAATAACCTTACTCTGTTGTTGAGAATATATAGCCACGATGTTGACTTTCCTTTTCTCCCACCTCATGGCTTCTCAGAAGGAGCAAGTAACGGCTCTGCAGGAATATCAGCCAGTGCTGCAAATAATCCTGATCCATGTTCATCCGAATGAAGGTGAGACACATAAACTCACATTCCTCCTAGCTGTTTCGGCTTCTAAAGTTTATGAGCTCTGGAGATTAAAGCAGTTAGAACAACCAGTACTGCAGACACTGAGAAGAGTTAAGCATTTGCCCACCTAGGATTCTGAGCCATTAAACGATTGTAGTTTATATTTTTACTGAGTTGCTACTTTTTCACGACAACTGTAGGGCAATTTATGCAACTTGCTTCCTGACTTTCTGGATCATTTGTCCTAGAGTTGGCTGCTTCACATGAGATGGAAATGTGGATGAGGGTAAGACTGTCTTCTTGCGGGTGGTAGAGCTGTGTGTGTTTCACTGTACTTACCGAGCGTACACCGTGGGTCCAGGTAGTCACAACAGTGTACTCTGTATTCCCAGTCTATGAGTGAGGAAGACTTTGTAAAAAGCATCGCACTGGTCATCAGAAGTTTTGGGCTGTGGCTCTGACTCTGTCATTAATGAGTTGAATGACTGGGTTAAATCCCTTAACCAAGCCGGGCCCAGGTTCCTTAACTGTACATGTATTATAATGAAGGGATTGGATAAATAACTTATAGTCCCTTCAAGGTGCAGCTCTTTGACTTGATGTGTGTAAACAGCTTTCCACGTCACTCCAGGGGAAAGCAGCGGGCAGTGTAGACCCTGTTCAGGACTATTGGTTTCTACATCATTCATGGGCACCTGAACAAGTGTGAGGGTTGAACTGTTTACTCTAGGGGACAGCTGGGCAATCCTTCCAGGACACGCCCCCTCTTTTGTCAGACTGTCCATATACCACTACTACCTCCACCTCACTCCTGGCAGGCAGAGATGGTCAGGGGGGAATTAGAGAGAGAAGATCTTTGGGGCAGAGCACCTTCCAATGAGATAGGAACGGAAAAAAACACCTGTGTGTACAGTAAACAAAATTATCAGGTAGGATAGGAAAATTAGACTCCATAAATTGTGTTATTCTTAGACATAATTTGTAAAGGTCCATTAGAAAATTCTAGCTTACCTTAGTTATACTAAGAAGGACTATGGAGAATATGTGTTTTTTTTGGGGGGAGGGGTGGATGCATAGGTAGACAAGTGAAAAATCAGGGATGGGGGCTCACTTCTAGGCAATCATGCTGACAGAATAAGATGAGAATGGGGCCAAATGAAGGGCAAAGCTTGTGTCTGTCACTTTAAAGGCATTACTGAATCCGGCAACCGCTCTGTGAGGACCAATTTTAATAGGGCTGAGAGAAATTTAGGGACATATGCTGTGAGGAGGGCAGTTTTGGCCTTGATGTCTGGATGGAGAACCCCAGAGAGGCAGGGTAAAATGACTGAGGGACCCAGGGAAGAACCAGACCGGGGTGATTCAAATCAGATTCATTTGGTGGTCTGAATGTAATGGATTGAGGGAGGACTGTATGCCTACAGCTTCCCCCTTCATACGTGGCTTGTGCCCTGTGAGTCCCTGTGCTATGGCCAAGTATTTTCTCCCTCCAAACAACTGCCCGAGTGTCTGTTGTCTCAGCATGATTCCACGGGACGTGGTTCAGAAAGAAGTAAAGGGGAAAGCTGAGATTTCCAGGGCACCATGAAACTGTGGCATTTTAATAGGGGCTTACTAGAGACCCCATGTCTTTGCCCTAAAGGCCAATCTTGGTGGGACGCCTGGGTGGCTCAGTCAGTTAATGTCTGCTTCGGCTTGGGTCATGATCCCAGGGTTGTGGGATCGAGCCCCGCGTTGGGCTCCCTGCTCGGCGGGAAGCCTGCTTCTCCCTCTCCCTCTGCTGCCCTCCCCCAGCTCGTTCTCTCTCTCTCTCTGTCAAATAAATAAATAAAATCCTAAAAAAAAAAAAAAGGCAAGCCAATTCTGGTGCTGAAAACTTCTTGAGTAGGTAAGCTGGTGATGTCCCACATCATTCAGGGGAGGCCCAGCCTGGATTTGGAGAGGAAAGTCCAGGCAGCTGCTAAGGCTCTCAGTTCCTCTGCTGCTCCAGTACCTCCAAGGTTAGGTGGGGCACACTGGTAACATAAAGGTGCACCCTAAAATTCTACCCAGATTCCTGATTGGCTTGCCGGAGATATCCCTGCATGCTCTGCTCAGGGGAGCTTGGGGCTTCAGGGGTAGGGAAGAACGGATAAAAAGGCAGCTGGGTCAGAATAGGCAAATCCACAGGGACAGAAAATAGGCTGGTGGTTACCTATAGCTGAGTGGGTAGTGGGAGGAAATGCCAGTGACTCCTCATGGGTGTAGGGTTTCTTTTGCGGGGAGGTGATGAAAAGGTTCTAAAATTGGTTATGGTGATAGTTGCACAGCTCTGTGAGTCTACTAAAACCACTGAATGATACCCTTTAAATGGGTGAATTGTATAGTATGTAAATTATAGCTTAATAAAATTGTTATGGAAGAAGTAGCTGGGCGTGCACACAGGATGAGTCCTCTGTTATCACTCCGTCTGCCCCTGAGAAGGACCCTCTTCCAAACTGTGGCAAGGGAAAGCAGGGGTCGGCTCTTCATGTCTACTGAGCCTCCAAAGACTCTCTCTTGACAGCTGAAGCTGCTTTTCTTTTTTTTTTAAGATTTTATTTATTCATTTATTTGAGAGAGAGAGAGTGAGCAAGCAGGGAGGAGGGGCAGGGGGAGAGGGAGAAGCAGGCTCCCTGCTGAGCTGAGAGCCCGATGTGGGGTGAGATCATGACCTGAGCCAAAGGCAGATGCTTAACTGACTGAGCCACCCAGGTGCTTTGAAGCTGCTTTTCAAAGCAAACTCTACGTGGAGGAACAAGAATACAAATAAAACAGATTTCAGTAAAACAAGATAGTGGTTGTAAGAGATGTAAAAAGCAGAACTCTGGACGTGAACGTTGCAAGTTCCTGAGCCCATTTTACAGGCCAACACCTGCACTGTGGAGATCAGACAGCTAGTGAATGGGCTGCAACAGTTTCAGGATTATAGCTGAGACTCCAGGAGTCTCAGTGCTGGCATGCTTTGCCTTGCATTATTTTGCTATACCACACATATTTTTTATAAGCCAGGCCCCCAGTTGTTTTTGGAATGAGGCAGCTCTTGAATGTCAGCTTTAGAGGGCACAGCAGAATGCACAATGTACCATTTAAACAGCAACTCCAGTGAGTTCTAACTGATATGGTCAAAGGCAGCCTTTGCACGGGGACACACACAAATTGTCTGGAAACTGTGGTGCCCGGCAGGGGGAGGTGGAGCCAATGCAACCTGCTGGCCACAAGCTAGCTTCGCTCATGTCTGTGAGTTTGTGGGTAGCCAGGGCACCAGTGGAAACTCTTCTGGGCATGTACGTGGAAGGCCTACTAGAAACCTGCCACCAGACATTCCCAGCCAGAAATGACCCCTATAATTCACCCCTGTATCTTGCTTTACAGTGCTTAAAACATCACCATTGAACCTTCCTATGTGATCCCCACAAAACTCAAGTGAGGTAGAAATGGGTATTCCTTCTTTTTCTGTAGATGAAGAAACAATGTCAGAGTGGTTGGGTGACTTGCCTATGGGCACACAGCTGATGGGGTGGGGGACCTCCAGCCCAGTGCGCCCTGCAGGCAGATGTCAGCCTCTGAAACGGTTAAATGGGCAGGAGCAGCGGGTGAAAGGGAGCCCAGGGAACCCACAGCCACGATGAGCAGGGCAGGAGCAGTTGGGCAGCGAGTAGCAGGCCCGTTGTCAGCCAGCCCCGTCTTGCCGTGCCTGAAAGGATTACAGTGAGCCCACCCAGGAGAGTGGGTGCATGGAAATTGAACTGGAGGGAGATTGGGCAGGGTGGGGAGAGCACACTCCCACTGGCCTGGGGGAGGGAATCTAGTTCCAGTAGGGATGCCGAGGAGCAGGGGACAGCTATCTCCACGGGGATGTGTGCTTGGAGAGGAAGCTACATGAAACTGAGCTGATCAAATGGAAAAAGAAAGATGGGGAGCAGCTAAAGCTGGGAGTGTCCTCCATCCTATTCTGGTTGGAAAAGTCACCCAAACCCCTCACCACCCTGTCCTGTTGGCTCCTTTGACAGAGCCATCCAGAACAGAGATCTGCCTTCCCATGCATCTGCTGCCTGGACTCCTTCTGGAGTCAGCATATAAAATATTTCCCTCAACCTCTCTTCTCTAGCTAAAGCTCAATAGTCTGTAGTCCAGGAGGTTAGGCTATTGGACTTTATGATCCAGAGGGCAGAGGCTGCCTGCACTTGGGGGGGTGGAACAGGATTAGTCAAAACGTGTGGCTGCTTCCCCTGTGCTATGCTCCACACGTGTGTCACCTTACAGAGCCTCTCAACAAGTGTGGGAGGTAGGTACTACCATTATCTCTAGTTTACAGGTGGGCAGCCTGAGGTTCCGGGGCCCAGGGACTGGCCTAAGGTCACGCTGCCAGTAAATGGTGGAGCTGGGATGATAGCCTGGGCAGGGCCTGCTGATGCTACTGCAGGAGATGAGGAGGGTGGCCTAGGTACTCCTCGGGCACAAACCAAGAGGACACCAGAGAACCATACTAGCTTTCACTCTCTGGGACCCTAGACTCTCTTAGTTCTTCTCCCCACAAACTTTGTCTTCTCCCATTTGCTCTGTGTTCCTTCTCATACAGGCCGAACCTGAGCTAGAACGGTGAGCTGGGAATCCTCAGTGAATGACTACATTTTCATATCCCTGTGATACTTGCATTGTCCTCCTGCTGGCCATTCACACCCATGCGCACACATTTTCTTGAGCACAAGCTCAAGCCTTTCCACACTCACAGGAAGAAACACCCACTATCTGACCCTCCCTTCCATGAAGCTCTTTCCCTGCATTGTAGCTTCAAAGGAATCACTGCCTCGCACTGGCTTGTTCAGTTAGTAACAAAAGGTAATGTGGCTCTTTTCTGGGATCCTGGCTCAGAAATTCTGATTTTCAAATTCCTACACTTCTCTTTTTTTTTTATTTTATACACACACACACACACACACACACACATATATTTATTTATTTATATTTTTTATTATGTTCAGTTAGCCACTGTACAGTACATCATTAGTTTTTGATGTTGAGTTCAATGATTCATTAGTTATATATAACACCCAGTGCTCATCATAACATGTGCCTTCCTTAATACCCATTACCCTGTTACCCCATTCCCCCCACCCCCCTCCCCTCTGAAACCCCCAGTCTGTTTCCTGGGGTCCATAGTCTCTCATGGTTTGTCTCCTTCTCTGATTTCTCCCCCTTCAGATTTCCCTCCCTTCCCCTATGGTCCTCCGTGCTATTGCTTATGTTCCACATGAGTGACACCATATGATAATTGTCTTTCTCTGCTTGACTTATTTCACTTAGCTACCCTACGACCCAGCAACTGCACTACTAGTTATTTACCCTAAAGATACAGATGTAGTGAAAAGAAGGGCCATATGCACCCCAATGTTCATAGCAGCAATGTCTGCAATAGCCAAACCATGGAAGGAGCCGAGATGCCTTTCAACAGATGAATGGATAAAGAAGATGTGGTCCATATATACAATGGAATATTATCCTACACTTCTCTTAATGCCTGATCCATTGGAGTTTTATCATATCAGTATCCCTCATCTTAAAGAGCCCCTCAATATTTTGGATCCCAGTAATTGGAAACGTGATACTAATGCCCTACTTTTGATGTTGATTCCTCAAAAAATCAAAACAAATGGTAGACCTGATGAATTACATGCTTATGATGTGTTATTATCTCATATAGGCCTACTGTGCATTGCAAGTCTTAGTTTATTGATCCTATTTCTTTAATTACTATCCATGTATAAGACTTTATAATATTCATGGCAATTGAAAATTATAAAGTGGAATTCCTTCAAAAATAACCTACAATTTTGACTTTTCACTAAGTTATCAGAAATTTTCCATAATTAATTTCAAATTTCAAATTAGTGGTTTTCCTTGTTTGTATTTCTGGAAAGTTGTCCAGAGAATCAAATTGTAAATGCTATTTTCCCAATGGCATGTATAATTAGTCTCACAAGGGGCTCCCAAGAGCCTGAAAGGAAAGCTGTTGGTGGCTATTCCAGGACCTTGACACTGACTGCAACCACCTTTCCCATCTCACTACCTACGACTGCCTGCCCACCACCCCTACTGAGCCACACTGCTCAGAAGTCAGTCCTAGATCCACCATAAATTTTCTTATCTCTATTTCTTTTGCTCAAGTTGTTCCCTCACCCAGAATGTCCTCCCTTGTCTTTCTTTTCTATACGAAAGTTTCCCTATGTACTCAAAGCCCAGCTCAAGTATCTCATTTTCTGCTAAGCCTCCTCCATCCCCTCTCCCATCCAAAGAGAACTCTTGTCTCCTATGCTCAGACCACCTCCCCACCATTTCCCCAGATAGTTATTTACCTACTCATCTCTCTCACTAGACCATGAGTTCCATAACAGTAGACCATGGATTATTTCTTTGGCATATTCAGCATCCTTGTTGGAAAAAATAATTTGGATGTGGCCCCACAGAAAATGGAGACAACCAAGACACAAGTCCTTAAATTTTGAAAATGTGTACAGAGAATGAAATGCCATGAGATCTTTTTAATCCTTTCACTGGATAACTTTTTTGAAGCAGTTTAATGGTGTTGTGGGGGATATTTCTAAATTGTCATTGAGAAGTCAGTGAAAGGGGGGCTGAGCCCCTGGTGAAGGAAACTGGTGCTGTCACCTCTCCGATGACTGAGTCGTAAGGTAGTTCAGGGCCAGGTGGGGCGGAGGGTGAAGTAACAGAGTGGAAGAGCAGAAGATGCAGAGGGGCTGAATTTGGGCTGGGGCAATGAAATAAGCTGGGAACAGGGCAGTCAGCCTCACCCAGATGAAGTACCTACGTGGGGGCACTGGGTATCGGAGGGCAGAAAGATACTGTGTTTGTCCTTGCTAAGTCTGGGTGGTGACTGGTCCATGCACACCTCAGTCAACTACAGGGATGCAGTCAAATCAAGGGGCACAAATCAAGGTTAGGTGAGAACAGAAAGGAACAGATTACCAGCTGTGAGCTTTTCAGCACTGAGGAGACCTCCTCCATCTTGAGTGTACTCTCAAATGTCTAACATGGAGGGGGCCCCCTCTGGCAAGTGACGGTACTTCACATTCGCCCTCTGCCTTCTGATTATCCTCCTGGCACCAGGAAGAGAAATAGAACTGGGGTGTTTATTTTCTCTTACGTTACACCTCCGCACCCACGCTGTGACAGAAAAATCCCTATTAGTCTACACTGGACCTGTTTTATGGCTGTTACATTTAAAGATTTTTTTTTTTTAATTGAGAGAGAGAAAGAATGATAGAGAGCATGAGAGGGAGGAGGGTCAGAGGGAGAAGCAGACTCCCCGCTGAGCAGGGAGCCCGATGTGGGACTCAACCCTGGGAGTCCAGGATCATGACCTGAGCCAAAGGGAGTCGCCCAACCAATTGAGCCACCCAGGCGCCCCTACATTTAGAATACATTTAAAGCACTACTTTACATAGTAACACCTGGTTCTGTGTACACACACATACACCTATCATAAACCCATGCTACATATTTCGAGCTATGCTTCTCATTCCCAGAGCTTGTAAAAACACAGATTCCTGGGTGCCTGGGTGACTCAGTAGGTTAAGTGTCTGCCTTCGGCTCAGGTCATGATCCCAGTGTCCTGGGATCGAGCCCCACATCGGGCTCCCTGCTCAGCGGGAAGCCTGCTTCTCCCTCTCCCACTCCCCCTGCTTGTGTTCCCTCTCTCACTGTGTCTCTCTGCCAAATAAATAAATAAAATCTTTAAAAAAAAACACAGATTCCTGGGCTCTACCTCAGAGTTTCTGAATCAGTAGGACTTCTAACAAGTTCCCCAGTGATGCTGGGGCATAGGTATGGGGTAAGAATTGCAAATGAACACTACTTAAACATTTTTATAACAGGTTTGTTTATTTTATGGGTATGGGTGAAGCAATTTTGAAATTATTTTAGGTGTATTATAGAATTGAGTAAATGAGTAAGCATGGGTGGCGGAGAGAGAAAGAAAGAGAGAGAGATGTTATAGATGCCAGGGTTCTTACTTTAGAGGAAGGGGCAGACAGACCTACTTTGTTTCATTGTGCTTTGTGGATATTGCATTATTATTATTTTTTTTTTTTACAAGTTGAAGGTTTATGGCAATCCTCATGGAGCAAGTTTATTAATGCCATTTTTCCAACAGCATTTACTCACTCTGTGTTTCTGTGTCATACTTTGGTAATTCTTAAAATATTTCAAACTTTTTCATTATTACATTTGTTATGGTGATCTGTGATCAGTGATTATGACTTGCTAAAGCTCAGATGATGGTTCACATTTTTTAGCAATTAAGTATTTTTTCAAGATTTTATTTATTTTTGAGAGAGAGAAAGCACGCATGAATGGGGGGGAGGGGCAGAGGGAGAAGCAGGCTCCCCACTGAGCAGGGAGCCTGATGTGGGACCATGACCTGAGCTGAAGGCAGACATTTAACCTACTGAGCCACCCGGGTGCCCAGCAATAAAGTATTTTTAATTAAGGTATGCACCTTTTATAGACATAATGATATTCTACACTTAATAGTATAGTATAAACATAACTTTTATATGCACTGGGAAACCAAATAATTCATTTGACTCACTTTATTGCAATATGTGTCTTATTGCAGTGGTCTGAAACTGAACCCACAATATCTCCAAGATATGCCTGAACAAATATGGAATAGGAGAAGGCAAGAAAAAATCCTGTGGGTATATATTGCAATTGGATGTGAAGGTATTGGTGTGAACTCATGATTTAAAAAATATGTACATAAGCGTGTTTATGTGTATATGTATATTATGTATGTATGAATATATGTGTATATTTGCATGTGTGTGTATAAATAAGCATACATATATTTCCTGGATTTTTCTGAGGGATCCCAAAACAAAGTCACCCTAGCAGCTACCCCTAGCGCCCAGGACTTCTTGGTCTCTAATATCATTCCCCAGCATAATACATTAGGAAGTGGCAGATTCTAGGGTTGGGACAGGGTAGGTAACAGATGAGCTTGGTACATCTTATTATAACACCAGAAAGTTTAAAAAAAAAAAAAAAGGACGAATGTCACAAGAACGCAGGAGCCAGATTAAAGGGGCTCCCACTGGTCAAATGTGGGATAATTTGAGCACTGAAATAGGTGAGTACAGTAATGAATTATAAAGCATCAGGGAAAAAAAGGAATGTCTGAGTTTACACCAATAATAAATGGATGTATCAATGAAAGGGAAGGGAGCTCTTACCAATGAAGAAAGCTGAGAGCTGTCTGCTAAACCTGGCAGGACTGCTGGAGATGGAGACTCATTCTGAAACCATTGTGATAAAAGACTAGATCAGGCAAGAATCAGTAGATGCTAAATCTATGGGGAATTTTTAAAAGAAGTAGGATATTTGCATCACCTTAAAGTATCTACCCATAGATTGCTTATTAGTTGTAAGAAAGAAAAAAAAACAACCCACAACAGTGATTATACAGTGGAGAAACTCGGCAACAGCTTGACTGGGTGATCGAAATGAACTCACCAGTTAAGTGAGGGACAGACAGACTTTGTGGGCCTCTAATGTGATCCTCTGAGAAGGACACACCTCACCCATGCAGCTTTCTGGGTAAGAAAGCATCACCTCAATCCCTTCACAAGGAAACATCAGTCAAACACAAAATGAGAAATATCGTTTTTAAAAAGTGGGGATCAGAGATGCCTGGGTGGCTCAGTCGTTAAGCATCTGCCTTCGGCTCAGGTCATGATCTCAGGGTCCTGGGATCGAGTCCCGCATTGGGCTCCCTGTGCAGTGGGGAGTCTGCTTCTCCCTCTGCCTGCCGCAAATAAATAAAATAAAATAAAATAAAAGTGGGGATCGTATGCGTCAAACATGTCAGTGTTATAAAAGGTAAAGAAAGGCTGTGGAATTGTTTCAGATTAAAGAAAAAAGAGATATGACAACTCACCTCAAGATTGGATCCTGTCTTGGAGGAGAATAATGCTATGTAGGACATTACCGGGTAAACTGACAAAAGTGAACTGTAGTTGCATAAGGGAAGGCTCTCTTGTGGAAATACACTCTTAAGGATTTAGGGGAAAGGGACCAAATGGATGTAACTTACCCTCAAATGGTCCATGAAAAAAATTTCTCTGTGTGTGTGTGTGTGTATGTATGTGAGAGAGAAAGAGAGAGACAGGGACAGAGAGCGAGCATGAGCACTTGACCATGTGTGCACATATGATAAAGCAAATGGGGTAAAAGCTAACAGTTGGTTGGCTGGTCCTGTTAACAATTGGGAAAAGGGTATATGGATGTACTTTGTACTATTTTTTTAAAAACTTGAAATAATTTCCAAATAAAAATTTAAAAAATCAAGCTTTTGGATAATAGTTAATGACACTGTCAACTGTAAATTCTCTATGAGCTCAATTTTGTGAAAAATAAAAAATTTAAATGTATCTTTATCTTTATACTTCTATTTATTCAAAAGATTTTATTTATTTGAGAGAGAGAGAGCGCACACGCACGAATGCACAAGCAGGGGGAGGGGCGGAGGGAGAGGGAGAAGCAGACTCCCCCCTGAGCAGGGAGCCCAACGCTGGGCTCTTTCCCAGGACCCTGAGATCACGACCTGAGTGGAAGGCAGACGCTTAACTGACTGAGCGACCCAGGCGCCCCCCTGTTTTTTGTTTTGTTTTTAAAGACTTATTTATTTTATATATAGAGTGTGTGTGTGAGCAGCCTGGGGTGGGGTGTGGCAGAGGAAGAGGGTGAGAGAAACTCAAGCAGGCTCCACCCTGAGTGCGGAACCCCATTTGAGGGCTTGATCTCAAGATCCTGAGATCAGGACCTGAGCTGAAACCAAGAGTCAGGCGCTTAACCAACTGTACCACCCAGGTGCCCCATCTTTGTACTTTTAAAAAGCTAGAAGGAAACAAGCCAACAAATCACAGGTATCATCTCTGGATTACGGAATGGATAATTTGATTTTGTTGTATTGTTTATAATGTTTCATATTTTCCAAAGCTTCTACATCTAGCACGTATTACTTTAATAACTAGAAAAAAAATATATTTTTAAAAGATTTTATTTATTTATTTGACAGAGAGAGAGACAGTGAGAGAGGGAACACAAGCAGGGGGAGTGGGAGAGGGAGAAGCAGGCTTCCCGCAGAGCAGGGAGCCCAATGCGGGGCTCGATCCCAGGACCCTGGGATCATGACCTGAGCCAAAGGCAGACGCTTAACGACTGACCCACCCAGGCGCCCCGGGATTTTTAATTTTAAAAGTTATAAAATAGTGTGTATTACCCCATTGAGGAAAGATTAGAAGGATATTCACCAAAAGGGGGGGTTATCTCAGAGTGGGGGTGTTATGGGTGATTCTTGTTATCCTTTTCCTTGATTAACATTAATACTTTATTTTTTTAAAAGATTTTATTTATTTGACAGAGAGAGAGAGAGCACAAGCAGGGGGAGTGGCAGGCAGAAGCAGGCTTCCCGCTGAGCAGGGAGCCCAACTCAGGGCTAGATCCCAGGACTCTGGGATCACAACCTGAGTTGAAGGCAGATGCTTAACCGACTGAGCCACCCAGGTGCCCAAACATTAATACTTTATAAAGGAGTTTTTTTTTTTTTTTGAGAAAATTTTTTTTTGAGAAAACTGGAATTAAAAAGTATATTATAAAAATAAGACACAAGGTGCTTGGACATGGTAGGTAGGCAACAAATAGTAAAAAACATATTTACTAAAGCTATGTCATGACAAACACAGGATCTAAAATTATATATATATACAGAATACAATAATTAACTCACCGAAAAAGAAATTCTACCTTTGTGTTGAAGGTAGTGTTCTAAAATGATACAGTAGTTGTATTTGGGTATTGTATTATTTTAAAGTAGGGAGGCTGGGTGGTAGATAGCATATATTTATATAAGGTTAAATTTTGAACAACTTTCCTACATTAAGTTGTCTTTCATAAAAGAGCTGGATTAAAGGGACCTCCACTGAAGCACTTGAGACCACTTTCAACATACCCAGAAAGGTGGTCGTCCTGTGCTACTCCTTAATTGTATCGCTCAGATAATTGCACTGGGCAGCACGCCGCTGGGTATGTAAATACATTTCTAGGAAGGCAACTGTCAGTCAAAGAGCAGAATAAAGGAAGCAAGAAGCATTCAATCTTCTCCCTAGAAGTTATTATTTGGAAGAGGCTCTTGGTTATTTTAAAAGAGGAATACACACACACACACACACACACACACACACGCACAGGCATGCACATGCATGCTCACACACTTGAAAAGTCATAGACTATCTCTAAAAGATACCCAAGAAACTGGTAACAAGGGTTGCCTCTAGGGAAGGGGAACTGGGTACTGAAGGAATAGATTAGGAGGAGAACTTGGTTTTCTTTGTATACCTTTCTGTGTTAACTTTTAAAACACGATGTGCACATAATACATACTCAAAAATAAACATCAATTAACTAAAAATAATTCTTTAAAAAATTTTGGGGCTTCATGGGGCAACGACTGTGTAAACCAGATTAGAGAAAAACAAAATTTGACTTTGGAAGGGTTAATTCCTACCCAAAACTGATGTGAATGTGACGAAAACCAAGACTTGCCAACACTTATCTCCCCTCCAACATGTCTGCGCTTCTATCCCCTCCCCGTTGGCTTTGCGCACAGACAGAGGGCTCCCGACCTACTGTTACAGGGGACTGCTTTTATTTCTCTACCAGCAGAAACAGATTTGGGCTAACCTTTGACACTGGTTCTTCAAGGCTCTTGTGGGCTCAACGGCTGGCAGCTGGTTGGAATGAAAGCACGCATCACTGCCCACCAACACTGGGAAATAAAAACCAGACCCAATGGACTGAACCCACAATCTTCACCTCATTAGCACGATGCTAACATCATGTCTCCCCCATTAAGTAACATGTTCCTGTGAGGCAGAGGCAATCTACCTGATTTTACATCTCAAATTTGTGTGGAGGCCAGAGAGCCCACCTCTCTTAAGAATATGCTTGAGAGTGTAGGCTATTCTGAAATGTTCTATCTTTATATTCACATCAACACAGCCACCCTATGGCTAAAGGTATGTCCAAGCACCCAGCATTCCAAATCAGAACCCTAGAAGTCTGTTTCTCTTTCATTTCATTCAATAAAGGTCATTTGCCCTTAAATTCACAGTATCAATGTTCTAATTCTCAACTTGGAGTTATATTAGAATCACCTGGGAAGCTTTTTAAAAAAGATTTATTCATGAGAAAGAAAGAGAAAGAGCATGCTGGTGGGTATGCCTGTGGGGGGTGGGGTGGGGGAGGGGCCGAGGGAGAGAATCCTCAAGCAGACTCCCTGAGGAGCAAGAAGCCAGGAGCTGGAGGTGGGGCTCCACGTGGGGGGCTAGATGGGGGTGCTGGTGGGGTTCGATGGTGGGCTCGATGGGGGGGGTCTCCGTGCTGGGCTTGACTTGTGGCTCGTCAATCTCATGCTCCATGAGAGCATGACTTGAGTTGAAACCAAGAGTTGGATGCTCAATTGACTGAGCCACCCAGGCACCCCTCATCTGGGAAGCTTTTTAACCAAAACATATTTTCTCCCCACCTCTCCTTCACCAATCTGATTTGCACCCTTAGAGGAATATAAAACCCTCTGCCCACTCCTCCCCAGCACTGAAAGCCTTGGAGAACACTTTTGTTATTGTTGTTGTTGTCTTTACGATTTTATTTATTTATTTTTGAGAGAGAGAGAGAGAGAGAGAGAGAGCACGCACGCACAAGCTGGGGGAAGGGGCAAAGGGAGAAGCAGACTCCCTGCTGAGCAGGGAGCCTGATGCAGGACTCCTTCCCAGGACCCTGGGATCATGACCTGAGATGAAGGCAGATGCTTAACCAACTGAGCCACCCAGGTGCCTGAGAACACTTTTGTTATTGATGGAAAGGTATTATGTCACTTAGCTGTGCTAGGGAAGAAACAAGCTTTCAGCTATATAGTAATTCAGATTCTAGAAATCTTCTGCAAAACGTATTTCAACCAGGGCCTCCACACATACTGCTGTTCCCTCTGCCTGGGGACCCCTTCTTCCATTTCTGCCTCAAGTCCTATTCATTTTCCAGATGTTCAAAACTGTCCTTTCATCACACCCCAAACTTCTCTTCATTGGCACACACACACATACACACACACAAAATAATCAAGAAGGAAACGAATAGCTCTTTGTCTCTTTTCCCCACTAGACTGAGTCTTAGGACAAATCTGCGTATATGCCGTCTCCAGTATTGAGCACACCACTGCTGTAGCTGGTGCTCAAATGAATGAAAAACAAACCCCTCTTTCCATATCTAATGAAATTTCCTCTCTCGCTTTTTTTTAAAGTTTTTATTTAAATTCCAATTAGTTAACACACAGTGTAATATGTTTCAGGTGTACAATATAGCGATTTGACACTCGCATACATCACCCTGTGCTCATCACAGCAAGTGCCCTCCTTCATCCCCATCACCTGTTTCATCCAACCCCCACCCTCTCCCCTCTGGTAACCATCAGTTTGTTCTCTATAGTTAAGAGTCTTTTTCTTGGTTTGCCTCTCTTTTTCCCTTTGCTCATTTGTTTTGTTTCTTAAATTCCACATAGGAGTGAAATCATACGGTATTTGTCTTTCTCTGACTTATTTCACTTAGCATAATATTCTCTGGCTCCATCCATGTCATTGCAAACGGCAAGATTTCATTCTTTTTGATGGCTGAGTAATATTCCATTGTATGTACATATCACATCTTCTTTTTTAAAAAATATTTATTTTTAGAGAGAGAGAAAGTGTGCAAGTGGGTGGCGGGTGGGGAGAGGGAGAGAGAGAATCTCAAGCAGGTTCCATGCCCAGTGTGGAGACTGACGCAGGGCTTGATCTCATGACCCTGAGATCATGACCTGAGCTGAAATCAAGAGTCAAATGCTTAACTGAGTCACCCAGGTGCCTCCATGCCACATCTTTATCCGTTCATCAGTTGATGGACACTTGGGCTGTTTCCATAATTTGGCTCTTGTAGATAGTGCTGAGATAAACATCCTCTTTCACATCTTATGTCCTGTCCACAATTGGCAGAACATAATTTCTAGGAGGGCTAACGTTTAGTACGTGGCTAGGAACTGCGTACAAATGCTGTGGGGTTTGTTTGGTCCAAGCTGTTTGGGTTGGGGAACCAGAAAAACAAAACAATCTTTTTCCTCTCCAATGTTAAAATTAAAAAATATTTACCTCCAGGAACAATATGGATATTTAAGATAGGAAGCCTAGTAACAAAATAAACATTTGTGAGGGCAGATCCAACAAAAGAACTACAATATCACTGGCTTGTAAAGCTACTTATCTTCTGACCTTCCCCTACCGGAGGTAACCACACTCTGGAATCTGAGTTTATTATTCATTTGTTTTTTTTAAATAGCTGTACCACATACTTATGTATCTCCAAACAATAAATTGTTCAGCACAGCTTGCTTTTGAGCTTTGGAAAAGTGGTATTGTTCTGATGTGATCTTCCATGGCTTTTTTTTTTTTTAATTCAACGTTGTTCCTAAGACTCAACATTGTTCCTAAGACTTGTATATAGCTGTGGCCCATTCATTTTCATTGCAGTATACTACTGCATTATATGAATATATCACAATTTATGCGTCCCTTGTCAATGGATGTTTGGAATGTTTCTGGCTTCTTTGCTCTTATGAACAATTCTGCTACAATCTTGTACACATCTCCAGGAACGTCTGTGAGTTTACCTAGGGTATATGCCAAAGAGTAAAACCACTGGATAGGTATAGGTTCAGGGTTATGAGACAGTGCCAAATTATCTTTGGAAGCAATGGTCCAAATTTACATTCCCAACCAGCCAGCAGTGTACAAATTCCTGTTGATCTAAATCCTCACCAACAACTTGTATTATTAGGACACGGGAATTGTAATCTCAAACTGTAGCATATTTGTGCCAGAAGGCGGCACTCCTGACTGGACGGGCTGCTTTCTCTTGACCATGTGACAGTAGAACCTGATCTGAGACTTTGCCCAGGAGATGAGCCCTTGGACCTTACACCTGGTTGAACCCTGACTTTGGGACAGAGCACTAAATAGAGACAAGAGACTTTGCCGTGGACAATCTGGCATCCCAGAAGACAATCAATCATAGAAGGTGGGACATGGAAGGACCCTAAACCAAATCCTTCATCCTATATTTAAGGAGACTGAGGCCTCAGAAAGGGTAAATGACAAGTTCTCTGAGTTAACTAGTATGAGAACTTGTCTCTGGGGCTTTTGATTTTAGCCCAGGGTTTTTAACTTTAATTTGTTTGTTTTAGTAGTGTATGATGGCATAACATGATCTATTAAATCAATAATAACTGTAAGTATCCAAATAATTGCCAATTTATTTTTTAAAAGTAGTAGCTTGACTTATGTGACTGATGAATTTAGTAACTTTAGCTTCTTTGCTCATGAAGGAAACATGGATAAGGAAGCCATTTTTGCAAGGAAGGCAAACTTCAAATTCAATTGTTTCAATTCATCTCCCTCTTATGAGCCCTCATAATTAAGCTATCATAAGAGGCTGGGAACAGTTTGTGGACATTATGGTAAAACTGCCTCAGTAACTCCATATATAATCTCAGATGGCTTTACATGAGAATGCAGAAAAATACTGAAAAGGACCGATTTGCATCTGAGGTAGACTTAGCAGTCTTCAGAGTGTGCATAACAATCAAACGGGGCATGATCCCGTGCAGAGGAATCTGTCCCCTCACATCAAAGGCCATAAAAGTGGACCTAGGGAAGGGTGCTTATGTGAAGGGAAGTGGCCTCAGAAGCCTTCAGTGGACATTTTCATTCTGGAGCTGTTGACTTCAGGAATTCCCTCCCCAGTCCATCTGCCCAACTCCTCCCTATGCTGAGAATCCACTTACCACATAAAAATATCTCTGGGTTTAACAATGTCTGTAGGCTGGCAATAAAGGCTTTCTGTGAGGTGCCCCTTCTTCTTTTTTTTTTTTTAAAGATTTTATTTATTCATTTGAGACACAGAGATACAGAGAGAGAGCACATGTAGGGGGAGAGGCAGAGGGAGAGGGAGAAGCAGGACCCTGGGATCATGACCTGAGCCGAAGGCAGATGCTTAACGACTGAGCCACCCAGGCGCCCCTGAGGTGCCCCTTCTTAAATGTCAGGATAAAACTCAGGAGCTGCTTGTTACTTTGGGGTGGGGGGCTTAGAAGGAAAGAACACCAAGAAATTTTGCTAGGAATGCTAACCGAACTACCGAGGTGCTCCTGGTTCAGGTTTTCCTCCTAGCAGTCATTTTAATCAGCACTTCCCCTACTTAATGAGCTTGTAGTGCCATTACATAATCACCCGGCTCGCTGGATTAATGATGAAAAGAGGAACTGATTTTTCCAGTTGCATCATTTGAAGTAAATGTTAACTTTCTTTCTGAGTCCTTAGTTAACCGCATTAGTGTGACAAATATGTCTTTGTCTAGCATAGTAATTAGAATTTAATCACTTTAACTGCATCTTAATTATCCCAAATGAATTGAAAGGACATTTAATAGCAAAGATTAAATTGCCTTAATGAACGATTTTGTGACTCCATCAATACTTGAATCGCGTTTAGCCACTCCTCTCACGCACTTCACCTGCAGTGAGCACGGAGGTCACTAGGTGGCGCGCTTCACTCGTTTATTTATTTAATTTCCCCCGCCATTGATCTGTTTTTAGAAGACAACAGGAAAGAAAGCGAAAAGCTCATAGTTTATTGTGTTCCTTTGATAACCTCTCTTTGGGACTATGAGATCATCACCAGATGCAAAAACGAAAGTGGTGATTTCAGAAACTGTCGATTCTGTGTACCCTATGGCATATGCAAAGGAAAATGAGAGACACATGGATAACTGTAAACACCCAGTATTTGAGGGAGATTTTAAGTTATCCTCTGGATGATTGCCAACTTACATACAGAGTTTTAGTTAATTTATTATTTTTTTGTGCAGAGTCCTAAAACATGAGTAACAGGCAACCTTGGAATAGCAAGACAGGCAGTGATCTGAAGCAAAGAAATGTAACTGCTGTGCAAATGTAGATTTCAGAACATCAATGCCTGAAAGTATGGGAGGTTTGGGCCTTTGGGCCCTCCTCCAAGCAGGAGTCCCAGTGGACCAGTCCTACCCACAGAACACATCTAATGATTGGTTCTTGCCCATCAATAATTGTTTAAGTGAACGAATGGATAGGGAGGCTTGGGTTCCATGTCTAGCTCTCATACTGCCTTTCATTCCCTCTGGCTGCTTCTTCAAAAGACAGCAATAAAGAGTCTCTCTTATAAATCTTGAGTAAAAAAGAAATAATTTCCATAAGTAACCTTCCTTGAGAGTTGCAGAGGAGGAAACACACTCTCCAGTTTCAAGACCTTTATTATGCAGACACTTTCTAGATCGAGGGTTTATGATAGTAAAATCAGACATTTCCACATTCTAGGTCCACTGACCTGGTGGATCTGTACTAGCACACACAGGGTGGAGAGTAAGAGGGTTCCGGGCTTTGAGCAGGGAAAGCTGAGTTCAGTGTATCAGTGCTTCCCAGATATAAGTTATGTAACCTCAGTGAACATAGAAACAGGGAAAATAATAGTAACTACCACATAAACTGGTGGCTCCCCAACTGTGCTGCTCATTAAAATCACCTCAGAGCTCTTAAAAATCCCAATGCCGAGGTCATGGCCTGGGTTTTAGCAAGGAATCATATTTGTAAAGATCCCTAAGAGATTCCAACATGCAGCAAGATGTGGGAGCCACTGAAATAGAATATTAAATTAGAACATCTATGTCCTAGTACAGTACCTGACTAACAGAACATACACAACAGACATAAGCTCCTTCCTTAACAAATGCCATGACAAATTGGATGGGTAGTATTTCAGGGACTGGTTCTGTTCAGCTGTTGGTTTACCAAACTGTCTCATCTAAAGGAGAAGAAAAATTCTAGAAGCTAATTTTTTTTCCAACTTTATGATAATGTAACATCTTTTGGGAGGAACATAAGAGATGAATCTATAGCAAGACTCAGTGATAAAACATAAATTCCTATGTTTGTATCAAATCATCAGACTGTCTTGTGATTGGTCTAATCATGTAATCCAATCCTATCACTTCAAGAGGAAATTAAACCTCATTAGTATTTACTTGTCACAAAATAAAAACGTGTGCAAATCTATTGATAGAAGACAGGAATTTATGATTGTGCAATAAATTCACATGCATAAGAAATCAGTTTTTTCTTTTTACTGAACTCTATGAGGCTGACACTTTTCATATAGAAATAGTGTTTTTCTTCTCCCAAAGGTGCTTATTTATCTTATTTAAATAGAGACATTAGGAAAATAGTATTTAATGAATACTTGTTGAATGCTTTTATCCAGAATTATGAGAAATCTATCCTAACTACCATGACTTCAGTAAGACTCTTCTTCTATTGCTACCCTAGGCTGGGGACCATTCCATTTTACCAAGAGTGTGGAAATTCTGCTGTTTTAATTGGAATGAAACTAGTCATTTCTCATCCAATCCATCAAGGCTCCTTGGTTGATTTAAAGCATTAACTTGGTGTTTAACTATTCCAATATGCAGAGTTTACAAAGAGCACTGAGCACTTACTTGAAGGGCAAGGCTTCTAACTATGGATTTTGAGGAGCAAGACACAGAGAACCTCTTTTTAAATTACCCAACTCCATCAGACTTGAGGATTTTCCTTCTTACAAGGAAATCAAGAATAAATTTTACGGATACACTCTGTAAGAACTATTTCTTCTGAGAACTTTGGGTAGCAATGTCTTTTTGATTAGCTGAATTTGCCATGAACATGGAAATGATGACATCAAAACAGCTCATGTAACAACCTTCTTAAAGACCTCGTAGATTAGAGATGACTATAGATTTTCCCCAGCACGGATCAAAGGGATTGAATTGAACGTTTTAGCTTAATGATCCAACCCCTGTCACACCCATAGGGACTCGAATTCCGATTTTATAAGCAGGTGTGCACGTGTACTCAGACACACAGAGAAAGCTGCCGGGGAGAGAAGAAAAGATCAATCATCTGATCGACGCGGATAGGTTTGATCTTTTTGATTACTTGACTGTGCTGGTATATATTCCTGGCGGGGCCTCAAGATTTCTCATAAACTTCAGAATATTAGCTGTTAGTTTTCACTTCCTTACTACAACTCTTCAAAGGCATTCTACCCACTTTCCAGCAGCAAAGAGAAACGGGATCAGGCTAGCGCTGGTGGAGCCCTGTCCAGGGTCCTGACACCGCACCAAGGCTCCAGGCCCGTCAGCCTACAGAGGCCCTTTCACCCACCCCACACGAAAGAAAACAAAGCCCTCCAAGCTCAAAGCCTCAGGGCTGCCTCCTGACTCCCATCAGTTAGCTAGAAGGGGAAACAACAAAACAAAGGAACCACTAATCCACGCTCTCACTACTACATCCTCCAGCCCCAACCTCCTACTCCTACTACGCAAGACCCACCAGGATCACCTTCTTTACTCTGACCCTGCTTTCCTCAAATAAAAACATGCCAGCAAAACTATAATTTGGATAGAAAATCCAAACGCACATCTTGTTGAGAGAGGTCAGAGTTGGGGTGTACTTTGGGGGGATGGCAATTTTGTCTCATCAGTGGGGTAATACCCAGACATTGTTGGGGACCAAGATAGATTCCTCCTCCACACCCCTTTCCTATCAAAAAATAGTTGCTGTTTTGCAAATCACCAGTACAACGATGTTGTAAAAACAAAGCCACAGCAAGCATCCCTTTCCTCTTCACAGGGTGTTGAACCGAGAGCTTGTTTGGTGGCCAGCAGCAGCCCGCAGGGGGCGTGCGGAGCTATCTCAGCACACAGCCCATCAGGTTCCCCGGGGAAGGTGAGCCCCATGGAGGGCATCTGGGAGGGCAGGATGCCAGCTCCCTGCAGGGCACTAAGGATCAAAGCTTGAAGATGAAGAAAGATGCAGCCTGGGCTTTGAGTTACTTTGCTGCTACAACTGGTATTGTTGGCACAGTCTGTCCCAAGTGCCAGTTGCAAAATAGCTATGGCAGGGCCTGGGTCTCTAGTGACCACTACAGCCCTGGGGCCAGTGGGTTGCTCTGGCTGCCCTAATCACCCTTTGGGCATTTCTAAGGGGCCTGGCGTTTGGGGCTGCACCCACTGGTGGGACCATCAGAATGGGGCCATCAGAATGGGGTTATTTGTCTCAGGCATCCATCCTGTGTGTGCGGACACTAGGGTCACCACGCAATAACTACCAGGCCTCCTCAAGCCTCAGAAGCAGGTCTTCCTACCATTGTCAAATAGTCGGCTCCAATCTTCACCATATGCACACTTCTTAACACTAGGCATTCCTTCCTCCCTTCACTGGGGTTTGTGCTCCCTAGTGGGGACTGTAAGAAGGAACTATTGTCCCCAAACTCTCAAGGGGTCAGGCATGAGCTGAGAGAAAGGCCCATGAAGAGCATTTTGGTGACTGGGGTGAGAACTTTTCGTTTCCTGCTGTGCTGGTGTATATGTGTTGAGGGGGTCCCCAGCCCACTCCCTGGGCACATGGCCACCATTCACCCTCAGAGGGTGGGGGTTCTTTGGGACTCCTCCTGACAACTGGCTGCCCCCACCATTGCAAGTCGGGAGGAGGCCACCCTAAGCCTTTGGAGGAGGCACTCCTTCCCTTCCCCTCCAAACCTCCCTCCCAGGCAGTCCCCCTGGCTCTGGGACTGTGAGGCAGAAGGGGTTGGCCGCGCCCCGCAGGCCCTTTGTTCAAACCGCAGCCGCTGGGAGTAGCTGCACTGTGTGAGAAGTGGGGCGAGAGGGAAGCAGTCCGCTTGGTGTCTTCTCTTGGGCCCAGGAACCCTTCCAGCTCCCGAGTCCCAGTCCTGGTTTTTCTCCTGGCCCAGGAGTCTGAGATTTGGGGAAGTGAGGTTCCCAAAGCCCAACACTGCACTCCTACTTCTTGTCTCACTTGGCCCAGGGAAGCGAGGGACAGTTGAAATGTCACCCACCAGGATAAATATTAACAAAAAGCAAATGGACTTGCGTGGAGGCCAGTTATCAATCAACCAGACCGCAAGGCCACTTACGGCAAACACAACCCAGGTTGGTCCCTGCGAGACTTTCTCATGGCCACCTCCTGGGCCGAACATTCCCCCCCCCCCCCCCCCCCCCCCCCCCCCCCCGCTCTCCTTCAGGTCGTCCCGGGGCAAATTCTGGACAGGAAGGGGGCGCAGTCCCAGATGCCAGACACCAGGCAGTCTCCCAGCTGCTGTTTGGAGGTACCCTTCCTTCAGGTACCCCAGGGTCAGAGGGGCCCAGCACCCACCCCTGCCCAACCCGCTGGGCCTTGCCTCCTCAGTCCGCGGTGCTGTGCCCTCTGGTGGGTGCGCGTTGCAGCCTCTTCAAACGCTGACCGCTCCCTACTGTGGCCAAAGCCTTCTGAAATCTTTAATTGGAAACTAATCTCTTCAAGTCTTAATAGGTGCCCACTCAGAGGGGAGGCGCCCACCCACCGGTATAGTCCAGCCCGCCCACCCCACCTCGGATGAGATGTGGCCGGGAGCCTAGTTGCACTGTACTTTAATGGGGCAGCAGCAACTATTATATTGAGGGAACACGTATTGATTTTTTAAAGGTAGTTAATTTGGTGAGAATTTCCTCCTGTCTCCCATCTTCCACCAAGCCAATGTAATTTTGTGAGGAGAAGGCGCGTCCCCAAACATGCTGCCAAGTGTGGAGGTTTTGACTCTCTGCAACAGGCTTCGTGGAACCTCGTGTACAGGGACGGGCGTGGAGAAGCCACTCTTCACCAATGAGCGAAGGAACCGCCCGAGGGGTAAGGACAAGGTTGAGGGGTCTTTAGTATAACAGCGAGCCAAACTGCAAGGGGCACCCCTGTGCGCGGAGGCTGGTGGTGGGGAGGCGCAGGCAATGTCTCACAGCCTTGGCCAAAGTGCCCTGCAATGCGTTTGTTTAAATCTGTAATCGGGCCTACTAGAGATCATTTGGAGAGTCCAGGAAACGGCCTCACTCCCCACCCCCGAATGAAAATGTTAAAGGGAAGGCTCATTGTTTTTTGGTGGTTTTAAAATAGGTCGTGGTTCCTGCAGTGTAATGGGATTGCTCCGCAAGTGCCCCCATCCCAGCCTTTCCCACCCCTTCAATTAAGTTAAAGAAAGGAAAATTAAATACTCGACGCTCCATCCGGGTCCTAGTACGCGATTCCACTTGGGACTGGGCGCCAAATTTTGTCCTGTCAGAGTCTCCGATTTTCCTTTTATTTTTTCCAAAGAAAAAGGCCACGTGCCTCGGGCGAGCCGGGCTCATCTTAGGCTACTGGGTGCCAGAGTGTCCTGGGTCCGGTGAGCACTGGCTGGCATGGGGCCCATGCCTCCACCGGAGGGTCTCAGTACTAGTGCTCCCGCTTCAACAGCCCTGCGGCGGTGCTCACGTGTGTAGGTCAGAGCGCGCTCGCGCTGATGCGAGCGCAAGGCCGGGTTTCCGGGGGTCACCTCTGAACAGAACCTGTCAGCCTGATTTTCCAGAGGGCGACTGGGGGCAGTGGGGAAAGGCGGTCATTGAAGTCTCGAGCAAGCACCTTCACTAGGTGGGGGGTAACAAGCTTGGGGGGGGTCCCTTTTCATTTCCAACCCTTTCCTCCATTTCTCCCCACCCCACTGACAGGCCTATATGAGCACTGCCTGGGTACAAGGTTCTGAAGCTGGACGTGAGGCTGACGTGGGCTTGTGAAAAGACACTACTTTGGGCGCCGCAGAGGCTGAGCAGTCAGGGAGAAGGGTATCTGTTTCTCCCACCCCTTCTAGAACCTGAGCTGCCCTCCAGTCTCAGTCAGCTTACGGGGGTGGGAGGCGATATGGTGGATGCACACAGGACTAGGGAATGGATTCGTGGGAGCCCCAGAGGGCACCTTGTCAACTTCCCCCTTTCCCTTCGTGTCCCCCTCTCTCCACCTCTCCTGACTTCCAGGCACAAGCGGCAGTAGCCTGCGTGGGGATTTTGCTTGGAACCAGGGAGCACAGGGCTGGGCTGGAAAACCTGGCGGGGCAGAGGCTCATGAACTGGGGCACGCGGGAGGGAGGCCAACAGTGCCCAGACCCAAAGAGTGCTTTGGGGTTGCTTCCGGCTCCGGCCGCAGGCTCACTGGCACGCCGGCACCTGCCTCCCTCTAGCTTCTCATTGGCCTGCATGAGGTGGGGGAGGGGGCTCTGGCCTCTCGTTTTGATTTTAGACTGTGAAACGGCTCAGTGCCCCCGGCTCTGAGCGGATTGACTGTCTCTCATTCTCCAGGGACGAATTAATGGAGAACGATCAGTTAATTAACAAACCCTCATTCCGGCTTTTACCTTTCTCCTAGGCCAGGACTCAGGCCAGGGCACCAGCCTGAGACTGGGGTGGGGGGAGTAGCACGGACCCAGGAGTCAATCAAGTCGGCAGGGTCTCATCAAACCGGTCCGCCCTCGGCTGCCCTTGGCTCTACCTCCCCGTATGTCCTCTGCCCTCGGGGGTCGCCAAATCAGCTTGAAATCTCTGGTGTGATTCAGACTGGGCTAAGCTGTCCCCTCGGCCAGCTTCCTGGAGCCTTTCTTGCACCTTGGCTTAGAGAGGCTGAGAAGGCTAGGCGCTGTCTGTGCAGCGCCATGGAGACCTTCCAGCTCAACTCGGAAACACCCGGGCCTCCGGGTTTGGGGCCGGGAGACCTCTGCTCGCAGACTTGGGAGTCATGTCCACACTCCCACCCCCATGCATGGGGATACATTCGAAACCATGCAGAGGAATAAAACGAAATGTGAAGTCGTAAATGAGTCCGCAGCAAAGGCGGTCCCTGGGCTCAGCTGTAAGCGCCCTTGCTGCTCCCCCCGCCTTCACCCTTACCTCGGCACCATCTGCCTTCCTCTCCTTTCCACAGCCAGTTACCAGGGCAGAGTGCTTGCTAACTCTTAAACAGCTTCGGCGCCAAACACAGACCTTCCCGCGGCTTCGGAACCTTTTACCGGAACTCTCAGAGTGTGCTCACCATCCCTCCCACCCCTGCCTCACGCCAATACAGTGAGAGCGGGGGTGGGGGTGGGGGGTGGAGGGTCACCGCACCAAGTTCAGCCAAACGTGGGCGTGCGGCTCCGGCAGGCTCCAACCCAACGCCCGGGTATATGCCAGGGGTCCTAGCTGGCAGCATCTGCGCACAGTTCCACACACGCGTTGTCTCCCTCTTCCCAAACCCGGAGTGCCCAACTGAGAAGCGACTCACAGACCGTGTCCGGCCAGGTGCGGGGGTTTCTCTTCGCCTCCTGCCGTGACCGCCCCCAGCAGTCTCCGAGCACAAATGCGTCCCCGCACTAGCCCAGGCCGTACCGCTCAGCTCCCGGAGCCTACCACAGACCAATGCAGAGTCCTGGAGGAGGCGGTCTGCTCCCGGGAGCCGTCGCTGGCTCTTCCAGGCCCAGGGAACTACCCACCTCCCTTTGGGGAAAGGAGGATGGGATGATGCGTGCCCAGCTCTCTTTTTCCTTCCCTCCTTCGGTCTCTTTAGCTTCCCCAATCCCTTATCTCCCCACGCGCCCAGCTCCTTGGCCCGCTCACCTGCTAAGCGGAGCGCAGACATCCGCTGGAACTCCGGCTCCTGCAGCCACTTCCACATCCTCCGGAAGGTCTCCCGGCCGGACTTGAGTTTGCTCCAGGGTTTGGGGTTGCGCAGCAGGTCCGAGAGGGTCCCTTGGGAGCGGCAGAGCACCCTCTGCGCGAAGATGGCCTGTGGGATGCTGTAGCGCTTGAGCTCGGTGGTGATACGCTGCGCCACCTCTTTGGTATTGATCTCTTCCATCTGCCCTGAATTACTTCCATTGCTGACCTGTGCGCCGGTCACCGAAGGGTTGGGCTCCCGGGCCGTGCCCAGGAGCTGCCCGTGGCCCTGGGCGTTCAGGTGGGCGTGGGGGTGGTGCGGAGGAAGGCCGTTGATGGGCACCATGCCTGCCGAGGTGGGCGTGAGGTGCTGCTCCCCGTGACGGCCGAGCATGGCCGGGTGGTGGGCTTCAAAGCCGTTCGGGGTGAGCATCTTGTCAGTGGGCATGGCGGCGCCCGGGTGGGCATAGTGAGGGAGCCCTTGCTGGGAGTTGTGGATGCCGCCGAGACCGGAGCTGGAGAGGGGCGAGAGGCTCTGGCCCATGCCGGCCACGTCCTTGTGGTAAGGGGCATAGAGGTTATTCATGGAGGCCAGCCCGCGCTCGTCCCGCATGAGCGTGAAGCTACCGCTCACATTGCCCGCCAGGCGCTGGTGGTGGTGCGGGTGGTGGTGGTGATGGTGGTGGTGGTGATGGTGAGGGAACTTGTCCGAGACGGTGGAGATGGGCGGCAGCGGCTGCAGAGGGGTTAAGGTGGTGTAGGTGGTGGGCATGCTCATACCTGGGGGAGTCTCGCAGGCCATGGTCATGGTGGGGTGCAGGGGGCCGGCCAGGCTGTGCTCGGGGGCCCGGTGGTGGTGGTGGTAATCGCCGCCGCCTCCACCGCCGTCCAGCAAGGACGCCATGCCCATGGAACGCGGGTGCGCGGGGGGCAGGTGGCTGCCACGGTGCGCCACGGAGCTTCGCGCGTGGGGACTGCCACCCAGGAGATCGGCAGGAGCGGGCACCGGCTCATGGCTCACCCCGTGCAGCTCGCCGATCGCCTCCATGGTCAGCTGCGCGTTCATCGTGATCCGGGCGAGCGGGCGGCGGACACAACATCGATGAGGCCGGGCAGAGGCGGCGAAGGGCGCACGCAGTCCGGTCTTCACATCGGCTGCCGGCGACTGTTGCCTTCCTTCCTTCCTTCCTCTCACTGTGGGGCTCTGTCTCCCTCTCTGTGTGTCTCGCCTTCCCTCTTGCCCCCACCTTCCCCTCTGCGTCCTCGGCTTTTTTTTAAATATTAATTTCCAAAAAGGATCCGTGCCGTTGGGCGAGCGTGGCGCCCCCAGCCCGCCCGCCCCTGGCCCCCTCTCGCCCCTCTCCTTCTTAGAATTCTGAGGCCCCCAGCTCCCCTGACGCAGTCCGTGCGTCTTCCGCGGCTGCTGTTTGTCCGCGCCGCTGGCCAGCTCCAGCCATGGCTCGGTTACTGTTGCAGACTCTGTGGCCGCGGTTCCGCCGCAGCCGCCGCCGCTGCCGCCGCCGCCGCCGCCGCCGCGGCCCGCCCTCACGCCCGCCGGGCTCAGCGCGCAAGCGCGCGGCTCGGCCCCGCCCCCTGAGCCCCAGCGCGCGCGGCCCGTGACGTCCCGGTACAAATGATGAAGGGAGGCCCCCGCGCCTTAACTGCGGCGCCGGGTGGCCCTGGAGCGGCGCGCACGTGCGAAGGCCTGGCGTGGAGCGCAACCTGGGGCAGCCAACGCAACCCCAGGAGACTTACGCCCCCCTCGGCTCTCAGGCTGGGGTGGGCGCTCACCCAGCAGCACTTGCCGGGCTCCCATCCCGGGTGGTGCGCCAAGATGGAAAGTCCTCACCTTTCTCTCCAGTTGCTGCCTCTTGGTGTAGCTTGCCCGGGGAGCCTCAGCCTGTGTCGTAACTCCTTCCACCCTGGCCTACCGAGCTTTATCCCCAGAGGGCTTCTGGGAGCCCGCGCTCTCCCCATCCTCAGGTGCTTGGCAGTTTTGGAGGGAGGAGAAGCAAATAAATGCCTTGGTCAGCTTGGTGACTGTTGACCCTCTGCCCACCCTTCCTCTTCCACGGGCCGGAGAGGGGAACGCTCGTGCCAAGAATTCTGGCCCCGGCCATACCTCGTTGTCCCCCGCCGCCTGGGTCCTTCTTCATCTCAGCTGATAATAAGGCGGCGTGCTGCTCCGCGAATGACTGTGTGTGTGTGTGTGTGTGTGTGCGCGCGTGTTGGGGGTGGGGAGTGCCCTGGTGGGTTCCCACGTTAACTTCTGTGTGCTGGTAGGGCTGCCGAGGCTTGGGCTGTTCCTGCGGTTCCTCTATGACCCTCCTGGTAAAGCACCCAGAGGCCGCTGCTTGCGGGAAGGACTGACGCCGGCAGAGTGGACCAGGCGCGCCGGTCTCCGCTTGGCCCGTAGGGACGCCCTCTTCCCGGCGTCCCCGCGAGAAGCCTCCAGATTTGAAAATCAATTCAGCTTCGGGCATAATTGTCCGCTTCCCACAATCACGCTCCAATCTGGAATCGAACCTGGTCCTGGGCTTGGTGGGGACGCGTGGGGAGGCCCCCAGTGTGGGACGTACACCCGGCCACCACATGCCGAGGCTTTCTTTCATTTACAAAGAAAGAAAAAAAAATCCGTAACAAAAGGCAGAGCCCTGTCTGCTTAGGTGCTTTCATCCCTCAGAGAAAGGACAGATGTGCCCATTGTCCAGCCCTTGGCAGTTACGACCGGGTCAGCGCCGAGCCTCAGCCCCGGGCGAACAGTGGTCACAATGGGGGACAGCCTCTCAGAGCCTGGGTATCTGGGTCTAGATGTGGAACAAAGTGTGTGTGGCCTTCGCTGGGCCAAACTTAGACTGTATGTTCCTTTCCTGGGGCACTCACTGAATCAGAGCCCACCAACAGTGTCTCTGCTGAAAATGTTCTTAGACCCTAGGAGAGGCCAGGGCTGGGGTGGTGGGAGTATTGGTGGCTGAGTCCCCTAGGCAAACACTTGGGCCAGCCAATCCTTGGGGGAAATTTCCTACCAGCTAAGGCATGAGCAGGCTCATTTCTTTATCCAGTTCCCTGGCACAACCAGGGCAACATCATGATCCAACTAGGTCAAGGCCAGTGGGTACAGTCCAACAAACCTGACTTCCTTGAAAGTGGCCACGTCCTGGGTTTGGTTAATCTGGCTGGCTTCATCAGCAGAGGCACTCCTATCTTGTCCAAATAATGCCCAATCTGGCTGGCTTCATCAGCAGAGGCACTCCTATCTTGTCCAAATAATGCCCATGGAGGCCCAGGAAATGGGAATCCATCTTGGTAGACTTAGTGTCTACCTGCACAGTGAATATTTAGGAATTTAAAGCCCCCAGAGAAGAAAAAATTGGGGGAGGGAAACACACTGACATAAAGGAGCTCAGAAAACAGATTTACTCTATTTAAACTTATATCTACAACTAACTATTCATACACCTAGCCACAAAAGCATAGAATGTATTTTCTGCCTAGTGGATCACAATATCTTGGCGGGAAGCTGCATCTTTGGTTCCTTATTGTTTCTGTTCTCTTTTCCTACAATACAGAGCATGTAGCTCTCATATAAGACCGAACAATGGGTTTCAGTAGCAGGCTACCTTTGAGCTAAACTGTTGTGTCTCTCCCCCCACCCCCCAGTTTAATCACCTCTGAAAGGATTGATTTGCCCTTATGACAACTCTCTTCGCAAAAGACAGTTTGTTAAAAAGAAAGAAGTAAATACCACTAAGTGCACAAATTGTTCATGGTTTTCTCTTTGTGTCAGTTATTAGGGACTTGATCCTGGAAACCCTTCTTCATGTATGGTTCCCGGCTGGGCCCCTGGAGCCTACCTGAAGAGGGCTGAGTTCAGGTGAGCTCAACACTGCCCCCACAAGCCCCATGAAGAGGGGTCTGGTTCAGTGCTGGTCCCTAAAGGAGAAGCCAAAGGAAAGATCTATGTTGAGTTAATGTGTATGCAGGACTTGCTTTGGTTTGCAAATCTCCCTAATCTTTCTTGGCTTTTCATGCCTTTCATTACCATTGTTTACCTGTAGTTGACTGAACTGCAGTGATTTTTAAAGAAACATTGTATTCTTATTTGACCTTTTGGAAAATTTTCCTATTACTAAGGATGTGTGATGAGTGGGAAGGATGGCCTAGTTAAAGGTGAATATACATGTGTGTATATGTGTGGGAGGGACACTAGATGGATTGCCAACTGCTGGAGGGCTGGGATAGCTTTTCATCATTTTTTTCCTCTCTTCCTTTCCCCCTTCCAGTGCCAGCACAATGCCTGCATTATGGGGAATGAAAGAATTAGAGACCAAGGAGGAGTCCCTTAAAACTGCTTGTTTGGTCAGTGTATGCAATCACAGGATGCTGTTCAATTTTTTATACCAGCCAAGAAATTTTAGGGGAGGGCTTACTATCAGTTGGTTAGATTTTGAGTAGCTGCAGGAAAATTAAAGAAAGAAAAATAGGGTCAATCACCACCACAAAATTACACTCATGTATATATTTAAGAAAAAAGGAAATAAGACTATGGACTGGATGTTTGTTACTGGCGATATTTTCAGTGTGGAAACAAGGATTTTAGACTGCTTATTTTGTAAGTGTTGGGTGGTGGTGCCTGGGCAGGTACAATCCTTCCTGTACTGAGTTGGTCCAGCTTGCCAGGCAACTCCACCATACTTAGAAAAGCGACTGAAAATAAGGCCATTTTTCCAAATGCTGGCCACACAAGATTCTCTCAGAACCTTCCATCAGTTTCAGAGTTCCTGCCTTAGTTCTTTTTGTGAGTAATAGAGATGTAACATATCTATTTTCAGGACCATTCCAAAGAAATGTTTCTAGCCCCCCTGAGCCATCAAATGTTTACTTCCCATTTGTTGACCACACAAACAGCAAACCTGGTGTCGGGGCAGATTCCCCCATCCATGGCTCTAGGGGGAGGCTGACTTCTTGGCCAGAGTCTCAGAATGGAACTTACCAGAATTTCTGATGCCTGTAGCAAGTCTAGAATTAAACTCGTGGTGAGGAACCATTTCTTTGGTGTCTGGCAACGGTACGGAACTTGGTAACTGTGCCATGAAGGATTTGATCCTGGGTGCTTCCTCCAGGCCTCTCCTGTCCTTCTTCACACCTCTGCAGAAATTTTATTCAGAAAATTGCTGTTAGCTTAGAATAGAACACCAAAAAAATTCAAAGTGACCTGGTGATTCACTATTGAAAATAATTTTTTAAAAAAATTATTGGCTTCTCCTACTCTCTTGGGGCCAAGGAAGGGGTAACCAATTATTCTACCCCTCTTCGGTAATCTTTGATCTTCTATTTAGCATATAGTTTGTATTCCTGTTAGGTTAGCTTTTTTCCCCTTTTTAAGGGAAAAAAGGAAGCTTAACAACCTAAATTATGGTTTTTGCCCATGACATAAGTATGTATGTGTATGAAAATATATATAACTCTCTACTTTTGTACTCTGTTTCATTTCTTACCCACCCCCTCTAAATCCCAAAGAGAAGATGTACTGGTAAAGGGTGCCAACCCCTCCTGACTCTGGGTTCTAGAAGATTCGAAGATTGCGTTCTGGGAGATTCGAGAGGCAGCTGTCTCACGACGTCAGTCCCCTCCTGGAGCATCTCTGATTACTTCCTCTCCTGGGCCATTTTATAAAATAGAGGCGACTTCTCTTGGGCTTAAATCCATTCCACTTTGGCGAGGGCTTTTTAAGGCCTCAGGCGGAGAGCACTGAAGGGAGATGGTCTGTCCTGAGGCCGGGGGGCCGCGGGAAGGGTCCAAAGCTTCCGGGTGATGCTCTGGCCAGAGGACCCGGCGCTGGACGCAGTCAGCTCTATTCTGGGAGAGTTGGCCCTCTCTCACCAACCCTTCAGTAGATTTTCTTTCTTGGTCTTATCTCTATACGGTTGAAGTATATTACAAAGGAGACCTATAATGGCTGCGGGGGGGCGACGAATTTCTTCAGTTTTGGGGCGATGGTTAAGGCTCCTCTTCCAGTGTAACCCATCTGGGGCTCCGTTCTGGATTGGCCACCCACGCGGGGGTAGAAGGTACCAGGGCTGGGGGCTAGGGAGGACAGGGGCAAGGGAGAAGGGTCCCTTATGGTGCAAGTCAAAGCGACCTGAAGTGAGTAAAACTCAGAGCAAAGGGGGCAGGTGGAGGGCAAAGTCGGCTCACGACTGTCTCCGGGTGCACCATCCTCCAGCCCTGAAGAACAGAAGGGCGGAAGTCGCGGGTCTTGGCCCAGCCTCGAACCTGAGGAGGGAGAGGCTTGGACCAGCCACCCCCTACCCCGTGTAGATTGCGGGTTCTGCGGTCGGGCACACAGCCCACTTGGTGGGCTCCTCCGCAGCCTCATAGGATAACGTCCACCCGGGCCCGAGAACAGCTGCACTTGGGAAGGAAAACTCTTTAAACAAATCATTTTGGTGTCTAATCAATTAGTGTTTGCGCAGTCAAGTACCATAGATTTAACAGAATAATCGTTACTGTCCTTGTCTTTATTTGACCCGCAGACACCTAGAAGATTTAAAAATGAAATGCCGGTGTTCCGGGCTCCCCACCCTTTGCCTGCATTTCTCTCCATGGTCTGCTTTGCCCCCGCTGGGTCCTTTGTTTTCTCCAGGCTGAGTCTCCTCTTTTCCTCCCTTCCTTCGTCTGTCCTTTCCCCTTCATACTTTCCACTCCTCTTTCTTTTCTTGCCCATCTGGCCCTGTCCGCCTTGCTGGTCTTGGCAAGTGACTAGCACGGGAACCCATCCTCAGAGTATGGGACCCCTTGTGCTCTGGGCGAGCCTTTGGCCCGCTCACCATCTCAGAATTATGAAGTCTCAGGCGCCCAGAAATCTTTTCCTTGGGACTTCGCCCTCTAACACTGAAGCTCACTTTCTCCTCTCCCCTTGAACCATCCAAGGCCCTAGGGTTCCTGTGCATGCCCTTTAGCTTCACTGGAGTTCGGCAAAGACCTTCACCTGTGCGGTGGGGCGTGCGTGCGTCGCAGGGTCTTGCCACATAAATGTGGCGACCCAGGGCCCAGGAAGGGCGTTGAGAAGAAGAGCTGAGAACACAGCCTTGGCCCCCAACCCACGAAAGCGGGGCGAGGAGGCGTCCTTGAGGACGCCTGTGAGGGGTGGCGTCGGTATGGATTGGTGTGGTGTGTGTGTGTGTGTGTGTGTGTGTGTGATGTGTCGTCTCTCTGAGGTGTGCTTCTCTGAGCTGGGTGGGTGCTCAAGGTCCAGGGGTCCAGGTTGGGAAGGTCTGCAGGTGCTTGTCAACAGCTGCTCCCATGTCTCCCTCTCCACCTCGTCTGTCTTTTTTCAGGCCTAACCTGTGTGTGTGCATGTATTTGTGCAGGCACTCGGGCTGTGCGCCCCGCCCGACCGCAGGATACCAGCGCTGGGATGTGGGAGCCCCTAGCCCTGGGTCAAGACCCGAGAGTGTTATACCGAGGGTTACATGCCAAGACACCTGGAGGCGGGGCTAGGAGGCTGTGGGGAAGATAGGAGGGGGAGGTGAGGAATTTTGGGGGAACCGGGTGGCCAAGAATACCTCCACCTCTCATTTTCTCTAATCATCATTTCACCCAGCAGATAGGTCAAGCCTGACGCACCTGGGTAGTGGGTTGGTTAAATATAAGGCTGTAATTCTAAAAGGGGGAGAAGAGTGAGCTGGAGGTAAAGCAGCTTCCTTCTCCCCACACTGCCAGCCCTTGGGGGCTCCAGCTGCCCCAACCTAGGCCTCGGTGGTCTTGAGGTACCTGCAACTGCCTCTCGAGTCTCTGGCACTCACCTGAGAAATTTTGCTCTCAACAATAGATGATTATAATGTACTTGACTAATGCCTGTATTTTCCTGTTTAACATACATTAATCCAAGTAACAAAAAAAATCAATATTGCTAACAATATTGCAAACAAATCCTAGTCTCTCTCACACAAAAACTGTGTCCGATTTTCAGTCATTTCTACCCACTTGTATTTTGTTGTTTCTCCTTACCTACTGTAGTTCCTGGCTAACCTGGAATCCAGTCCTGGATTTCAATAGCTTTTCTCTAGAAATCCTGATTTATTATTATTATTATTATCATTATCATTATCATCATCATCATCATCATTTTACATTGGGGAAGAACAAGGAACCCTCCAAATCCCAGCCTCCTCCCTTCCATAGGCTCTTTGAGGACTCTGAGTTTACCTAAAACTCTGTCCCTACCGGCACCAGCAAATACCCAAAGTCGCTGCTCAATACTTTGGATTTTGTTGTTTACCCTCCCTAACAAAAATCCCCTATATGGCAGCCCCCAACTCCTTGGAGAACTAGAGTCCATACATGACTCTCCAGGCCAATCTGCCCCCACCGCTGACACCCGCTGCTAATCGCAGCCGGCCGGTTTTTGTTGGGAGATTTTTATGATTCTTCTTATTATTATTTTAAAAAAAAAATCGGTGTTTTCCACCTGGAAGGAACAAACTGGAGGGGCTAGCTAATGAAGGAACTTAGGTTGCAAAACACTGTAAATAATTTAGTATTGTATTTCAAGGAAAAAAAATAGCTTTCTTAAATCATCCCTGCAATATAAATTGCAGACTTACAGTATGGTCCTGGTAAGTCTAAATTTTTAAAGGAGCAATATTCAAAGAGACATAGATGTCTGTATTAATTATTTATTCGCCAGTGCCTTCCTTCGTTTCTAACTTATTATTAATTAGGCGCCTCTAGTCTTTCGCAGAGCGCTCCACCGAGCCGGTTGCAGCTTTAAATATGAATTAAAAGCAAATCCAAGCTACTGTAATGCGAAAATTATTCCGTGTCTTGCATGGCAGAGATGAATAGCTGCGTGGATCAATACCGTGAAACTCGGCTCTGAACGACAGGGTTATTGATAGCGTATATTAATGATGTTAATGATGGAAAAAGGAAAACAACGGCCCACACGACTTAGAAACTTTTTAGCCGCTGAAACCCCGCAATAAAAATGGGAAGGGGGCAGGAATCGGGCTTAAGTGTAATAAGAAAATTATTTATGAAACCGGATAAATGACTTCAGAGTCTTGATGCATTTGAACCTAACGCTCTGGCTCCTGGCGGCCCCGGCTCCAGCTGGGGAGACCGCGAAAACCCCAAGCCGCGGGGAGCTGAGGGTGGGGGGCGCTCCGCGGGCCTCTGTAGCCTCCGGTTTGCCGCCCACCTTCCCCCACCCCCGCGGGGAGAGCTCTCTGGGGCGCTGGTTGCTGGCGCTTTTGGAAGTTAGTGGAATGGAGCCGGAGCGAGGCTGATCTCTGCTTTCCAGAGGACAGTGAAGCGGTCGTTGGGGCCCCGCAGCCAAGACTTTGGCCCGATTTCTTCACTGGTCCTCTTGGCACCCGCTCCCGCAGAGGAGTCAAACACTTCGGGCTTGAGGAGGCTCACAAGTCTGATTCCGCACTGCCTCCAGTACATCTGGCTAAGACTCTCCGGATCCCCAAAATGCAAACGGGGGCTCATGTCTGAGAGGGGAGTAGGTTGGATGAAGAGAAACTGCTCTAAACAGGGCAGGAAAACTGGGAATGTCGCCCGTTCTCCTCCTCCGTGCCTCAGCAGGTTCTTTACCAGGCACGGGTTGTAACTGGGCCTTGGCATTCAGCGCCGGGCAAGCGCGCGATCCTGGAGGCTCGGTTTCATAAGCGTTGGGAGAGGAGCGAGCGCTCTGGTTTGGGCCTCATCCACGAGCAATTCGGCCTAGGCGCCGCCCCACCCCCCACCCCGCTGGTCCCAAATATCGACCCACTTTCCCTTTCTCCCCAGCCGAGGGCCAGGGACCCGGGAGCGAAAGGTTAAATACTGACCCTGGAGGACGGCGGGAAAGGTCAAAGCCCGAGGGTCATTCGCAGGCCCGAGGTTCCATCCCCCTGTGAGGGGCATAGGGCCGCCAGGTTTCCTCCCACTGGCTGGGTCTGAGGCCTTTGGAAGCGGAGGCGGGGGAGGGGGCGGGGGTGGGGTGTGGAGAGGAGAGGACGATCCCTCCCCGCAGATTATAAGGGCCTCCTTATAGCGGAAAATGCTAGGGTAGTGGGTGGGTCCCCCCCTTACATCGCGGTCCTGAGGTTAGTCTTTTGGATTGGAGTAGGAAGTTGGGGGGCTTTTAATTTATGCTTGGGACTGTCATTTGTTCTCCATTTCAGGAGGGAGTAGGAGCCGCCTGGAGCTGAGTATGTGTTCCAGATCAATTATAGTTTCCCTCTGAAGGATGGGGTAATTTTGTATTTTTTTCTTTGTTATATCTTCTAAATTTTGTTTTTCCTTCCTTCCTGTCCTTTTTCACTTCTCCATTTCCTTTCGTTTATTTCTTTCTTTCCCCTCTTCCTTCTTCTGTTCTTTCCTCTCCACCTCTCCTTTTTAATCTTCTCCTCCCTTCCTTTTCTTTTTTCTTCCCTCTCCACTTCTTACTGTTTTCTTCTTTGCAGCTTTCTTCCCTCATTTCCTTCCTCCTCCTCCTTCTATAGTTAGGTGGAGGCCTGGCCCACCTCTCTGCACCTCAAGACTTTCCAACGAAAGGTGCCAACTCCATTCTGCACTGACATCAAATAATCTTGTTTTTGAAAAAGGAAAAAGGCAAGTGAGCTCCAGAATTCAGAGGGAGCACTCTCTAGGCCCTTTTACTGTAACTGGTATCCCCTGACACTTTCGGCTGAGCCTTTGCCGTGGCCCATGTCCAGCTGGCTCTGGTGGTACCTCTTTCCCAGGCTTGGAATTTCACAAACAGGGAGAGTGTGTTCCCCTTGCTACCGCTCCTCACAGTGCCATCTGGGCCCCTGACATTAGCAAGAATCTTGGGTTGTTGTTTTTACTTTTATTTATTTGACTTTATTTTGAAAAAAATTAAAGTGAATCTCGGAGGCTAAAACTCCTAAAAGCACCAGCCGAGAGCCTTAAATCTATCCTAGGGCTCTAGGGGTAGCCCAGTTGAAACAATTATCTAGATAATTAGACAAAAACCAAACTTCCTGCCATCCAGGAGAGGTGCTTCTCAGATATCCGGCTTCAAAGTCCACAATCAACTGCATGTTTCAGATAATCTCCGGGCTTCGCATAGATTCAGCGTTATACCTGCACAATCTACCAGCGAGCGGCCATTCCTTGGAAAGGAAACAAAACAGACACTGCACAAAATCACTTGATTCTGGAAAAAAAATCAATATCGAAATTAGGTTTATTGTCTGCTTATATGATTAAAAATGACAAAGTGTTGCCTTTTATTTTCATAAAAAGACAGAGGGCTGAACAAAATAATTTACTAGGGAGTTCTGCTCGTTTCATTTGCCTGGCAAAACCTGGAGGAAGCTGAAAGGGTAGTTGTGAGGCTCAGGGCCAGTGCCAGAGACCCCCTGTTCAGGGATGAGCTGGTCTTTCAGAGGAGATGTGTGCTGCTGTGTGTACAAGGATAATATATTTCCTATCTCCAGTTTGCAGCAATGCCCATCCAGCTTCCTCAGTTCTCAGTTCCGCTTCATTCCAAAGAAATGTTGCGCCAAGTGTCCCTTGCCCCTAACTTGTTTAACTCAAACCCAGGTCCCAGGTCTTGTTCCCTTAATTAACTCTAAAGATGCACTCTGCTTTAGAGGTTGCACCATTCTGGTAGCGCCAGAGCCTTCGCTCAGTCACAGCCTCCCAGATCCCCATCCAGCCACCCTGGATCTTCCATCCCAGGAAGCACAGCCTCCGGTCCTGCGTGCGTGTATGCGTCTCTGCGTGTGTGTGCCCGACCCTCTGCTTGGCCGGGATCAGGCTCCCTTCCCCCGAAGGCTCGTGGGTTTCCGGAGTCTGGGCTGCAATCAGGAAAATGGGGTTTCGGAAATCTCTGTAGGCTGGATTCTCCAAGTGTGGCGGGCGGTGCGGTGCGCGCATTCGAGGAACACGACTCTGTTGGGCGCGCGTTGGTTACACCAACGCCGCGGGGGTTATTTACGTTAAAAAAAAAAAAATCCACTATGTGAGTCTCGGCGTAAACTTCCCTCCCCCAGCCCCTCATTCCCCGTAGCCGAGTTAGAATCTACCCTCATCTCTCAGCTGCTGCTCTTGGGTCAGAGACCAGCGTGCCCAGAGCACGTTCCCACTCGTCCACTGCCTTGTTCTAGAACAAAGTGGCTCCCAACCGCGCTAGGGTTCATGGAGCGCGGCCTGCGAGAGAGTGTGAATAGCTTCACGCGCACTTAGCACCATTAGGAAAATAACTACCAAGCAAGGTCCCTTAGAGTCCCATGCGCCTTCCGATTTGGAGCTGGCGCTGTCTCACGGGTTGCACAAACGCCGCGGATGCGTTTGTTAAAGTTGTTAATTGCCTCTCCTTTTGTTCTGGAACCGAGAGGACTTATCTCCTAGATGTTGCGGAAATGAAATCCAACCTAACCATCTCTTCTACGGAGTCCCAGGGACATGGCTTCTCCAAGGTCTTCAGGCCTCTTCTTGGGGTCGAGGGCTTAAGGTGAAGCCGGCGTGGATTGCGCGTTACTTGGAAATCTGACAGGCCCGGCTGGGCGCGGACCCCGGGCTAGCAGTGGTCGAGCCCCACCAGCTCAGCCTTCTCCCGGTGTCGGGCTCGATGTCGCTTTCTACCCCTGTCCCGCCCGGCCAGCGCACCCTTGAGTCCGGCACCTTTCCCGGAGACGTCCAAAGGGAAGAGGGAGGGCGCGTGGGTCCTGACCAGGCAGGGTCTGAGGAGCCACCTTAAGGAGGAGGAAGGCGAACCGAGGGGTTGGGGCGTCGCGTGGCCTCTGCTGTGTGGTAGCTCCGGCTCCTTCCTGTGTCAAGGCAGATTCAGCCACCAACAAACTCAGCCTCGCCTTTCCTTTCCCGGTCCTTCTCCAACCTCTTTTTCCGACTGGCCTCCGTCTCCAGCCTTGAGAGCCCCAGAGCTGCGGGTTTGAGGGTCAAAGGTCAGAACTTCGCTAGGCTCAAGCTTCCACTTGCACCAATGCTGGTGTGAGCACAGGATTTTCCTGGCCTGTCATTCTTCTGGACGCCCATTGCCAACCATAAAAGAGATCTCGGAGCTCCCACCTCCCTTACTTAGCCCTCTCCGATGAGGTGGGGTCTTGGTGTGTGTGTGGGTCAGTTTAATTTAGGAAATCATATCCAGACCATAAAGTCACTCACTCATCCGGCTCATCCGGATATTTTAGGAGGCTTTTTTTTTTTTTTTTTTTTTTTTTTTGTGGTGGGGATGGGGAGGTTTAATGATTTCTGTAGGTGTCCAAACTGGGCTGGTTTTGAGCACAGGATCGACCAGAGGAGCAGGCTTCCAATGCATCATTTCCATAGCCCCAACCCTGGTCAGAGATGGAAAGAAGTTGCCAGAAGGGATCCAGGAGAGGCAAACGAATGCCTAGCTCTCCAAGTCGGCAGATCTGTTCCAAAGGGGCCGACCTTTTGCATGAATGGGGGCAAGGTCGGCAGAGTAAAAAGCAGATTTCTATGCATGTTCACGTGGCCCAATGTAATGAACACATCTCCATCAATTCCTGGAGGCAGAGGGCTCAATTTACTTCAGTTTTAGCAGAGGAACGTCCTCAGCCTTAGCTTTGACTGACTATAAAGCAGCGGAGTAGTTAGAATTCTCTCTCCAATGAAAGTGATGGTCAATAGAATTCTCGGTATCAAATGAGCAATAATTTGCTGTGGCTACATGCTGGATAATGAAAGATGTTAGCAGGATCAATAAAAAATGAAAACACTTTTACTTACATCTTGAGTTACTGTTTTAAGAGAGGGAGAGGGATGCAACAAACCCAAAGCTAGGTTCAGAGCCTCCTCACACTCCCCTCAGACACAAAAAGCCCCATCACCACCAGACAGAGGTTTCTTGTAGTCAAGGCCTCTACCTTACTCCCTCTGTGCTCACAGAAGAGTAGGTTATTTATATCAAATTAACCCCTTAGAAACCTGTAATTTATTAACTATCAGGGCATTAAAATTTTCCCTTTTTTTCCTACAGCCAGAAATAAATTTTAAATTGTTTTCCACCAGAACTAAAGGTCACCTAACTGGCTGTAGTTTGCTGAAAAAGTAGGAAAGCATCTCAAAACTGAAGTGTCCTTTGAAATGCCTCAAAATAAATGTGCACTTGACCAAGATACCCAGGAGGACCTGTGTTCTTTAGTTGTGCATACACAAGCAAAGGCATAGATTTAATTCTTTTCGATTTGTTACCTATGGTCATTAAATCTGGACACTTCAGACCTTAAACTTGCTCTTTCCAGACTAGTCAATTCCCTCATCTTCTTTCATAATCATTTCATCTGTTCAATTTGTTTTCAATTTGCACTGGGTTTATTTGTACCTTCCAGTCTGCTTTTTTCACCATTCAATCCCAAACACTCCCCCTACATATCTGGTCTTTAAGAAACCTATTGTGAAACGATCAGGAAAGCATTCTATATATTTTTTAAGATACAAAGACTTAAAAAATGAGAAAAATATCCCGAGTGCTCTGCATAAAACAATTACAACGAAAAAGCTCATGGACAGACAGCTTCCAGCAGCAGAACCAATATAAGCAAAGAACATGGGCAAATGTGTGTTTGGCTGCCTCTGTGGGTTTAAGAAGCCTACATTTTCTCATCACTTAAAAAAAAAAAGAGAGAAAGAAAGAGAGAGAGAAAGAAAGCGAAAGAAAGAAAAGACAAATTTAGCTGCCGCTTTTTGCTCTCTGACCAGAGGAGCCGGTTCTGCCACCGAGATAATGGTCAGTGCTGCAAGAACAGTGGCCTGTGATCATCTTTAGCAGGTTTGGACTGGATTTGGAGAGACAACCGAGCAACCTGAGAGATTCAGAAAGCGGGAAGCAGTCTTGGGGAGTGTAGACAAGTACCATTCGGGGGATTTGCCCCTGGTATGTGAATTCCGCTGGCTGCAGTTCCATAAGGCACACCAATGCAGGTGCGGTTCTGCAGCCGTTCGCTGCTTTGCAGGAGAACCGCGCACAAACCGCAGACACGCGCTCGCGTACCGGCCACCCTGCTGGGCACGCCGGGATATTTACACCCTGCTTGGGAGGACTCCTCCCAACCCTCATTTGCTACTTTAAACTCGCCAGGAGGACCCGTTAGCGGCAGTGGCTGGGAGGGTAGGCAGGAGGGGGGCGCCCCCGCTTGGCTCCCGGGCCATGACGCGGCTTCTGCCCTCCGCCCTCGGCTCTCACCCTGTTTGTGTGGCTACAAGCTCAGCAGTGGACCGGCATGGCCGGGCCCCTGGAGCCCCTGCCCCGGCCTACACAGCCCCCCTCCCCCCGCACGCGCCTGTGAGACTGGCTTACCCCGGTGGGCGAGTCGCGGCGCATTAGCGGATTTCATGGCAAGTTGCTTCTGTGACAAGCGATCAGGTTCGCGTTGGAGGATTTGCCCCCTAGGAGGGAGGGAAACGAGAGTCAATCTGCATAATTTCAAATGTGAAAGAAACCGGGAAACTGGGAGCCTAATTTCAGGCCCCCTAATTCCCTCCTCCCCCAGAATTTATAAACAGCCCCACCCCGCTCCCGCGTCAATGAACACTAAGAAAAAAATAATCCTCACATGTCGCAGGTGATACCTTTTATTGTGCTCATTTTAAAGACGGGGACGGGTTGGCCCCCTCCATGAAGCCTTTCTCGACAGCCCGGCCCGGGGCAGGTGGGTCAGCCAGGCCGCTCCTGGGCCCGCGGATTCCTGCAGGGTCGCGAGGTGAGGGGTGCAAGAAAGAAAGACCTCGGGCTCGGTGCCAAGCGGCCCCCTTTGGCGCGCAGGGTCTGAGCCAGACGCACAAACCCAAATTCCCTCCAGCGCCTTCGGCTCCATCTTTAAATCCAGGCAAAGATCAATTCTCCCTCTCCCTCGCACACACACATTTGCAGCCATAAATAAACAGCTCCCAGCTAAATCAGGAACCGGAGAAGAGAAAGAAAAAGGAAGAACAGAGAAGGATCAGAACCAGAGCACGGGTCTCGCTTCTCCCAGCAGCCGGATGGCCCTTTTTGGTCAGGCCAGCCTCGCATTTGGGGTTGCAACTTGCATTTGAATAGCTGCCTGGGCTTGTTATGGACCCGGGAAAGCTCTGAAAGGGAATCACTATGCAAATTGTCCCAGTTACAATCGAAAGGTTCGATCTTCAGGAGCTGCCTGACGGAAGTTGATGTCAGCTATCTGTGCATTAGGGTTGCATTACCGCCTTCGCCGGCCTCCTCACCACCCCCTCTCTCGCGCCTGCCGGGGAGGCTTTTTTTTTTTTTTTTTGCTTATGTGTATATTTCCCCTCAGTAATTAAAAAAAGGGGGGAAAAAGGCTGAAGGTGGCGGCGTAGCTGGCTCTGGCCTGGGAAGCCCACGGGTGGAGGGGAGGAGGTGTGGCCGCTCCGGCGGGTAGGAGAAGGGGGGGAGGGTCATTCTTTTGCAGCAGGTGTTGATGGTGCGTCTGAAATCAAACATTTAGAAACGTTTTTTTTTAGCGCTTTTCAGGACTAGGTGGCGGCGAGGGGTGGGGGCGGAGATGTCTGCCTCCGCCCGCCTGCTTGATCCTACAATGCCGGCTGCAGATCAATACCCGCTCACTGTAATCCCAGTAATTGTAGGACTCGCAGCTTTTATTTAAAAAAAAAAAAAAAAAGGACACTAGGGCGAGGGCAGGCTGCTGAGGCAGCGCGGCTAGACGTAGTGCCTCCGGGCGCCTTTCTGGGCATCCATCTTTTACCCTAGAGCCCTGAAAGCTCCCCGCAGTGGGATGGTTTTGAGATTCCAGCGAGCAGGTATTAGCCCGGGAGGCTGGGGGCCCGCAGGGACCGCGAGGCTCGAGTGGTTTCCTGCTAAGAACAGCGCTAGCGCGAAGGCGCTCCTGGCTGCTCAGGGCAGCCCGCGTGCGGCAGAGCTGGAGGCGCGGGATCCGGCCTTTTCCCGGGCTCCTTGCGGGCCCTGGAGGGCAGGCCCGGCCTAGAGATGAGCGTCCTGCGCTTGGACGCTGGCTTGTTGACCTTAGGCCTCACAGGCTCCAGACCTCGACGCTTTGGGCCCCGAGGATGCTGGACCCTGGGCCTTCCCGCATGGAAGACGGTTTTGTCCCGCCATGGTCGCTTCCCAGGGCCCGAAGCTGGGCCAGGCTTCCGTCTGCCGGGGAGAACGCCCTGCTGTAGGCCTAGCGTGGACGCTCGGCCTGGAGGCTGGCAGGGGCACTAGGATCGGGCGATTTCCCCCCCACGCGGCCACTGAGACCTTGGTTTCCTCCGGGAGCGCGGCATGGCCCACCAACCCCGCCGTGCCCGTGGGCCGGGTATGTTCTGCAGGGCGCCTGCTGCCTCTGCCGCCCGCCCCTTGCTGGCAGAGTCGGGGCAGGACCGCTGGGGCCTGGGGCCGCAGCCCCCGCGCGGCTGGCAGCGCGCAGCTTCTGGCGACCTCGAAGATGACCATCTGTCATTCAATTAAGGTTTCAGGGCAGCTGATGGGGGAGCCAGGGTCAGCGACCCCAGGACAAAACGGCCTGCTGCCTCGCATAGGAGAAGTTCAAATGTTAAATGCAGAACATTGTGCCCTCTCTCAGCCCTGGCCCCCGCCCGGCCGCAGGTCCGGCCGGTGGACAGCAGCGGGGTGAAGGGCAGCGGTCATTAGCACTTAGATTTCAGCTCTGGGCCGGGCTCCTTCTGTTGGGTCAATTTGACCAGAGAATCTTTAACCCTTTCATGCCAGCTCTCCCTCTAGGGAAGGCCAGCTTGTCTGAAGGAGGAAAGAAAGAGGGATCAGACGTACCCATATAAAGAGGGGTCAAACTGTATTTCTGGTCGCTTCTCTATAGGAGAAAACCTACAGGATAGAAGGAAAAACAGTTTCTCTTAGCCAAAACAAACTAAAACGTCTTCATAAGGTTTTATTTTTTAATTTTTAGTTTTGGGTGCGAAGTACATTTATTAAGTGTGATCATGAACCCACTGGTCTAGTGTGGGGAGAATAGGTTTGTAAAAACTCCAGACTTTTCTCCCATAATTATGTTTATACAAACGTGTGAATGGTGATGAGCTTTAGACAGCTACAGACAACTCCATTTAAAGTGTTGGTGATGAAAAGTCTCCATTGCAGTCAGTCTCATCTACAGTTGAAAATAGGTTGGACAATTGGCCTTTCCCTTTTGGGACTTCCCCTTAATAAAATGAGGCAAAAAAAAAATTTTTTTTTTTAACTATTGGAATTCAGAAAATACATTCATTAAGCATTCACAGGCTGTGGGCATTTAGGTGTTAATATTATTGGCTTCCTGACACTAGACAGAAGGAAAAGCAACCACATACTTAGCCATTTTCAGTGGAAGATCCAACTATTCCTCTCAATTATTAACCATGAAGCCTGAAAACAACTCTATTAGCAAGATATCATTTCAAAGCTTGGAAAACTAGGTCCTTCAGCAGGCTTGTTAGTAATGGAGGAAGGACCCAGGGCTTCTGGCTTCCAGCCCCACTTCTCAACATTAAACCCTAGCTCCTACTTTTTGGAAGTAACTATCAAGAAATCAATTAATCAATCAGACATCCAGCACTGAAGCACCTTAGCAAATTTTTCATTGGATAACAATGAATAATGCATGGCCCTACAATATATTGACTGTGGTAAATGGTCTTTAAGGTAAGGTGCTGCAACAAGTACCTTTAAATAAAATCAAAATAAAAAGTTTACCACAATCATAATAAATTGTTCAGTCATCTTCCTATTGACTCACATAGCATCTTTCTTCAGGGGCATTTGGAGTTATTTTTTTCCCCTTACAAACAGACCAGAACAAATTGATGAATTGAGCTTTCACTATGCTAATTTAGACATTATAAATATTTAATTAACATCCCTAATAGCCAGTCATAGTGGGCCCCCACTCTACTTTACACTGTTCTTAATCTAAAGTAAATGCTTTTCCCATTAATAGCTTGATGCCATATTAGCAGCTTCCTCGGTAAAAGGGCCCCATTTAGTCCAAAAGGAGGGGGGCATTGAGTAGTCTGCATTAGATAGAGGTTTATTCCTGTTTGTAAAGGATCCTGGGAATAGCATCAAGTCTCTACAGATTCCACCTTTCTCAGTTGTTTCTTAAGTGAGATGATCCTAAGAATAGGAACAGCGTCTCAATTTTATTTTTCCAGACAAGGTAATCTTTTGAGATTGTACTACAATAAAAACCTATTTTAGTAAGACTTACATTAAAAGGTGGATCATAGACATGGAAGACAAATTTCAAACCATGAATTTGTGTGTGAATGTACTAGTCTTTTCTACAGAGTGGTGCAGTGAAAAGAATTCTGAACCAGGAGTCAAATGATCTAAGTTCAAATCCTGTGATATTCACTAGCAGTGGGACCCTTGGGCAAGGGATTTAACCCCTCTGAGCCTCAGTTTTCTCTTTTAATGTGGATATAATTAATGTCTATGATACAGGGTTCCTTTAAAGATTAAATGGGAGAATGTGAAATTGTGTGGCATATAGTAGATAATTAATATTGGGTTAATTCATAAATGACTTCCAAATATTCATTAACCTTTCTGTCCCTTTTATTTATTCTTGTCTTCTCTAAAATATCCTGTTATCATAATCTAACACAATATTCGCAAATGTTTGCCTTATCAATTCCTGGTTCTAGTTTGTATAATATAAAGTGGAGAGAAAGTGGGAGGCTGAAACCCTGTCCAGGAGGCCGTGTAAAACAGATACCAGAATTTAGACTTTTAAAAGCTCTGAGTCATAAACTCTGATCACTGAAATGTCCTTACACAACAGTCCGTGTGTGGTTTAGAAAGACTCCAGAAGCAGCCTTGTATATCCCAGGGGGCAGGAATCAGGCCAGAATGGAGTTTACGAAATTAGAAACTCTCTGGGCTGATCTAACTCTGGGGCTTGATTCTGCAGATGCTGAACGTTGAGAGTAAACAGCTGAAGAAAGGAAGAGAAGCTTCAGAAAATTTAAACTTAAAACATTGGAAAGATAAGCCATCTTATTCTGATAATATTTCTCAAAGAGTTTGAGGAGAAAATGGAATTGGCTTGTTAGATGTTGCTGTTGCAGAGACAATAGAAACCCTGAATTACTATTTGCCAGCACAAAATAAATACTACCTAATGTAATATAGACATTAATATTGACAAGATATTTATCTAGATATCGTAAATATCCTAGTAAAATCACATCATTTTGATTTTTTGTACAAACCAAATTTTCCTTTTTATTTTTGGTTAGGCTCAGAAAGATCAATGGGACAGGGACAGGGTTGGCTGAAGATGACTTCCTGAGTAGCAGAGTAGTAGGAGGTATAGACAAACACAGCAGAGACTGGCTAGCTCATTTTTACCCCCTTGGTCTCTGTGTCTTCCTCTCTCATTTTTTCTTTCTACTGTGTGAAGCTTCATTAAATAGAAAGGAAACATTTCTGCATGTCTCCTCCACTTCCCCAACATTTTATTATTATTAATTTTAAAAGATTTTATTTATTTGTGAGAAAGAGAGAGAGAGAAAGAGAAGGGGGGGAGGAGAAGAGGGAGAGGCAGAAGCAGAATCCCCACTGAGCAGGAAGCCTGCCCCAGGGCTCAATGCCAGGACCCTGAGATCATGACCTGAGCCGAAGGCAGACACTTAACTGACTGAGCCACCTGGTGCTCCTCCCCAACATTTTATTTTGAGATACCCATGGGAAATGTTTTTGACCAGTGGCTCCCAAGGGTGTGTCCCAGAGTGTTAGTTCTTGAGGACACCATTCCTTCTAGGGGAATGCTTGGTGTGGGCTTAGAGAACTCTCATTATCTACTTCTTAGGTCTCCTGAGTGAGGGCAACGGCCCTGCTGGAGGTAAGCTATGGTGAATTATCCCTTAAGCTCTTAGGAACAGGGTAGAAAGTGATTGGCAGTTTGAAAAATGTAATGTTTGCTCAGCCATCCACTGCCCACTGTGTGCCAGGCACCTTGCTAGGCAAGGAGTCAAGAGGAAACAGAAAGTGGTTGTTGTTCCTGATCTGAGGGAAGTGACAGATATTTAGATGCTATTTCAGAGATCTGAAGAAAGCAGTGAGAGTGAAGAGGATGGGTAGCTGCTTGGGGCAGGGAGTTTATCACTGAAGGCTTTGCTCAAGGAAGCAAACCCTCAAGCTCAGGAGGAGAGATGGAGTTGAGCAGGTGAAGATGAGGATGTAGGGGGACACAGAGGCAAAGAGAAATAATTTGTGCTAAGGCAGTGCAGTCTGAGTGTTCAGCCTGGTAGGCATGATGGTGTACAGCTCAAGAAGAAAGTCAGCTGGGGCCTGTGAGGGGCCCTCTTGCCAAGTTGGGCTTGAATTCTGTAATTTACTCAACAGGGAACCAAATGAAATTTTTAAGCAGGCAAATGAGATGATCTGATTTATTGCTTAGGAAAATAACTGGTGGCAGAATGAGGAGATTGGGGACAGGAAGGCCAATATAAAAATGACAAAAACAGCAAACCAAGACAAAACTAGTACTCTTACTCTTGGTGCATATAAAGCCCAAATTCATGAAATAATTTCCCCAATCTCCATTCCTTTTAATTTAACCCCAGAGAAATCATAGGATCAAATATATCTGAGGAGTATAAATGTGATTATTTTTCTATTTCCTATTACTTTTGGTTAATTTTGTAAGTAATATTGTAAGTGCCCCATAGCTTTGCCTTTGAATCTTGTTTTCTGTTGAACTTGATTTGCATGTTTTGGGGGGATAACCATTGTTCCTGGACTGGAAGCTTGTCTTCACCAACAGTGGAGCTGGTCATATTCAAACAAAACACAAAGCAACTCAAAAACCCTTGAAGAATAAAGTGGATCTTTATTATCTGTCTTCTTGGAAGTGTCTTAAAGCCTGCATTGCCTTTTTTTTTTTTTTTAAGATTTTTATTTATTTTTTTGACAGAGAGATAGAGAGCACAAGCAGGCAGAGTGGCAGGCAGAGGGAGAGGGAGAAGCAGGCTTTCCACTGAGCATGGAGCCCAATGCGGGACTCGATCCCAGGACTCTGGGATCATGACCTGAGCCGAAGGCAGATGCTTAACCGACTGAGCCACCCAGGCACCCCAAAAACCTGCATTGCCCTTTTTTTATATAGCATTCCACATCTTAAATTTCCTAAAGTTCCTCTTTATTTTATTTTACTTTTTTAAAAAAAAGATTTTATTTATTTATTTGCCAGAGAGAGAGAGAGAGAGAGCAGAAGCAGGGGGAGCAGCAGGCAGAGGGAGAAGCAGGCTCTCCGCTGAGCAAGGAGCCCAATTTAAAGTTCCTCTTTAGACATCTCTTTATTCTTTCTCCCAAAGTTTCTCCTCTTTTTCTTTATTTTTTTTATTTTTTAAGATTTTATTTATTTATGCAAGTGAGAGAGAGAGCGAGAGCGTGAGCACACATGAGCAGGGGGAGAGGCAGAAGGAGAGAGAGAAGCAGACTCCCTGCTGAGCAGGGAGCCTGATGCGGGGGCTCGATCCCAGGACACTGGGATCATGACCTGAGCCGAAGGCAGAAAACTAACTGAGCCATCCAGGTGCCCCTCTCCTCTTCTTTAGTAATGAAATTCCTATAATGTTGGGTGTAGCAATGTGCCCAGATATGCAACTGTATCTCCAGATCTCTCTGGAAAAGAAAAGGGTAGTGGCACATGAGAGGTAAGCGGGGGTCTTATGGTAAGACTTTCAGAAAAGTACTTTAAAGGAGGCTGAATCAGCTGGGATGTTTGACCTTTGGCGACTTTTTCCTGATGTTTGGATCATAGACCTGGTGGAGCGGTGATCATCTTGCAACCATGAGGCAATTTTGAGGGTAGAAGCTATGTGTTAACGATGGTGTGGCAGAAAAGTAGAAGGAGCCTGGTTCCTGAGGATCATGGAATCATCATTACAACCCTTAACTGTGTACCTCTGGATTTTTTTCGTGAGAGAGAAATAGGCCTTTATCATATTTAAGTCAAGGTTATTTCAAATGTGTTACTAGCAGTTGAATGTATTTCTAAGTGATACAACCTACACAGATTTTGAAAGTAGGTTCTAAAATCTGACAATGCTGGCATGAGTGTATTGACATTATTAATCAATCAAAAATATATTTCCTTATTTTCTTCACTGCGATAGCCTGTAACTTGTCATAGCAATATTGCTTATTTCCCTTTTTGTCCTATTGCTATGCAAGTATGTTTTGATTTCTTATTACTTATCCTAACACTAGTATTTATTCTGTTATCCTATTTATATGTTTTCTCTTATTTGTCTGTTTCTCATATGAAATGGCTTTGGATTTCTTTTTTTTTCTTTAAAGATTTTATTTATTTGACAACAGAAAGAGAAAGAGAGAGCACAAGTAGGCAGAGTGGCAGGCAGAGGGAGAGGGAGAAGCACATTCCCCACTGAGCAGGGAGCCCAATGCGGGGCTCGATCCCAGGACCCTGGGATCATGACCTGAGCCGAAGGCAGATGCCTAACTGCCTGAGCCACTCAGGTGCCCCGGCTTTGGATTTCTTATATTTCTTAACTCAGACTTATTCATTATTGATAGTTGTAAGCTTCCAGTTACTTCATTAGGTCTTCAAGGAACTCATCTCTGAGCATTTACATTATTTTAATTTAATTTAATTTTATTTTGGAGAGGGAAGGGGGAGGGAGAGGTAGAGGGAGAAGGAGAAAGAGAATCTTAAGGAGGCTCCATGCCCAGTGTGGATCCTACTATGGGGCTCAATCTCACAACCCTGAGATCATGACCTGAGCCAAAATCAAGAGTCGGATGCTTAACTGAGGCACTCAGGTGCCCCTGAGCATTTATGTTTTGAAATATATATTCATTTTTAAAAGAGATTTTTATTTATTTGAGAGAGCAAGGCGGGGGGGGGGGACGTGCAGAGGGAGAAGGAGAAGCAGACTCCCCGCTGAGCAGGGAGTCTGACTGAGGGCTTGATCTCAGGACCCTGGGATCATGACCTGAGCTGACGGCAGACGCTTAACCCACTGAGCCACCCAGGAACCCCACATTTTGAAATATATATTCTTAAATGGTAAATTGCCTTATTTTTATTTCTTCTTTACATTGCTATTGAAGCCTTATGAAATATGTACATGAGTAAATTATATTAATTAATTTTACTTTAGGATAGTGAAGGAGACATAACAAGATCTTTGTTAATAAAGGGGGTATTGGCATTATATGTTAAGAAAAAAAAAGGAAGAAGATAGCAGGAGGGGAAGAATGAAGGGAGGGAAATCAGAGGGGGAGACGAACCATGAGAAACGATGGACTCTGAAAAACAAACTGAGGGTTCTAGAGGGGAGGGGGTGGGAGAATGGGTTAGCCTGGTGATGCGTATTAAAGAGGGCACATTCTGCATGGAGCACTGGGTGTTATGCACAAACAATGAATCATGGAACACTACATCAAAAACTAATGATGTAATGTATGGTGATTAACATAACAATAAAAATTAAAAAAATAAATGTAAACAAAACAAAAAAAAAATAAAGGGGGTATTGGGTTTAATTGGATTGAGCAATACTTTCCTAGACCCATGCTACACAAAATGTCTGTTTACCCAGGCTGACATGTACTGGTCTGGGAAGCAGACCTGCATCCAGGTGGGGCTTAAAGTGATGGAGACTTATGCATCTAACGAAAAGAATGAGACGTTGGTTAGTGAAGGCTGCCCTAAATGACCTTGTCTACAAGGCATGCAATTAAGGGTTTCTCTTGTGCTTAAGTTTGATTTATCTATTCCTGTCTCCTTTGAAAGTTATAGCATTATTATTTTTTTTCTGTTGTGATATACCCTCTTCCATTCAGATTTATTGATACAAATAGCAAAATCCCTAAATCTTAGAAGTCTGTGTCCACATGCCTTTTACTGTTACTGTTTCTAATTCAGTACAGACGCATCTGACTTCATACTACTGACTTTTGTTGGTATTACCAAGCATGGTGTGTGGTTATACATTATGATGGCCCGTGTTTATTTTTTTTAAGATTTTATTTATTTATTTGAGAGAGAGAGCACAAGCTGGGGCAGGAGCAGAGGCAGAGGGAGAGGCAGGCTCCCCACTGAGCAGGGAGCCCAATGCAGGGCTGGATCCCAGGACCCTGAGATCATGACCTGAGCCAAAGATAGATGCTTAACCGACTGAGCCACCCAGGCATCCCACAATGGCCAGTGTCTTGTGGCTCACTTGACCTAAAGCTCCTAAAACAAAATATTGATATATGAGGATACCGAATCTATTCCTTGAAATATATATTCCTTCCCCTTTGTGTTTAAAAAGTTCAAATCTCGGGGCGCCTGGGTGGCTCAGTCATTAAGCGTCTGCCTTCGGCTCAGGTCATGATCCCAGGGTCCTGGAATCAAGCCCCGCATCGGGCTCCCTGCTCCGCAGGAAGCCTGCTTCTTCCTCTCCTACTCCTCCTGCTTGTGTTCCCTCTCTTGCTGTTGTCTCTCTCTGTCAAATAAATAAATAAATAAAAATCTTTAAAAAGTTCAAATCTCATAGTGACTGCAAGTGTAGTGTCTGGAAACAAAATAAAAACAGAGTGAAACATAAGGAGAGAAAGAACAATAGGCAATTTGAAATAGGAATAGAAATAGAAATAATACTTCAAGTCAGAAACAAAAATCAAGATACGGCGCTTCTTACATTTGTGGTATAAAATCCGTATCCTATTTTCAATAGGACTAAAAGTAAGATTTCAGCAACTTCTGAGGATTTAAAGCAGGAATCTTATAAACTCTAGGTTCTTCTTAGGAAAACTGGGGTAAAGGGGAGGCTCTACATGTGGAGCTGTGGGTTTTTATCCCTACTGAAACTGGAGCAGCTCCATTTTATAAAAAATTTTGGGTATGAGTTAGTGTGGGTGAAGAATTTATCTCCAAAAGCAATGGGAAAGCCCATTGTTTAGTATTCTTTTTGTTGACCTTAAGTAGGCATGCATAATCAGTATTTTCAGCTCCCCTAGGTAATTTAGTTCTCCTTATTCTTAGGAAAATCTGTGATTACTGATAAATGAGCACATATAATAAAAAATAAATTTTCTCGGGGTGCCTGGGTGGCTCAGTCATTAAGCGTCTGCCTTCAGCTCAGGTCATGATCCCAGGGTCCTGGGATCGAGCCCCATATCAGGCTACCTGCTCGGCGGGAAGCCTGCTTCTCCCTCTCCCACTCCCCCTGCTTGTGTTCCCTCTCTCGCTGCCTCTCTCTCTCTCTGTCAAATAAATAAATAAATAAAGTCTTTAAAAAATAAATAAATAAATTTTCTCATTCAAATAAAAATAAATCTTGAACCATATTGATAAAGATATTCCATGTTTTTCTGAGTTTTTAGTTTTGTTTTGAAATATCAAAGATCCTGGGACTCCTGGGTGGCTCAGTTGATTAAGCATCTCTCTTCAGCCCAGGTCATGATCCTGGAGTCCCAGGATCAAACCCCAGATCAGGCTCCCTGCTCAGCAGGGAGTCTGCTTCTCCCTCCCCCTCTGACCTTCCTCGTACTCCTTCTCTCTCTCTCCCTCACTCTCTCTCTCAAATAAATAAAATCTTAAAAAAGAAAAGAAACAGTAAAGATCCCTAACTAGATTTTTGACATTAGAAAATTAGTGATAGTCCCTTATTAACATATATTTCAAGACTTTTTTTTTTTGCCACAGTGACAATATAAATGCCATTTTGCTCTATAGAGATAATCTGAGTTGGAATCATATCACAATTTTCAGAGATAGAAAATGATGCAGATGTTTAAAACATGATTCTTTAAATACAAATGTAAGAGATGTAACATTATAGTTCTTAAGACTTTTTGAAATATGGGGTGTATACTTGATGCTGCCTTACTTAGTATTACTCTGCAGGATGAATTATAGACTGAAGTTCATTAACATTTACTTTACATTTAAGTTGAGGTCAAAGAAGAAAAATAGTATCTGCCTACTTGTTTCAAATTTAAACATTTTAAAAATTATTTTTATTTATTTATTTTTAAAAAAAGATTTATTTATTTGACAGAGAGAGAGTGTGTGAGGGGGCAGAGGGAGAGGGAGAGAGAGAGAAGCAGACTCTCTGCTGAACGTGAAGCCCAATGTAGGGCTTGATTTCACAGCCCTGAGAATACAACCTGAGCTGAAATCAAGAGTTGGATGCTTAACCAACTGAGCCACCCAGGTGCCTCTACTTATTTATTTATTTTTAAATTTTATTTGAGAGGCACAAATAAGGCAATGGGAATGTTAGATATGAAAGAAAAAGGACAGAGATAGTATCAGGATAATCATTTATATTGTTTGGTGATACAGACGGTATGCCACCTTCCCTCTGCTGACTCCAACAAAGTTGAATATATGTTGCTAAGATGGATTAATTTGATAGTTAAAGAATAGTAGTTGAGTGCTACAGTGGCGCAAGATAAGATTGGAAATTTGGGCACAGACTGGACCACAAAAGGCCTTTTGGGCTAAAATGTTAAAGACCTCTGCATTGTATTCCAAATGCAATGGGAAGCCATCAAAGAATTTTTAACAGAGTGACCTGATCTAATTCGTGTTTTAAAAGATTCCTGTGGCTGCTGTATGGGCAATGAACAATAGAGGTTGATGGGTAGAAGTGGAAGTTGAGGAGGGTGTTGCAGCTTCAGGTGAGATGATGGTTTGAACTAAGGTGGTGGCTATGGAGAGGAAGAAAATGGAACTTTTGAATGTCAGTTTTTCTCAAACTCTTCCAAAATAATTGAAGAGGAAGGAACACTTCCAAACTCATTTTACAAGGCCAACATTACCCTGATATGAAAACCAGACAAAAAACCCAAAGGAAAGAAAACTGTAGGCCAATATCTCTGAAGGACTTTGTGATATTGGGATTTATAATAAGAAATATATATTTGGTCTTTGTCCCCATCTAACACAGAGCTCCAGAAACCCTTGGAATTTCCTAAGTGATGAGAATTATACAGGTATCTTTTGTTATGTTAATGAGGTGACTTGTGGACCCCATCTGAGGATGGGGGCTGGCTACCAGGAGAATTAACCAGATGATTAGAGGGTTGGAACTTTTAGTCCCATGCCCTATCCTCCACTGAGGTTAGAGGAGCTGGAGGTTGAACCAATCACCAATGACCAATGATTCAATTAATTATGCCTAGTAATAAGCCTCCATAAACCTCCAAAAAGAGGGTTAAGAGAACTCCTGGGCTGGTGAACACATGGAGGTTCAAGGAGAGTGACATGGAAACTCCATGCTGTTTCTCCATACCTTACTCTATGCTTCTCTTCCATCTGGCTTCCTGAGTTATATCCTTTTATAATAAACTGCTGACACAGAAAGTAATATGTTTTTCTGAGTTCTGTGAGCCACTCCAGCAAATTAATATTACCAAAGGAGAGGGTTGTGGGAAGTGCTGATTTATAATCAGTTGCTCAGAAGTACAGGTAACAACCTGGACTTGTGACTGGCATTTGAAGTTGGAGGGGGCAGTTTTGTAGGACTGAATACTTAACCTGTGGGATCTAATGCTATCTTTGGGTAGATATTAGAATTGAGTTGAATTGTAGGTTACCCAGCTAGTGTCAGATAATTGCCTATTGGAAATGAGGGAGGACCCCCTCCCCCACATATGATAGTTGGTGACTAGACATCTTTTAAACATAGATGTAAATATCTTCAACAAGATACTAGCAACCGGAATTCAATGACATATTAAAAGGATCATATACTATGACCAGATGGGATTTATCCCTGGAATGCAAGGTTGGTTCAACATATGAAAATCAATTGATGGGATACATCACATTAACAGAATAAAGGATAAAAATCACATGATCATCTCAATCCATACAGAAGAAGCATTTGATTCAACACCCTTTTATGATAAAAACTTTCAACAAACTAGAGTAGAGGGGAATTGCCTCAACAAAATAAAGGCCATTTATAGAAGTCCCATAGCTAACATCATATTCAATGCTGAAAAACTGACAACTTTTCCATTAAGATCAGGAGTAGGAAAAGGATGCACACTCTCACCACTTCTATTCAACATATATAGTATTGGACGTCCTAGCCAGAACAATTAGGCTAGAAAAAGAAATAAAAGGCATCCAAACTGGAATGGAAGAAGTAAAATTGTCCCTGTTTGCAGATGACATGATCTTATATGCAGAAAACCCTAAAGACTCCACCACATGAAACCTGTTAAAACTAATAAACACATTCAGTAAAGTTGCAGAATATAAAGTCAACATATAAAAATCAGCTATGTCTCTAGACACTAAAAACAAACCAACTGAAAAGGACTGAGATTAGTAAAACAATCCCATTTAGAATAGCATCAAAAGAATAAAATACTTAGGAATAATCTAAGCCAAAGAAATGAAGGAATTATATACTGAAAACTATAAAACATTGATGAAAGAAATTAAAGACACAAATAAATGCAAAGACATTCTATGTTCATGGATAGGAAGATTTAATATTCTTTTTTTTTTCTGGAAGACTTAATATTCTTAAAATGTCTGTATTACTCAAAGCAATCCCTATCAAAACCCTAATGGCATTTCTTTTCAGAAAGACAAAAAACAATTCTAGAAATCATATGGAACCACAGAAGACTCTAAATAGCCAAATCAATCCTGAAAAAGAAGAGCAAAGCTGAAGGTATCACACTTCCTGATTTCAATATATGTTACAAAGCTATAGTAATTAAAATAAAATGGTACTGACATAAAGACAGATATGTAGACCAATGGAACAGGATAGATAGCTCAGAAATAAATCAATGTATATATGGTCTACTGATGTCTGACAAGGGTGCTAAGAATACACAATGGGTAAAGGATAGTCTCTTGAATGAATGGCTCTGGGAAAATTATATATCCACATGCAAATGAATGAAATTGGACTCTTATCTTAACACCTTACAAAAAATCAGCTCAAAATAGATTAAAGACATAAATGTAAAACTGGAAACTTTACAGAAGAAAACATAGGGGACATCTTCATGACTCTGGTCTTGGCAACATTTTCATGGATAAGATACCAAAAGCACAGGTAAAAGCAAAAATAGACAAGTGATACTATATCAAACTAAAAAGCCTGTGTGGGGCACCTGGGTGGCTCAGTCGGTTAAGCGGCTGCCTTCGGCTCAGGTCATGATCCCAGGGTCCTGGGATGGAGCCCCGCATCGGGCTCCCTGCTCAGCAGAGAGCCTGCTTCTCCCTTTCCCTCTGCCTGCCACTCTGCTTACTTGTGTTCTCTATCTCTCTGTCAAATAAATAAATAAAAAATCTTTAAAAAATAAAAAAATAAAAAATAAAAAGCCTCTGTCAGCAAAACAAAACAACAACAACAAAGACAATCACTGGAATGAAAAGACAACTTATGGAATGGGAGAAAATACTTGCAAACCATGTATCTGATAAGGGGTTAATTTCCAAAATATATAAGGAACTGCTACAACTTAATAGTAAAACATTAAAAATGGGCTAAGGATTTAAGTAGATTTCTCCAAAGAAGACAGACAAATGGCCAACAAGTATATGAAAAGATGCTCAATATTACTAACCATCAGGGAAATGCAAATCAAAACCATGAAGTATCACCTTACACCTGTTAGGATGGCTATTATCTAAAAACCAAAAGAGAAGTGTTGGAAAGATTATGGAAAATTCGGACTTCTTGTACACTGTTGGTAGGGATGCAAAATGGTGCACCTGCCATGAAAAACAGTGGAGGTTCCTCAAAGAATTAAAAATAGAACTACAATTCCATGTAGCAATCCCACTTCTGTGTATTTATCCCAAAGAATGAAACCAGGATCTTGAAGAGATATTTGCACTTGCAAATATTCATTGAAGCTTTATTCACAATAGCCAAGAAGTGGAAAAAATATAAATGTCCATTGACAGATGAATGAATAAAGAAAATGTGATATATACATACAATAGACTACTATCCAGCCACAAAAAAGAAAGGAAATCTGTGTTATGCAAAAACATGAATGAAGCTGGAGGCAATCATGCTAAGTGAAATAAGCCAGTCACAGAAGGACAAATACTGCACAATTCCACTTATATGAAATATTTAAGGGGCGCCTGGGTGGCTCAATTGGCTAAGCGACTGCCTTGGGCTCAGGTCATGATCCTGGAGTCCCGGGATTGAGTCCAGCATCGGGCTCCCTGCTCAGCGGGGAGTCTGCTTCTCCCTCTGACCCTCCCCCCTCTCGTGCTCTCTCTCTCTCTCATTCTCTCTCTCAAATAAATAAATAAAATCTTAAAAAAAAAAGAAATATTTAAAATAGTTAAACTCATGGAAGCAAAGAATAGTATTGTGATTGCCAGGGGTCGGGGGTGGGGGAAGGGAAAACAGGAGTTGCTAATCAACAGGTATAAACTTTCAGTTTTAAGCAAGATGAACAAGTTCCAGAATGTGCTGTACAACACTGTACCACAGATAAAAATACTGTATCATACACTTAAAAATGTGCTAAAAGGATAAATCTCATGATCAGGATTCTTACCATAAGAAAAATACAAAAAAAGTATAAAATAAAATTTAAAAAAATGGAGGTTTGGAATATCATTTAGAAGTGGAGCTGATAGCAATTGTAGATGAATTGGAAGTGAAGAGGTGGTAGTAAGGGAAAAGAATTTAAAAAATAACTATTAGGTGTTTGGCTTAAGCAACAAATGGTGGTATGATTTCCTGAGATAGGGAATCTGGGTGAAAGCAGGTTTTTTTTGTTGTTGTTTGTTTGTTTTTTTTTTGGAGATTGGGGAGGGAGGAGGAAATAGAGAGTTCTTGTTTTACATTTGCATTTGAGGAACCTTTTATATATCTTCATTTCTTCCTATGAGAGATGATAAATACAGTAAAGCCATCATGGGTCTGCTTAATGCTATGAAACTTGTGGAATTGATATACTGAATTATGAAATCATTGTATAGTGTGCTGTGTCTAATTTGTTTTCCTTTTTTTTTTTAATTTGTTTCCCTAATGACCCTACATTTAAAATGATTTGCTTATTTTTTTAAAAGATTTTATTTATGAGAGAGAAAGCAGGGATTCTGACTTGGGGGCTCGATACCAGGACATTGAGATCATGACCAAAGGCAGATGTTTAACCAACTGAGCCACTTGGCACCCCTGCTTATTGTTTTAAGGATTTTGTTGAAGTGCTGTAATGTGTCAAGTTGATCAGATTGTTACAAGGAGAAGAGCAGCCTGCACTTTGAAAACAGGAGGATACTCATGAAGAGAAATTGCTGCTGGGATATAACCATGGATTTACTCTTCCCTTATGACTCTGAAGGAGGCAATACTAAGGCACAGTGACAAAGAAATGGTTGCCCAAAGTCCTTGGCTATTTAATAAAGATCTTAGGGGTGCCTGGATGGCTCAGTTGGTTAAGTGGTGCACTCTTGATTTCAGCTAAGGTCATGATCTCAGGGTCCTGGGTTTGAGCCCTGTGCTGGGCTCCACATTCATCAGGGATTCTGCGTGAGGATTCTCTCTCTCCCTCTCTCTCTGCCCCTCCCCCTGCTCTCTCTCTCTCAAATAAATACTTTTTTTAATAAAGACATTGACGTTTCCACCTTTCTCTCTTGGTTCTCTCAGTCTGGGGAAAGCCAACTGTCATGTCTTTTTTTTTTTTTTTTAAGATTTTATTTATTTATTTGAGACAGACAGTGAGAGAGAGCACAAGCAGGGCAAAGGGCAGAGGGAGAAGGAGAAGCAGACTCCCTGCTGAGCAGGGAGCCTGATATGGGGCTCAAATGCAGGACCTCAGGATGATGGCCTGAGCCAAAGGCAGATGCTTAACCAACTGAGTCACCCAGGTGCCCCTAAATAAATACATCTTAAAAAAAAAAAGAGCTTATATTAGCCAGGGTAGACCATCTGCTATAACAAACTAATCTCAAAAATGTTAATGGCTTATCCTAATAAATATTTATTTCTTGTTCAAGAAATATGGATATTCCTGGTTGATGGGAAGCCTTCACTGTGGTCACTCAGGAATCCATGCCCCTGCCCCTTCTGGCTTGGTGTCCTCTGATGGAGCCTGTGCATTGGTTTGGGAGCTAGGAAGGGAATGAAGGCCACCCAGGGAGCTCTCATGGGCCATGTCCAGTAATGACTATCACTTTCACCCGCATTCCAGTGTCAGCCACCTAACTACAAGGGATGATGAGGAATGGAGTTTAACTTTGTGTCCAGGAGGTAGGGGAACAATGGTGATCACTGGATACAGGTCTCTTGGTTCTGAAAGACTGTATTGAGTTTGCAGTTTATCCTTTGCCCTTCGTTGAGGCCATCCATGATTTAAAGGAAAGGAGCTAGAGAACACTCCCTCTCACGTTTGACAAAGTATCTCTCTAAGGCTGCCTTTTGAAAATAGGAAATTAATCCTTCACTTCTTTTGTTTAATAAAAATCATTATCTTCACTCCAAAATAAGCTCTTCCATCTGGTTGCCATACCTTGCTTTTATCAAATAAATATTTGCTGAGTTTCTCATTTATAACATTTTAAATTGGTAAATTTCAATAATTTTTGACATGAAGATGGCAATTTCATATTACTCAAACTAATAGGAGATACATCTTAAATACCGTCTTTTTTTCTTCTGACATTAATTGGTCTTCAAGTGTGGGTTACTCTACTTCTGAAATAAATGGGCAAAGGACTTGAATAGACATTTCTCCAAAGAAGATACACAAATGGCCAGAAAGCACATGAAAAAATTCTCAGCATTATTAGTCATTAGGGAAAGGTAAATTCAAACCACAAATAGATAACACTTCACTCACTGGGATGGCTATAATAAAAAAAATGGACTAGTGTTGAAGAGCATGTGGAGAAATTGGAACCCTCATAAACATTGCTGGTGGGAATGCAAAATGGTGTGGCTCCTTTGGAACATAGTTTGGCGGTCCCTGTAAGAGTCAAACATAGAGTTACCACATGACCCAGCAATTCCAGTTCTAGGTTATCTATCCAAAAAAACTGAACACGTGTCCACAGACAATTCATACACAAATGTTGGCAGCAGCATTATTTGTAATAGCAAAAAAGTAGAAACAATTCAAATGTTCTATCAACTTAGTAGTGGATAAATAAAATATCCATACAATGGTTTATTATTCAGCCATAAAAAGGAATGAAGTACAGATACATGTTACAACATGGATGGATCTTGAAAACATTAGACTAAGTGAAAGAAGAGAGACACAAAAGGTCACATATTGTATGATTCCATTTATATGAAAAGTTCAGAATATACAAATCCATAGAGACAGAATATAGATTAGTGGTTGCCAGGCTGGGAGTAGGAGGGGTTGGGGAGGGACTGCCAATGCGTATGGAGTTTCTTTTTGGGGTGATGAAGATATTCTGGAATTAGATAGTGGTGATGGTTACATAACTTTCGAACATAGTAGAAATCACTGACTTGTACACTTTGTAAAGATAAATTTTATGATGTTTGAATTGTACTTCAGTAAAAAATTTAAAAAAAGAATACATGATATGTATTTTGTCCATAGTTAAAATGTCAAAGAAATATAAAAAGATATCAGTTGGGTATATTTGTTTGGGTCTATTTCTGAATTCTTTCTCCTGTTTCATTGATCTATGTGTCTATCCCTCAGTTAATACCATATTGTTTTGATTACAGTAGCTATATAATGAGTCTTAATATTGGATAGAATTGTTCCTCCCATGATATTTTTCTTTGTCAAGATTTTTTTTTTAAAGGCACAGACTCTTTTTTTTTTTTTTTAAAGATTTTATTTATTTATTTGAGAGAGAGAGAGAATGAGAGAGAGCGAGCACATGAGAGGGGGGGAGGGTCAGAGGGAGAAGCAGACTCCCTGCTGGGCAGGGAGCCTGATGCAGGACTCGATCCCAGGACTCCAGGATCATGACCTGAGCTGAAGATAGTCGCTTAGCCAACCGAGCCGCCCAGGCGCCCCCTTTGTCAAGATTTTTTAAAAAAAGATTTATTTACTTATTTGAGAGAGAGTGTGGCAGGGGAGGAGCAGAGGCAAAGAATCTCAAGCAGGCTCCCCTCTGAGTGTGGAGCCTGAAGCAGGGCTCAATCTCACCACCCTAAGATCATGACTGGAGCTGAAACCAAGTGTTTGACGCTCAACAGACTGAGCCACCCAGATACCCCTTGTCAAGATTCTTAAAACTATTTTAGGGCCTGTGTTCCTCCATATGAATTTTAGAATAAACTTGTCTTTATCTTTACCTCAAAATCTTGTTAGGATTATGAAAGGAATTGCATTAACTTGTATATCAACTTGGGGAGAATTGACATCTTTATTTTGTTGAGTCTTCCAATTCATAACTATGGCATTTCTTTTTTTTTCAGTTTTATTGAGGTATAATTAACAAATAAAATTGTAAGATATTTGAAGTGTACAGCATAATTTGACATATGTTTACACTGTGAAGGGATTCTTCCCATCTAGTTAATTAACACATCCATCACCACACACACATGCACATTAATTATTTTTTTGTGATAAAATTTAAGTTTTACTCTCTTAGCAAATTTCAATTATATAATACAGTGTTATCAACTATAGTCATCAATTTATACATTAGACCCTCAGGCTTTGTTGTTTTTTAACTTATTGTGAAATTTTGTATCATTTTACCAAACTCTCCCTATTTATCTCACCCCCAACCCCTGTAATCACTTTTCTACTCTCTGTTTCTATGGGTTTTATTTATTTTTTATTTTTTAACTTTAATTTTATTATTTTTTTTCTTAAAGATTTTATTTATTTATTTGACAGAGAGAGACAGCGAGAGAGGGAACACAAGCAGGGGGAGGGGGAGAGGGAGAAGCAGGCTTCCTGCCGAGCAGGGAGCCCGATGCGGGGCCCGATCCCAGGACTCTGAGATCATGACCTGAGCCGAAGGCAGACGCCTAACGACTGAGCCGCCCAGGCGCCCCAAATTTTATTTTTTTAAAAGATTTTATTTATTTCTTTGACAGAGCAAGACAGAGAGCACTAGCAGGGGGAGCAGCAGAGGGAGAGGGAGAAGCAAGCTTCCTGATTAGCAGAGAGCCCGATGCGGGGCTCCATCCCAGGACCCTGGGATCATGACCCGAGCTGAAGGCAGATGCTTAACTGACTGAACCACCCAGGCACCCCCCTCTTTCTTAGATTCCACATATAAGTGATACCATTCAGTATTTGTCTCTCTGTTTGGCTTATATCAGTTAGCATGTTATCCTCAAGATCTACCCATGTTGTCACAAATGACAAGGTTTCCTTCTTTCACATGGCTGAATAATATTCCATTATATATATTATATGTATATTATATATATATATATATATACACACACACACACCACATCTTCATTATCTAGGCATCTGTTGCTGGACACTTAGGTTGTTTCAATATCTTGGCAATTGTGAATACGTGAATATATAGACATATGATTGATTTTTCCAGCATAGAAAGAAAAGGAATTATATTTATTATTCAGACATGCTGGGCAAAATGAACATTAGAATCAGAAAAAAATAAATTATTCCACCTAGGGTACAAACATTTCATGAATTACCCACAAGGTAACAATTTATGACTGTATTTAAAACCAAGGCTTTTTTTCTCACAGTGTGAAGAATATGAGTTACATCTAAAATTACAACATATACTATTAGTATTTAATATTATGTGTTATTATTTATTATTATTTTAAAAGATTTTTAAAATTTTAATTCCAGTATATTTAACATACAGTGTTATATTAGTTTCAGGTGTACAATACAGTGATTCAGCAATTCTATACATTACTCAGTGCTCATCATGATAAGTGTGCTCCTAATCCCCTTCACCTATTTCACCCATTCCCCCACCCACCTCCCCTCTGGTAACCATCAGTTTCTTCTCTATATTTAGGAGTCTGTTTTTATTTTTCTTTTCTTTTTCTTCCTTCCGTCCTTCCTTCCTTCCTTCCTTCCTTCCCTCCCTCCCTCCCTCCCTCCCTCCTTCCTTCCTTTCTTTCTTTCACACACAGAGAGAGAGAGAGAGCACAAGCCGGGGGAGCAGCAGAGGGAGAGGGAGAAGCAGGCTCCCTGCTGAGCAAGAAGCCCAGTGGGGCTCAATCCCAGGACCCCGGGATGATGACCCAGGCAAAGACAGTCGCTTAACCAAATGAGCCACCCAGGTGCCCCGAGTCTGTTTTTGTTTTTTTTTTTTCTTTGTTAATTTGTTTTGTTTCTTAAATTGCATATATAAGTGAAATCACATGGTATTCGTCTTTCTCTGATATTTCACTTTGCATTATACTCTTTAGATATGTCCATGTTGTTGCAAATGGCAAGATTTTATTCTCTTTTTATTTTTATTTTAATTCCAGTACAGTTAACATACAGTGTTATATTAGTTGCAGGTGTAGAATACAGTGATTCAACAATTCCATACATCACCCAGTGCTTATCATGACAAGTGCACTCTTTGATCCCCATCACTATTTCACTCATCCACCTACCCACCTCCCCTCTGGTAACTATCAGTTTGTTCTCTATAGTTAAGAGCCTGGGAGCACCTGGGTGGTGCAGTTGGTTGAGCGACTGAGTCTTGGTTTCAGCTCAGGTCGTGATTTCAAAATTGTGATCTCAAGATCATGAGATCGAGCCCTGTGTTGGGCTCAGAGCTCAGTGTAGAGTCTGCAAAAGTTTCTCTCTCCCTCTCCCTCTGTCCCTCCCCTCTGGGCACTTGCTCATGTGCTCTCTCTCTGAAATTAAATAAATAAATCTTAAAAAAATAAGAGTCTGTTTCTTGGTTTGTCTCTCTTTTTTTCCTTTGTTTTATTTCTTAAATTTCACATATGAGTGAAATCTTATGGTATTGTCATTCTCTGGCTGACTTATTTTGTTTAGCATTATACTTTCTAGATCCATTCATGTTGTTGCAAATGGCAAGATTTCATTCTTTTTTATGGCTGAATAATATCCATTATATATGGATATATATATATTTATAATGGATATATATATATAATGGATATACATATATATATATATGTATATAATGGATATATATATACCACAACTCCATTGATCTATCAATGGACAGTTGGGTTATTTCCATAATTTGGCTATTGTAAATAATGCTGCAATAAAAATAGGGGTGCATGTATCCCTTTGAATTAGTGTCTTTTATTTTTTTTTGGTAAATAACCAGTAGTGTGATTACTGGATGGTAGGGTGGTTCTATTTTTAACTTTTTAAGGAACCTCCATTTTGTTTTCCACAGTGGCTGCACCAGTTTGCATTCTTATCAAAAGTGCAAGAGGGTTCCTTTCTCTCTACATCCTCACCAACACTTGTTGTTTCTTGTGTTTTTGATTTTCACCATTCTGACAGGTGTGAGGTAGTATCTCATTGTGGTTTTTGATTTGCATTTCTGTGATGATGAGTGATATTGAGCATCTTTTCATGTGTCTGTTGGCCATCTAGATGTCTTTTTTTTTTTTTTAAAGATTTTTTATTTATTTGACAGAGAGACACAGCGAGAGAGGGAACACAAGCAGGGGGAGTGGGAGAGGGAGAAGCAGGCTACCTGCAGAACAGGGAGCCTGATGCGGGGCCCGATCCCAGGACCCTGGGACCATGACCTGAGCCGAAGGCAGACGCTTAACGACTGAGCCACCCAGGCGCCCCTAGATGTCTTCTTTGGAGAAATATTTGTTCATGTCCTGCTCATTTTTAAATTGGATTATTTGCTTTTTTGGTTTTGAGTTGTGTAAGTTCTTTATATATTTTGAATACTAATCCTTTATTGGATTTGTCATTTGCAAATGTCTTCTACCAATCTGTAGGTTGTCTTTTAGTTTTCCTGATCATTTCCTTTGTGGGCAGAAGCATTTTATTTTGATGTAGTCCCAATAGTTTATTTTTGCTTTTATTTCCCTTACTTCAGGAGACATATCTAGAAAAATGTTGCTATGGCCAATGTCAGAGAAATTACAGCTTGTGTTCTCTTTTGGGATGTTTATGGTTTCAGGTCTCACATTTAGGTCCTTAATCCATTTTGAGTTTATTTTTGTGTATGGTGTAAGAAAGGAGTTCAGTTTCATTCTTTTGCATGTAGCTGTCCAGTTTTCCCAACACCATTTGTTGGAGAGACTGTCTTTTTCCCATTGCATATTCTTGCCTCTTTTGCTGAAGATTAATTGACCATATAATCACGAGTTTATTTCTGGGCTCTCTTCTGTTCTGTTATCTATGTGTCTGTTTTTGTGCCAGTAGCATACTGTTTTGATTACTACAGCTTCTTTGTAGTATATCTTGCAACCTGGGATTGTGATGCTTCCCGTTTTGTATTTTTTCAAGATTGCTTTGGCTATTTGGAGTCTTTTGTGGTTCCATATAAATTTTAGAGTTTTTTGTTTTATTTTTGTGAAAAATGCTATTGGCATTTTGATAAGGATTGCACTAAAATGTGTAGATTGCTTTGGGTACTATAGACATTTTAATAATATTTATTCTTCTAATCCATGAACATGGAATGTCTTTCCATTTATTTGTTCATCTTCATTTCTTTTATTGATGTTATATAGTTCTCAGAGTACAGGTCTTTCAATCCCTTGGTTATGTTTATACTTAGGTATTTTGTTATTTTTGGTGCAAACTGGAAATGGGATTGTTTTCTTAATTTCTCTTACTGCTACTTCATTATTAGTGTATTGAAATGCAATGGATTTCTGTATATTGATTTTGTATCCTGAGACTTTACTGAATTCTTTTATTAGTTCTAGTAGTTTTTTGGTGGAGTCTTTAGGGTTTTCTATATATATTATTATGTCCTCTGCAAATAGTGAAAGTTTTACTTCTTTCTTACCAATTTGAATGTCTTTTACTTCTTTTTCTTGTCTGATTGCTGTGGCTAGGACTTCCAGTACTATGTTGAATAAAAATGGTGAGAGTGGATATCCTTGTCTTGTTTTTGATCTAAGGGGAAAAGCTCTCAGTTTTCACCATTGAGTATGATGTTAGTTGTGGGTTTTTCATATATGGCCTTTATTATGTTGAAGTATGTTCCCTCTAAACCTACTTTGTTGAGGGTTTCTATCATGAATGGATGTTGTACTCTGTCAAATGCTTTTTCTGTATCTATTGAAATATATGGTTTTTATTCTTTCTCTTTTCGATGTGATGTATCACATTAACTGATCTGGGAATATTGAACCACCCTTACATCCCAGGAATAAATTCTACTTCACTGTGGTGAATGATTTTTTTTTTTTTTTTTTGACAGAGAGAGACACAGCGAGAGAGGGAACACAAGCAGGGGGAGTGGGAGAAGGAGAAGCAGGCTTCTTGCTGAGCAGAGAGCCCAATGTGGGGCTCGATCCCAGGACCCTGGGATCATGACCTGAGCCGAAGGTAGACGCTTAATGACTGAGCCATCCAGGCGCCCCAGTGAATGATTTTTTAAATGTGTTGGTTTGCTAATATTTTCTTGAGGATTTTTGCATCTATGTTTATTAGAGATATTGGCCAGTAGTTTTCTTTTTTTTGTCTTGTCTTTATCTGATTTTGGTATCAGGGTAATGTTGGCCTCATAGAATGAATTTGCTAGCTTTGGAATAGTTTGAGAAGAATTGGTATTAATTCTTCTATGAATATTTGGTAGAATTCAACTGTGAAACCATCTGGTCCTGGACTTTTGTTTTTTGGGAGCTTTTTGATTACTGATCCAATTTCATTGCTGGTAATTAGTGTGTTCAAATTCTCTATTTCTTCCTGCTTCAGTTTTGGTAGATTATATGTTTCTAGGAATTTCTCCCTTTCTTCTAGGTTGTCCAATTTGTTGGACATATTATTTTTCATAATATTCTCTTATAACCCTTTGCATTTCTGTGGTGTCAACTGTTATTTCTCCTCTTTCATTCCTGATTTTGTTTATTTGAGTCTTCTCTCTTTTTTTTGATGAGTCTGGTTAAAGGTTTATCAATTTCGTTGATCTTTTCAAGAACTAGCTCCTGGTTTCATTGACCTGTTCTATTGTTTCTTTAGTTTCTATTTCACTTATTTCTGCTCTAATCTTTATTATTGCCTTCCTTCTGCTGGTTTTTGGTTTTGTTTATCCTTTTTTTTAGCTCCTTTAGGTGTAAGGTTAATTTTTAAAAAAGATTTTATTTATTTATTTATTTGAGAGAGAGAGAGAGAGAGAGCATGAGCAGGGGGAGAGGCAGAGGGGGAAGGAGAAGCAGACTCCCCACTGCACAGAGAGCCTGATGCAGGGCTCAATCCCAGGACCCCGAGATCATGACCTGAGTTGAAGGCAGATGCTTAGCCAACTGAGCCACCCAGGTGCCCCTATAAGGTTAAATTTTTTATGTGAGATTTTTCTTGCTTCTTGAGGTAGGCTAAATTGCTATAAACTTCCCTCTTAGAGCAGCTTTTGCTGCTTCCCAAAGATTTTGGAACTTTGTGTTTTACTTTCATTTGTCACCATGTATTTTTTGATTTCTTTGATTTCTTAGTTGACCCATTCATTGCTTAGTAGCATGTTATTTAACCTCCATGTTATTTGTGTGCTTTCTAGATTTTTTTTCTTGTTGTTGATTTCTAGTTTCATAGTGTTGTGGTCAGAAAAGATGCATGGTATGACTTTGATTTTTGTGAATTTGTTGAGACTTATTTTGTGGCCAAATATGTAATCTAATCTGGAGAATGTTTCATGTGCAGTTGAAAAGAATGTGTATTTCATTGTTTTAGGATGGAAAGTTCTGAACATATAGGTGAGAACTTTTTGGTCCAATTCAAAGCCACTGTTTCTTTGTTGAATGAGATCGAGTGGGGTATGAATGTCTCCTACTATTGTATTGATTCCTTTCCTTATGTTTGTTATTAGAAACTTTATGTATTTGAGTGCTCCCATGTTGGGTGCATAAATATTTACAATTACTATATCTTCTTGTTTGGCTTGTTTGGCTATTCCCTTTATGATTATATAGGGTCCTCCTTTATCTCTTGTTTTTTTTTTTTTTTTTTTAAGATTTTATTTATTTATTTGACAGAGAGAGAGAACAAGCAGGAGGGACAAGCAGAGGGAGAGGGAGAAGCAGTCTCCTGCTGAGCAAGGAGCCCGATGCAGGGCTTGATCCCAGAACCCTGGGATCATGACCCGGCTGAAGGCAGCCACTTAAATGACTGAGCCACCCAGGTGCCCCACCTTTATCTCTTGTTATAATCTTTTTTAAGTTTTTATTTTTAAGAAGATTTTTATTTATTTACTTGAGAGAGCGAGAGAGTGAGAGAATGCACAAGTGGCGAGAGGGGCAGGGGAGAAGGAGAGGAAGAAGAAGACTTCCTGCTGAGCAGGGAGCCTGATGTGGGGCTCAATCCCAGGATCTGGAAATCATGACCTGAGTTGAAAACAGATGCTTAACTGAATGAGTCAAACACATACCCCTATAATCTTTTTTTTAAAGTCTATTTTATCTGATATAAGTATTTCTACCCTGGTTTTCTTTTCACTTCCTTTTTCATGTTAAGTGCTTTTCCAACTCTTCACTTTCAATCTGCATGGTTTTAGGTCTGAAATGAGTCTCCTGGACATATAGATGGGTCTTTCTTTTTTATCCCTTCTGTCACCCTATGTCTTTGATTGGAGCATTTAGGCCATTTCCATTTAAAGTAATTATTGATGGTATATACTTATTGCTATTTTGTTACTTGTTTTATGGTTGTTTTTATAATTCTTCTGTGTTCCTTTCTTCTCTTGCTCTCTTCTCTCAAGGTTTGCTAGCTTTCTTAGTGATATACTTGGATTCATTTTTCTTTATTTTTTGCATATCTATTACCGGTTTTTGATTTGTGGTTACCATTAGGTTTATATATGACATCTTATGCATATAGCAGTATATATTAAGTTGATGGTTGCTTAAGTTTGAATCCATTGTAAAAGCACTAAATTTTTACTCCCTCTCCTCCCCCATTTTAGGTATATGGTATCATACTTTACATCCTTTTATTTTGTGGATCCCTTGACTAATTTTTATAGATATACTTAATTTTACTGCTTTGGTACTTCCTACTTTTCTTACTCCTGCTTATGGTCTTTTCTTTCCACTCAGATAATCCCTTTCAACATTTCTTGTACGACTGGTTTAGTGGTGATGAGTTCCTTTTACTTTTGTTTGTCTGAGAAACTCTTTATCTTTCCTTCTATTCTGAATAATAGCCTTGCTGGATATGGTATTTTTGGTTGCAGGTTTTTTTTCTTTAGCACTTTGAACATATCCCGCCACTCCCTTCTGGTCAGCAATGTTTTTGCTGAAAAATCAGCTGATAGTCTTCTGGGGTTTCCCTTGTATGTAAGTGTTTTCTCTTGCTGCTTTTAAAATTCTCTTTATCACTACTTTTTGCCATTTTAATTACTATGTGTCTTAGTGTGGACTTCCTTGGGTTGATTTTGTTGGGAGATTTCTGTTCCTCCTGGATCTGGATTTCTGTTTCTTTCCCCAGATTTGTAAAGTTTCAGCTATTAATTCTTCAAAGGTATCCTCTGCCCCCTTTTCTCTCTTTTCTCCTTTTAGGATCCCTATAATGCAAATGTTATTACATTGGATGGTGTGTTGAGTTCCTGTTACCTATTCTCATTTTTGTTTTTTTTGAAGATTTTATTTGACAGAGAGAGACATAGTGAGAAAGGGAACACAAGAGGGGGAGTGGGAAAGGGAGAAGTAGGCTTCCTGCTGAGCAGGGAGCCCGATGTGGGGCTTGATTCCAGAACCCCGGGATCATGACCTGAGCCGAAGGTAGATGCTTAAAGTCTGAGCCGCCCAGGCGCCCCTCTATTCTCATTTTTTATTATACTTTTTCTCTCTCCTGTTCAGCTTCATTGGTTTACATTACTCTGTCCTCTAGGTCGCTGATCTGTTCTTCTGTATCCTCTAGTTTACTATTTATTCCCTGTAGTGTATTTTAAATTTCATTTATTGGGTTCTTCAGAGTATTTTTATTTGTTGACCTTGAATCCTGCTACCTTGCTGAACTCACTTAATAGTGTCAGGTTTTTCTTTTTTAAAAATATATATTCCCTGGATTTTCTATTTAGACAATTATGTCAGATACAAATTGGAGGAGATTTATTTCTTTCTATTCTGTATTTTTAAATTGTTTTTCTTACCCTATTGTACTGCCAGTACTATGTTGAATAAGAGTGGTGAGAGTTGGCATCTTTGCCTTGTTCTTGAGTTTATAGAGGAAGGATTCAGTCTTCCAACATTAAGTATATTAGCTGCAGGTTTATTGTAGACACTCTTGATCAAGTTGATATTTAAAAAGTTTTGTTGTGTTAAATGTTACAAATATACTGAATTTGAGATATTGTCAATTTTTACTGAAAAGAGGTTACTTTTATTTACATTCTTATCAAAAATGACTGAAAATGTTGCCCTATATTCTTTTCAATTAAATATATTTCTTTAAACTTAATGGTCTTTATCAGTCTGATGTGTAAAAAATAGTGTCTCATTATTAGCCTTTTTTACATTTTTATGCAAGCAAATTTATTAATGTTTCATTATGGCTTTTGGAATTTATCGCATTTCCAAAAAGGTTTCCTTATTCCAATTTTATAATCTTATAATTTTACATGCTATCAGATCCTCTTAAGATTTAATATCTTTTTAGAACTCTGTCAGTACTTCATCGAAAGGTTTTCCTAGACACAGTTAGAGTATCTTTGACAAAATGCACTTTCAGTTGATATGTCGTGATCTTTTTCTATCAGAATAAAAACAATTAGAGTCTGTTTTAATTTCCACCATGAGGAAATTACTCTTATAATAAAAATGTCTAAGGTGAATGTAGATAATCAGAAAAATCTATTGCAGGTATTGTGAGAGCTGCAGCATATTATGGTGAAACATAGATTTTGAGCCATAAGACCTAGGTCCAAGCACTATTTTCACCTCTGGAGTTGTGTGGCTTCAGAGAAGTTGCTTAATTCCCCTGGACCTCAAATTTCCCTTTTTAAAATGAAGGAGTCAGACTAATCTCTAGGTTTCCATTTCTTCTGCTCATCTTTGAATCTATGCAGATATGTATTATTAAATCTTTATGATTGCAATTATAAATGGTGTAGAAAATTTGAGCATATTTGTGTTTATCCATTTAATTGTCTGATGTGAAAAGGTTGTAAACGGTTTTTTAGATGCAGACATATTTTTCTGTTCTAAATGCCATTATATCGCTAATGCTTTTGCTATCTATTGTTCTTGCAAAATTAGACATGTCAATGCAAAATCAGTAAAACCTGCAGTTTACATTTCAACTATTTCTCTTTTGCATTTGGACTTGTGTGGAAATCATTTACTTGAAATGCCTGTGTACCTGTGGCTTGGTACTTACATTGATGAGCTAATCTCCCCAAACACACACATATCCACTGTGGTCTGAAAATATTTGGGCTTCAATCATCTTATAGAATGCCTTTTATGTAAACCAGCAATAAAATGCAAACAAGTAATACTTACTTTATTTGATCACATTGCTTATAACATGAAAATAATATGGCAGAGGATATGATGGAACTCATGAGGTGGGAAGCTTAAGGGGTACAAAGCCTTCAGATGGGAAAAGTTTTATTTATGGGAATAACAGTACACAACTTAGTTTTTTACTTCTCCTGAGAATCACAGTGTATTTATTTCTGCTATAATCCTTACAGAGCAAGCACCCATGTGGCTCATTTTTGGAGTCTGCCAAATAAACAGTCTAGTAACCAAAAACCTGTTCAGAATAGCTCAAGTCCTTTATTTGTAGTTCTAAAAAACATGGAATAGATTCACATATATAGTCCACTGGAACATTTCTTAAAATCTTCACTCCTTTCCCACACACTTCTTCACAATCCTCAGCTACTGTAGGGCATTTTGCTCTACAGTTTATCTCAAATAGCCTCCTAAATCCAGCTCAGGGCTGCTCCCTCCCACCTCACTTCCCAAATCCTTATTATGTAGATCAATCTTTCCTCTTTTGGACTGGTGAGGAGGTGAAAATTGGGCTGGAAAATGTAGTATTTTCTTTGGCAGGGTGGGGTTAGAGAAAAGGTTGTAGAACAGTTTTGGTTGCATTATATTAACAATGTAGCGTAAACTAGAGGCCTAGTAAATATTTGTGGAATAAGTGAATGAACTCTGATAATTCTCATATTCCAGAAATTGCCCTACTTAATTAAAAAAGAAAATCTAAGAATATTATGAAATATCAGGTATATCCTATTATCAAGTTGGATGGAAACAGATCTTAAATTAACTCAGCCGTAATCATCTTGACTGGCATGTTAGAAGATTTTTCTTCTGGATGCAGAGTATGCAGAAGTTCACTAAACCATGACATTTTGCTTCAAGGGGCAGAAATAGAGTGGCCTAAAGAGTGGCTGAGGTGAACTTATATTGCCTTTATTTTTTTTTATTTTTAAAGATTTTATTTATTTATTTGACAGAGAGAGAGACAGCGAGAGAAGGAACACAAGCAGGGGGCGTGTGAGAGGGAGAAGCAGGCTTCCCGCTGAGCAGGAAGTCTGATGCGGGGCTCGATCCCAGGACCCTGGGATCATGACCTGAACTGAAGGCAGATGCTTAACGACTGAGCCACTCAGGTACCCCTTATTTTGCTTTTATTAAAAATAATTAGAATCCCCAAACTGAAATACTTAGTTTTAAATCTAACAAAATATGTATAAGACCTATAGGAGGAAAACGATAAAACTCCGATGAATAAAATAAAAAAACCTAAATAACTGGAGAGAGATTCCACGTCTGTGGTTAGGAAGGTCACTGTGAAGATGTCAGTTCTTCCCAACTTGATCTATACGCTCATTACAATCCCAATCAAAATCCCAGCAAATTATTTGGTGGATAATGACAAACTGATTCCAAAGTTTACATGGCAAGGCAAAAGACTCAGAATAGGCAACACAATATTGATGAAGAACAAAGTTGGAGGACTAAGACTACCTTACTTCAAGCCTATAAAGATAGTGTAGTATTGGTGAAAAAATAAGAAATAGCTTAATGGAACAGAATAAAGAGTCCAGAAACAGATCCCCATAAATACAGTCAGTGATGTTTGACAAAGGAGCAAAAGCAGTACAATGGAGCAAAGATAGTTTCTTCAACAAATGGTGCTGGAAGAACTGGAAATCCATGTGCAAAAAAATGAATCTAGGCACAGACCTTATACGCTTCACAAAAATTAATTCAAAATGTGTCACAGACCTCAATATGAACTATTATAAAATATAAAACTATAAGCCCCCTAGAAGATAACATAGGAGGAAACCTAGATGACTTTGGGTGTAGTGCTGCCTTTTTAGATGAGAGATGATCCAAGGTATGGTCCAAGAAAGAAATAATTGATAAGCTGGATTTCATTAAAATTAAAACTTCTGTTCTGTGAAAGACAACGTCAAGAGAATGACAAGATGAGACACAGACTGAGAGAAAATATTTGCAAAATGCACATCTGATAAAGGGCTATTATCCAAAATATACAAAGAAACTCAACAATAAGAAAACAAACAACTTGATTAAAAAACGGCTAAAGACCTTAACAGACACCTCACCAAAGATGATATAACAGATGGCAAGTAAGCATGTGAAAATATATTCCACATCATAAGTCATCAGGGAAATGCAAATTAAAGCAACAATGAGTGGGATGCCTGGGTGGCTCAGTTGGTTAAGCATCTGCCTTTGGCTCAGGTCATGATCCCAGGGTCCTGGGATCGAGCCCCGCATCAGGCTCCTTGCTCAGCATGGAGCCTGCTTCTCCCTCTGCCTGCCACTCCCCCTGCTTGTGCTTTCTTTCTCTCTCTCTCTGACAAACAAATAAATAAAATCTTAAAAAAACACACACAACAATGAGATACTACTACACATTCATTAGAATGGCCAAAATCTGGAACACTGGCAAAATCAAATGCTGAATAGGATGTGGGTGCAACAGCAACTCTCTCATTCATTGCTAATCGTAATTCAAAATGGTACAGCCATAACTGGGATGTCTGGGTGGCTCAGTCAGTTAAGTGTCTGCCTTCAGCTCAGGTCATGATCCCAGAATCCTGGGATCGAGTCCCGCATGGGGCTCCTTGCTCAGCGGGGAGCCTGCTTCTCCCCCCTGCTTGTGCTGTCTCTCCGTGTCTCTCTCTCTCTGACAAATAAATAAATAGAATCTTTAAAACAAAACAAAACAAAATGGTACAGCCACTTGGAGGACAGTTCGGCAGTTTCTTAAAAAGCTAAACATACTCTTATACGATCCAGCAATCATGCTCCTTGGTAATTACCCAAAGGAGTTAAAACTTATGTCCATACAAAAACCTGCACACAGATGTTTATAGCAGTTCTATTCATAATGGCCAAAACTTGGAATCAACTGAGATATCCTTCAGTAGATGAATGGGTAAATCAAATTTGGTACATCTGGACAATGGAATATTATTCAGCACTAAAAAGAAATGAGCTATCAAATCATAAAAAGACATAGATAAAACTTATATGCATATTACCAGGGGAAAGAAGCCAATATGAAAAGGCTGCATACTATAGGATCCCAACTGTAGGACATTCTGGAAAAGGCAAAACTACATAGACAGTAAAAAGGCCAGGAGTTCAGGGGGAGAGAAGGATGAATAGGTGGAGTACAGTGTACTTTTAGGGTAGTGATACTACTCTGTATGTTACTATAATGGTGAATACACATCAGTATATATTTGTCCAAACAGAATGTTCACCTCCTAGAGTGGTGGTAAACTATGGACTTTGGATGATAATGATGCATCAGTGTAGGTTCCTCAATTATAACAAATGTACCACCCTAGTTGGGGATGTGCTTGTGTGGGGGCAGGGAGTATATGGGAAATCTCTGTATCTTTCATTTGATTTTGCTGTGAAACTGAAACTGTTCTAAAAAATAAAGTCTTAAAAAATAATGGGAGCCAGAGCAATAACTTAATTCTTTTGGTAATGCTCCACCACATGTTTCAGAGACTTTGTATGTCAGATATATTCCCTATATCTATCTATCTATCTATCTATCTATCTATCTCTCTCTCTCTCTCTCTCTCTCTCTCTCTATCTATCATCATCTATCATCTCTATCTATCTATCTACCTACCTATCTATCAACTGTCCAGCTATCTTATGTCTACCTAACTCTGTGTTAGGGTGACCAATTTGTTCCCAATTTGCCTGGGACTGTTCTGGTTTCAGCACTGAAAGTCCTGTATCCCAGGAACCCATTAGTCCCAGGCAAATTGGGATGATTGGTCACTGTACTTTGTGTATATGTGTGTGCATAAGCATATAATCCTCATTCTAAGAGAGCTTTAAAAATACCACAGAAAAGCATTTGTTTTTGTCCACTTTTAACTAATATTGCTTTTTACTGATCTACCCGGGATATAGATTTACATTCTTATGATGTTTAATTTTGCCTCCTATGTTTTCAGTATCTTTTATCATCAAATAACTGCCATTCTTTTCAAGACCCTGGGGAATCTCTTGGAGTTTCTCACAGCTTTATGATTTTACCTTTTCAAATACAGTCTATTCAAACTCTGTCATATCTTAATGTCCTTCCTGCCAAGCATCAGTTACAAAGAAACACCCCTTCCGTTGTAATCACATTTACTTCTCCCTTGCAGACATAGAAATGGTTTCCTGTCTTGCCTAGCTTTTCTTTTCAGTTTTTCACCTTCTTGCCTAACTATTCTTCCCTCCTCCTGTGACTGTAACATCAATTGTTGTTTTGAATACTCTTATTCTTGAAGAGCCCTCCATAATAATAGATATCTTGTGAGGTCATGAAGGAAACATTCTAAATGAGATAAGATTAATTTGGACGATTTATTTGAAATTTGTAGTAGGTGGATTGGGCTTTATATTATCTACTAGAAACATTTTGTCATATAATTAAAAGCACAAATAAAATGTACAGAGGTGGAAGGAAGGGAAGTGGAAAGAGTGTTTAAGAAATAGAATTATATTTTCAAGATTTTAAAGTCAGTTTTATTTAATGTCCACACTAATGCTGTGTAATATTCGTATGTCTCTATTAGTGTAGATCCAGTGATGCTTCTTTTGTTTGTTTCATCATATATATGTACATATACACATACATACATATATGTATGCACATACACATGTATAAATATATATCTACATATGCCTTTGAGAAAATACCATTATAGCTACTTATTTCCAAACAAGTCAAAGAAACCTATTTAAAATAAAAACAATATAGCTGAAGTTAATGTATACATATGTTAATTCAAAGGACAACTGGGTATGAAATGAAAGACAGTACTCTCTCCATATACTCTTCACTGTCAGGAATCATTTTCAACAGTTTCTCATGTAGTCTTTTGTACATTAAATATTTTTTTAAATTCCCCATGCGTGGGCAGGCATATGCTTTTTAATTTCATTTTATTTTTTACTTTTTAAAATTTAGTTTTATTTTTACTTATTAAAATTTTTTATTTGAGTACAGTTGATATACAATGTTACATTAGTTTCAGGTGTACAACATAGTGATTCAACATCTCTATACCTTATGCTATGCTCACCACAAGTGTAGACAGATGGTAGCTTTAAAAAGATTTCACAAATAGAGTACACTACACCTACTACTGTGAGACTTTTTTTGTTTGTTTCATTTGATAATATATTTTAGACATATTTCCATTCCATTTCAACAAGATCTACCTAATTTTGTCAGGGCTGTGAAATATTCCATTGTATAGATATGCTATAATTTATACAGTTAAAATTAAAGCATGGATATTTAGTTTTTTATAAAAATATATTTTTGCTATTGTAAGCAGTACTGCAGCTCATAGCCTTGTGTGTGTGTGTGTGTGTGTGTGTGTGTGTGTGTGTGTGTCTGTGTTCCTAGCAGTGGAATTGCAGGGTTAAAGAGTATGCACACTGAAAATTTTTAAAACAGATTTATCAAGGGGCGCTTGGGTGGCTCAGTTGGTTGGGCTTCCGACTGATTTCAGCTCAGGTCATGATCTCAGTGTTGTGGGATCTAACCCTGTGTCGGGCTCTGTACTGGGTGTGGAGCCTGCTTGAGATTCTCTCTCTCCCTCTCCCTCTGCTCTTCACCCCATCTGTCCCTCTCTCTCCCCCTCTCTAAAACAGACAAACAAGCAGATTTATCAAAATGTCCCCACACCAAATGTATAGATTTATCCTTTCTATCAGTGTATGCGAATGCCCATTTCCCCACCCATCATAAAAAATATGTGTATGTTGAGTAGAAAAACTTTTGCTATTGTGGTAAAAATTCAAAGACAGGCATTTTGTTATTATTTTGACTTTTAATCTTGAAAACTTTCTTCATTAAGCACTTGCAGCTCCCAGTAAAAGCCCCTTTCTCCTCTGCGGTTGACCGGAGACCCCTGAACTGAGGACTGGGCTTCTTGCCTAACATCAGCCCCAAGAATAATCATCTTAAACAAATGGTGGTGATTGGTGGGGTGGTGGTGGCTGGGTTCTGGAAGGGTGAGTGAGTGGTTTTAGATCAAATAAGGCTCAAGATCTTTGGTTATTCCATAGGAAGGAGAGATGAGTCATTTTATTAGGTTCAGGTTGGCAAACTCTGGGTCTCTATGAAGCAGTGTGGCTCCAGTATAAACAATGGAACATGGAGAAAGAGCCCAGAGTAGAGTGATAAGAGGTGGAGTCTTCTGTGTATCTTTACATGTACTGTATCACTAAGTAGAGTCAAGAACATCTCAGTTCACTAGGTTCTGTCTCAGGATGGGGTCTGATTAGTTTTGGAAGGCATCTGGGGCAGGTTGGTAGTGGCCAGAACTGAGCCTTTTGTCCAGGGTGGGTGGGCACAGGGAATAGACCAGACAAGTCTTCTTTACTGTGCCAGGTACACTGTAGGCCTTCCATATATGTGTGACTAATTGAATTGAACTTACAGGAGCTGCAGCAAATGGCTGTGGTGTTCTGGGCCCAGTCAATCCAAGCTGACTGAGTAGAGGGATCACTCTGAGGAAAGGGGCTCACCAGTTGGGATCCTGAAAGGATCTCATTGTCACATTGGTTACACGCCTCTGTACACCCATGGTCTCTATAGATAGTTTCTGGCTCTGATTGGTGCCTCTTTGTTTGTAAATAAATTTCATATTTTGCAGGTTATACTTGCTTAGCAAATAGTGAAAAGTGGAAAAAAAAAAAAGAATCTCATATCTATTATACCACACAGAGGTAGCCATTGTATTGATTGGTTATAGTAATTCTCTTCTCTTTTGTGTCTTGTATTTATCACATATTTTAAAATTGTTATGAACAATTAAAGATATACCAAAAGATGCAAAAATAATAAAGCCAACACCCAGGTACTCACTATCCTGCTTAAGAAATAAAACATTCATCCATTCTATTGAAGCTCCCTTTGTGCTCTTTTCCTGTCACGTTTCTTTCCTTATCTCTAAGAGATAATTGTTATACTACATCTCTTTATATTATTATATTTATATGCATTTATCATTAAGTAATGTAAAACACTGCTTTGCATGTTTTTAAGATTCACATAATTACTTTTTCAGCAATTCGTTTGATGCTTAATATTATGTTTGTGAGACTTAGGTATGTTCATGTCTCTAGTTCCTCCATTTTCATTGCTATATAGTATTCCTCTGTATGACCTGACTACCATTTATTCATCCATTCTCTTATTAGTAATTAGTAAGTTGTTTTCATGTTTCACTATTACAAAAAGTAAAATTTTCAGTGGTTGTCTCTTTATGTTCATGTGGAAAGTTTCTTTTGGGTATATACCCAGGAGAGGAAATTCTTCAATTTTACTAGATACTGCCAATTTATGGTACTGGTTCTCATTATTCCACAGCTTCACCAACACTTACTATTATCAGACTTTAAATTCTGCAGACCTAATGGTGTTAAGTGCGATCTCATTGTAATTTTTATTTGCATTTCCCTTAGTGAAATTAAGCCCCTTATTTATTTAATTTTTTTTAAGATTTATTTATTTGAGAGAGAGGGAGAGAGACAGAGTGGGAGAGTGGGGGGAGAGGGAGGGAGAGAGAGAGAGAATCCTCAGACTCTCTGCTAAGTAAGGAGCCTGATGCGGGGCTCGATCTCACAACCCCGAGATCATGACCTGAGCCAAAACCAAGAGTCGGCTGCTTAACTGACTGAGCCACCCAGATGCCCTGAGTCCCTTATTTTTATGTGTACATTTTTATATAGCTAAGATCATCCTATATACACATATTTTTCCACTTATAATTAAGATATAAGGATTCCTCCTTGTTACATGCTTTTCATAAATAATTTTTAATGGTCATATAATGGTCCAACATAAGTAGAACAAAACATTCTGCTATTATTAGAAATTCAGGTTGTATCCAGATTTTCACTGTTGTTGATGAGGCTCTGAATGAATTTGACTAGAAAGCTTTTATGTATTTTGGATGATTTCCTTAGGTTGGCTTTCCAGAAGGTGAATTATTGGGCCAAATGGGTTGTATGATTCTAGAGCTCTTGCTAGTACATTGCCAAATTGCTCTTCAAAAGGCTTATACTGATATTCTTGCCAACTAGCAGTGTACACTAGGAGCCTGACACTTGAAGGGCATTGCTGATGTCTTTTCCTGATTCAGGGGAGAATGGTTCCAAATACTTCCTACAAGCAATTCAGAGTCTGTCCTGGACCAGAGGACAAAGAGAAGAGATGGGCACTAAAGAAAAAAGTGAGAAGCTAAAATATTACAAGGTTTCTTGTCTAAAGGAGAGGACTGCTCCTCAGGTTTTTCCAGGGAGGACTGACTATGGGAAGGAGAGGCAAGGCAACTAGAGACTAACCTTACACAGCTGCTCAGAAAACCCCCTTCTTCTCAGTGTCTTTCTTCTGGTATAGCCCATCTCTGACTTCTTCTCTTCTTTTTAAAAAATTTGTCAAGTAAATGATAATATCTGCAAATAAAAACACATGGGAGTCAGAAATTGAGTCTTTTTTCTTAGAAATAAGATATTATCTATCATATTGTATATAATACTCAATTAGAGTCAACAAATATTAGGCCCCTGTCATATCCCAGACTAGGATACAATCAATGGTGAGCAAAATATATTATGATAGTTTATTATTGTTATCATGAATTCTAGGATAGTATATTTAGTATATACCCTCTTCAATAACTATACTGGGTGTAGAGAGTAATAGCAGTCATGTCTATCGTTAGTAATGATACTTAAGATTACTATACTGACTAGCAGTTCCTGGGTTGTTTTGATAAGTGTTTTTCTGGGCAGTGCTGGAAATGAGGTGTATAGGCAGATATTTTTTCCTGAGTTTCCAGATCTTTCATAGCTGAGCAGGCATGCCAGATTGGTTGCTTCTTAAAACTGGCATGGTGCCCTGTGGGGCTAATGTGTTAATAATAAGTAGTGCTTCTCTCGAGCACTGGCCCTGCTCATTAGCGTCCCCCAGGATCTGCCGCTGTCACCTTGGGTCTCCATTCTGCCCCCGACATTCCGCTGAAAGCCTCCAGGAGTGGGGTTTCAGTGCTGCTCATACATCATAGGTGACTCTTTAAAAAGGGATCTTAAAGATGGCAGGATAATTTAACAGCCACGTGTTGACATTTGTAGCTCCAGAGGCTAAGATAATGATGAAAGCAATGAAACCTAGCGGTCTGGAGCAGGGTCTTTCCACCAGAGAGGGTGAAGAAGGCACCTGGCAGTCTATGCATGGTGTGGAAGGATTTCTTTTAAATTATTTTTTTAAATCTTCCTTTGAATGTTCATGTATTTGCTAACAGGTCATGAAGGAAGGAAGGAAACAAAAGTACTCATACAACTTTTGAGTTGGTATGATAGAGTAGGTGCTTTCATTGTATGGACGAAACTAAAAGAGGAAACAGATCTGTGCAAACCTGTCCACACAGCCCAGTTTGGGAACCTCTTTGCTACAAATACCATGTCCCAGTTCTTCATGGAGAGGGCTTTCTCAGGCTATATCATACTGTGAACTCTAAGGGCAGTTTTTATGCCCTCTATGCACACATTTCCAACAAGGATTTATCAATATAATTTATGCAGTTATAAGATTTAATGAAATATATATTGCAGTGTTTCAGCTTTTGGTATTTGGCAAGACTTTTCAATAATAATACTGGGTAAAAAAATGATTGCTGAGAGCTCACATTGTTAGTGGACTGATTTTCTAAGCTCATAGAATTTAAACACTCTTGGAAAAATTTCTCAATATAAAAAATTGTATCTGATCTATTAATTTTATAAGCATATTCATTATTATTACCATTATAAAAACTAATGAATTCAACTTGGCATTAGATCACCATATAATTAGAGGAATAAAATTTTCTCTCTGAATGCTGAACTCATTGGGAATGGGTAATTTGACTACTCCAGCCAGTTCTATTATTAATTTCAGGGTTGTTCAGTTCAGCTTCAATTAAAATCAAACATTTATTTTATTACTTTCAATTTAATTTAATTGAATTGTTATCTTTGAATAAGTAATGTGGATAACATATGCACAAGGTAATATATGCAATAGTAATAAAATTCAAACAGTATAAAATGGTACATAGAGAAAAGTAAGGCTCTGTCCCACCGCTGACCCTGTGTATGTACCCCCCTCCTCAATGGCAATCACTTTATCAGTTGTGTGTGTATGTATGTGTATCTCTTGAAAAATATATCAGAGACCAATCTATTTTTTCTCTACATATCTCTATCCATAACTGATTTTATTTTACATAAATGGCAGTAGGGTATAAACATTTTTCTCCTTTGCTTTTTAATTAATATTATATCTTGGTCATGGTTTCGTATCTTTTTTGAAAGGCTGCCTAGCATTTTACTGTAACCCAAGAATGTATGGAATAGCTACCTTGTGCTAGGTGTTGCCTGGGAAGCAAAGGTGAATATGACATGTTTCTGTCTTCCAGGGTTCATGTTCTGTTGGAAAAGAAGGTATATACCTGGATAATTATAAAAAATATAGGCTGTAGGTGTGCTTGTAAGAATAGTGTAAGCAGACTTGAAAGAATGAACCTATGAGGAAAAGATTAATTCTATTTGGAAGACATGAGAAGTCCTCCTAGAAATGGAAGATTTACACAAGGTATTGAATAATTGGTAGATCTCTGATGGGTGCAGATGTGGGCGAAGGGCCTCCAAGCAGGGAGGGGTGGAAAGGGATGCATGCTAAATCTGGTCAGGGCACAGCAACCATGTGATGTGGCTTGGACATCAGTGGGGGTGCTGGTGGGAGAATGGGAGTGAGGCATAGAGCTGGTTTGGTGCTTTGAATGTTAGAGTGAAGAGCAAAACTGTGTGTGTGTGTGTGTGTGTGTGTAGGCCCAGAGAGGTGGGTCATAATGAGGGAAGACTTTTCGGTGACTAACATAACATAATAAAAAAATTATAATTAAAAAAAAAAAGAGGTAAGGCTTTTGTGTAGGCTAGATGCAGGGAGAGCCTGATTTGAGCAAGTTTTGTGTGAGGAGAAAGGAAGAGATGAATTCCTGAGATATCACAGAGCTAATTTTTCTTATGAATAAAGGTTGGCAGCTTTGTAACATCATTAGCCATTCTAAATCTATTTCCTGATGAACTTGGAATTTTGAATTTCTAATGAGGGCAATCTGACTGACAGCCCATTTAGGATAATACACCTTAATAGAAAAGTCAAACACACTTACTTTAACAGAGACATGCAACACCATTGATTTGCAGAAGAAAAATAACTGTAGGTTGGCACCCCTTACTATGCAGCTATCATGGACATAGCTGATTGGAAAAGTCACTGAAGAATTGTGTGTGTGTGATTCTGAATTGAAACAAGGAGTACACATCTATGTTCAATTGTGCCACTACTTGCAAAGGTGATTTTTACAAGTGAAAGTGCTAGAAAACTTTTAAAGGGTAAAAAATGAAGGAAATAAAATGCTCCAGATAACCTTAAGAGCAAAGTATAAATGACACTTTGCAAGCCAACTTCATTAGCCTGTCTGCAGCATGAGCGCTGTGGTGACAAATGGACGTTACTTATTTTTCTTTGTTATTTGGAATCTCTCACAATTTCAAGTCGTTCTTTGAAATGGGAAGCTAGATAATTAGCACATGAATTTGTGAAATTCAAATTGACTAGATTCTTAAAACAGCTACTTAAAAAATTATAGTTTTCTCTTAGCCCACAATAGCTTTGTTGGTTTTTTTTTTTTTTTTAAACTACATCTCTCCTTGCCCTCCAGGGACACATACATGTAGCACAGTAAGTGAAATTAATATCCTTTTCTATGTGCCCCTAATAAATAGTTTCTTGCCCTGAGCAAGTGGCTATTTGCAAGATCTGTCAAATATTTCAAATTGCTGGCTGGAGAGATGCTCAGGTGACTGGTCCACTGACTTTGTTTGGCACCAGCCACTTTAAAAGTTCAAAGCAGGTGGTAAGTCATATCAAAGATTCTGTGAGTCCTCACCATACTCGGGGCTGGGGATTAGAGATTCTGTAACCTGGGAATTGTAACTATGTTGAGTGGGGACAAGTGGCTGGAACTTGGCAACCTTCATGTTCCTTGGATATCAGGATGGCCAGGAGTGGTGAGGGGAAAGCATTGGAGTGCACATGTTATTGGCCAGTGGAGACATTGCCCAGCTTCCAAAACAACGCAGAAAGTCCCTCTGCAGCTTCTTTTATCCCAGACCTTTCCCTGAATACCCGCAGAGTCAGATATAATCTGTTAGAAGGCTTCTGAAATATTGAGTTGATTTCTGCTTCCTCATGATCCATTTGTCCCAGGACTACCCAGAGAACAGAACTTTAGGATGCATAAGAAACACCTGGGATGCTTTTTCTCTTTTTTCTCTCTCTCTCTTTTTTAAATATTTTATTTATTTATTTGACAGAGAGAGAGCACAAACAGGGAGAGCAGGAGAGGGAGAAGCAGGCTCCCGCTAAGCAGGGAGCCCGATGCGGAACTCGATCCCAGGACCCGGGGATCATGACCTGAGCTGAAGGCAGTCGCTCAACCAACTGAGCCACCCAAGCGCCCCTCTTTTTCTCTTTTCTTAAATATGTTTATTATGGAGAATTTTAAACATAATACAACAGTAGATAAAACTATAGGTAAAAAAAAAAACCTATGTTCTTATCATCCATTTTCAATATTTTGAAAACATTAGTCTCTCTCCTCCCTTTTTAATGGAGTAATTTAAAGATAATCTCAATTATCATATAATTTCATATGCATATATGTTAATATGTATCTCTGCCAGATGACAACTCTATTTCTATGCATTCACAATGTCGTTATTACACATAACAAAATTAACAATAATTCCCTAATATTAGACATATTCATATTGTCCTGGTTGTCCCCAAAATGTCTTTTAAAGGTGGTTTCTTTTTTCTTTTTTCTTTTTTTTAAAGATTTTATTCATTTATTTGACAGAGAGAGACACAGCGAGAGAGGGAACACAAGCAGGGGGAGTGGGAGAGGGAGAAGCAGGCCTCCCGCCGAGCAGGGAGCCTGATGTGGGGCTCAATTCCAGGACCCTGGGATCATGACCTGAGCCGAAGGCAGACGCTTAACGACTGAGCCACCCAGGTGCCTCCTTAAAGGTTGTTTCTATACATTATACATTGCATTGGATTTTACATTTCTTTTTTTTTTTTTAAGATTTTATTTATTTATTTGAGACAGAGTGAGCATGCATAAGCAGGGGGAGGGCCAGAGGGAGAAGCAGATTCCCCGCTGAGCAGGGAGCCCAATATGGGGCTCGATTCCAGGATCCTGGGATCATGACCTGAGCCGAAGGCAGATGCTTAACCGACCGAGCCACCCAGGTGCCCCTGAATTTTACATTTCTTAAAGGTCTTTTAATCTATGATAGTCCTCCCCCCACAATCCATTAAAAAAATAGTACTTGTGAAGAAATAAAATAAAAAATAGTACTTATTTGTGAAGAAATCAAATCATTCATCATATAGAATGTGCCACATTCAGGATTTGGCTGATTGTATGAGCACAGTAAATTTTAAATAGTTTGCCTCTATTTTCTGTTAACTGATAGTCACTTATATCTGTGACTTATTTAGATTTAGTTCCACTTTTGGGGCAAGAATATATGACAAATGGTGCTGTGTACCTTCTACTATGTCACAGCAAAAGGAGTCCCACATTTAGTGGTGCTGAGATCGATCCATGGGTTCAGGTGTTATAGCCCTGAAAGTTCGTAGGTCCAGCCCCGACCTCTGAATTCAAATCTCTAAGAGAATAGCCGAGGTGATTCTGAGACAGGTGACCCATGGGCCACCAGTGTCTAAGAAACATTGTTTTAGAGAGGCATTCTGAGGTGGGAGAAGTTTTGAGGAAACAGTGTGTGATGGTTAATTCTATGTGTCAAGTTGACTGGGACATGGGGTACCCAGACATTTGGTCAAACATTATTTCTGGGTGTGTCTGTGAGGGTGTTTCTAGATGAGATTAACATTTGAATTGGTAGACTGAGTAATGCATATTGCCCTCATTCACGAGGGAGGACCTCATCCAATCAAAGATACCAGTAGAACAAACAGGCTGAGTAAGAGGAAACTCCTACTTGACTGAGCTAGTACATCAGTCTTTTTCTGCCTTTGGACTCAAACTGAAAACTTGACTCTGAACCTGCTGGCTTTCAGACCAGAACTTATACCTTTGGCTCTCCTGGGTCTCCAGCTTGCCAGCTGTAGGTCTTGGGACTTTTCATCCTCCAAATTTAAATGATCCAATTCCTTAAAATAAATCTCTTTCTCTCTAACCCATTGGTTCTGTTTCTCTGGAGAACCTTGACTAATATACTGTACTAAACAATGCGAAATATGTTTTTTTTTACTGCAGGACTTTTCAGATTCTGTAATGTATGCTAACATCTATTGTGATTTTCCAAGCAGGGGGATAGTTTGTAGTATTTTCCAGACTAATTTGACCAAGAAGCCCTTTGTGGTTATACATCTTGCAGGGCTGGTGTTCCACAGAGCCTTATGGTAAACACAGCTTTGGTGTCATGTAGAGTAAACCTCCTTAATTTTCCATCTGCCAGCTCTTCTAACATTAGAAAGTAGCAGTTTCTGTCCTTGGACTTCTCTTTTTTAGGGTGAATTCCAAGTACTTTCAAGTTTTCCTCATGTGCTTACTCCAGCATATTCTGTTTCCTTTTCTCTTCTTGGGGTATTCTCTGGTTAGTCAGGGAGCCTACTAAATAGTTGTGGTTACCTCCTGTAGGATGTGAGGACTATGAGGAAGGCCTTAAGCAAGGCCTTCAGAAACAGTGGCTGTTGTTCACCTGGTGCAGAATAAGTAGGACCTCTCACCGGTCAATATAAGCTTTTGGTACCTCAAATTATGTGCTCTTTTCAGAACTATCCCTAGCAGTTTCTGCTGTTTTATTTCCTTAAAATTTTTAACAACAAAGAGAATTTATTGGTTCATGAAACAGAACCTTTGGGTATGGTTCGACCAGGGCTCAAATGGAGAGACCTGCAGTCTCCATTTCTCTGCTCTCCTCCCTCGTTCCTCTATCCTCAGGCAGATTCTCCTTAGGTGGTTACGAGATGGCTGCAGCCATCCCCAAGGCCACATCCTTCCTTTCTCATTCACACCTCGCAGAAAAGAACAGATTCTGCTTCTTCTGAGACTTCTAATCTTCAGATACTTATGTCTGCTGAGAGTTTATCTGGATGGAAACAGATGAGCCTTTCCTTTTCTTTATTTCCCAATTTGAGTATATATCCAAATGCACGGACTGTCGCACATGCCTAGAAGCAGCTGAGAAGCCAGAGAAATTCAGCTTCAGTGGATGGGGAAGGTCTCAAACTTTACCTTGGTCAGCCCCTGGTCTTTGGTAGTTCAATAATTTACCTACCTGCAACCCCACCCCTCTTCCTGTGGCCCTTTTATAGCCGAGGCCCAGAAAGCTCACATGATTTTTCAGAGGTCACACAGACAGTTGCAGGGTAGAGCTGTGTCAGAAGCTCTCTTCTGCATAAGCTGGGACTCCACATTATATGGGAAATCCCACTTGTGAACTTTATTTCTTGGGCAAATGCTTGAAGGTGCTTTTTAATTCTGCAACATCTGAAACTATTTTCCTTTATTAACCCTGAATATGTATATATGTATATACATATATATATATATATATATATATATATATATATATATATACACACATACATATATATAAATTAAATAATTAAAAAATTAATTCCAGTATATTTAACATACAGTGTTAGTTTCAGGTGTACAATATAGTGATTCAGCAATTCTATACATTATTCAGTGCTCATCATGAAAAGTACTCTTAATCCCCTTCACCTATTTCACCTATTCCCCCACCCACCTTCCCTCTGGTAACCATCAATTTGTTCTTTATAGTTAAGAGTCTTTTTTTGGTTTGTCTTTTTCTTTCTTTGTTCATTAGTTTTGTTTAATAAATTCCATATATGAATGAAATCGTATTTGTCTTTCCCTGCCTGACTCATTTCAGTTAGCATTATACTCTAGCTCCATAAATGTTGTTGCAAATGGCAAGATTTCATTTTTTTTATGGCTGAGTAATATTCTATTGTATATATATACCACATCTTTATCTATTCACCTATCGATAGATACTTGGGCTGCTTTCATAGTTTGGCTATTGTAAATAATGCTGCAATAAACACAGGGGTGCATATATCTTTTTGATTTAGTGTTTTCATGTTCTTTGGGTAAATACTCAGTAGTGGAATTACTGTATTATATGGTAGTTCTATTTTTAATGTTTTGAAAAACCTCCATACTGTTTTCCATAGTGGCTATATAAGTTTGCATTCGGGATAGGGTATACTTTTGAGTAGAAGGCGTTTCTGGTACCTTCTAACTAAGTCACAATCTATGTATTCTACTCCATATTCTTCTCCTATGAGCCATCGGGAAGTCAGGGAGCTCAGGGTGAGGGCAATGGGCACCACAGTTGTGATCTGTACCCTCTGTGGCCATCAGCTGGGGACTACCAAATGGATTACTCTTGGGAAGGTGTAAGGAACAACCAGAGAAATGAGCCACATCTTGCCTCTGCACATGGCATTGTTCTGAGGCAAGGGAACAGCATGTGGATTATCATTTCACATACATATGAATTTCCCACATTTCTGTCTGGTCATGTTTTTGGGGCCCCCAACTTGACAGTGGCCAAGCTGAGTTCTCAGGACACAAAACAAGACAAACAAGAAGGCAATAACTGTCCCTGGGAGAGAAAGAATCAATAACCAATGTTTTTTCCTGCCAACCTGAATTTGGAAAGAAAAGTACAATAAGAAATTTTACCTTCGTCTCTCAACCAGGCACCACAGAGATCTGGGATAGCTGACTTTCGTAAGAATTCTTACCCTTTGCTGGCTTCTATCAGTTTTCCCAGGGTGCTGTCTGCAGGCTCCAGAGGGAGTGGCATGTCCCATGGGTCTCATCTCAGTCACCAAAACTATAGAGGAGAAAATATAATTCTTCCTCTGTGCTTTATAGTGAGTGCTTGGCTGAGACCACTTTTTTCTCTAGGGTACCTTGTAAATGGATAAGCTTAGCTAAGATGGTTAAAAGTTCCCAACTGTGGCATCCAAATCAGCAAAGAAGAAGTCAAACTTTCACTCACTGTAGATGACATGATACTCTATGTAGAAAACTCAAAAGACTGTCAAAAAATTGCTAGAACTGATACAGGAATTCAGCAAAGTCGCAGGATATAAAATCAATGCACAGAAGTCAGTTGCATTTCTATACACTAACAATGAAGCAGCAGAGAGAGAAATCAAGGAATTGATCCTATTTGCAATTGTACCAAAAACCATAAGATACCTAGGAATAAACCCAATCAAAGAGGTAAAAGATCTGTACTCTGAAAACTATAGAACACTTCTGAAAGAAATTGAGGAAGACACAAAGAAATGGAAAAACATTCCATGCTCATGGATTGGAAGAACAAATATTGTGAAAATGTCTATGCTACCCAAAGCAATCTACACATTCAATGCAATCCCTATCAAAATACCATCAGCATTTTTCACAGAGCTGGAACAAACAATCCTAAAACTTGTATGGATCCAAAAAAGACCCTGAATAGCCACAGTAATGTTGAAAAAGAAAACCAAAGCTGGAGGCATCACGATTCCAGACTTCAAGCTGTATTACAAAGCTGTAATCACCAAGACAGTATGGTACTGGCACAAAAACAGACACACAGATCAATGGAACAGAATAGACAACCCAGAAATATACTTTCAACTCTATGGTCAACTAATTTTCAACAAAGCAGGAAAGAATATCCAATGCAAAAAAGACAGTCTCTTCAAAAATGGTGTTGGGAAGATTGGACAGCCACATGCAGAAGACTAAAACTGGACCATTTTCTTACACCATACACAAAGACAAACTCAAAATGGATGAAAGATCTTAATGTGAGACAGGAATCCATCAAAATCCTAGAGGAGAACATAGGCAGTAACCTCTGTGACCTTGGCTGTAGCAACTTCTTGCTAGATGCATCTCCAAAGGCAAGGGAAACAAAAGCAAAAATGAACTTTTGGGACTTCATCAAGATAAAAAGCTTCTGCACAGCAAAGGAAACAATCAACAAAACTAAAAGGCAACCTATGGAATGGGAGAAGATATTTGCAAATGACATTATCAGATAAAGGGCTAGTATCCAAAATCTATAAAGAATTTATCAAACTCAACATCCAAAAAACAAAAAATCCAGTGAAGAAATGGGCAAAAGACATGAACAGACATTTCTCCAAAGAAGACCTACAAATGGCCAACAGACACATAAAAAATGCTCAACATCATTCGGCATCAGGGAAATACAAATCAAAACCACAATGAGTTACCAACTCACACTGGTCAGAATGGCTAAAATTAACAACTCAGGAAACAACAGATGTTGTTTGGTAAGAATGTGGAGAAAGGGGGAATCCTCTTACACTGTTGGTGGGAATGAAAATTGGTGTAGCTACTCTGGAAAACAGTATGGAGTTTCCTCAAAAAGTTAAAAATAGAACTACCCTATGACCCAGCAATTGCACTTCTAGGTATTTATCCAAAGGATACAAAAATAGTGATTTGAAGGGGGCACATGCACACCAATGTCTATAGCAGCAATGTCCATGATAGCCAAAACATGGAAAGAGCCCAGATGTCCATCGACAGATGAATGGATAACAATGTGGTATATATACACAATGGAATATTACTCAGCCATCGAAAGAATGAAATCTTGACATTTGTAAGAATTCTTTTTATATTCCAATATAATTTCACCTACTATGTGAAAAAGAGTAAATAAGCCACAAACAGTCATATAGGCAAATAGTTAAAATACAAAGCAATACATACTATTGTAAATTTGTATGCAAAGAGAATTAGTTGCATAATGATAAGAAAAACTGACTTTGATTCAGGGTTAGGGAAAAGGTTTCACAAAAAAGGTGAAACTTAGTGTGGGTTTTGAAGGCTATATAGGAGTTCACCAAGTGTGTAGTGGAGGGGAGAGCTATCCATATATGTGATGGAGCCAGCAAGTCTGGAGAACAGTAGCAAGTCTGGAGTGACAGAGGGCATCATGTATGTGAAGAATGGACTAAGGTAGGAAAGATAGGTCAAACCAGGTTCTGAAGAGTTTTATAAGTAATACTAAAGTGTTTAGAACTTTAGTCTTGCCAAAAGCTTCCAATGACACTGCAAACTTCCCAAACAAGAAATACACATGATGAGATCTAAATTTTATTTGAAGTTCAAAATTATATTATCAAGAGATAGTGATATTATTAATAGCTGGTGTTTACTGTGCATGTACTGTATAGAGACACTATGTTAGCCCCTTTATATTCATTATTGCTTTCGATTCTTATGATCACATCACAGTGTGGGAGTGTTATGGGCTGAATTGTGTCCCCCACCTCCCCAAAACTTATTTGTTGAAGTCTCAACCCCCGGTTACTCAGAATGTAATTGTATTTGGAGATAAGGTCTTTAAAGAGGTGATTACATTAAAACAAGGCCATTTGGGTGGGGCCTAAGCCAGTCTAACTCCTGTCCTTACAAGAAAATGAAATTTGGACATACAGAGAGATACCAGGGATGTGTGAGCACAGAGAAAAGATTATGTGAGGACACAAGAGAGGGCAGCCATCTGCAAGCCAAGGAGAGAGGCCACAGAATGAAATCAACCCTGCTGACAGCCTGACCTTGGATTCAGCCTTCAGAGCTGTGAGAAAATAAATACTGTTTAAGCTATGCAGCCTGTGGTATTTTTTTTTTTTAAAGATTTTATTTATTTATTTGACAGAGAGAGACACAGTGAGAGAGGGAACACAAGCCGGGGCAGTGGGAGAGGGAGAAGCAGGCTTCCCGCTGAGCAGGTAGCCCGATGCGGGGCTTGATCCCAGGACCCTGGGATCATGACCTGAGCCGAAGGCAGACGCTTAATGACTGAGCCACCCAGGCGCCCCTAGCCTGCGGTATTTTGTTATGGCAGCCCTAGAAAACTAATAGACGATGGCTGTTATCCCCATTTTGTAGCTGAGGTGACTAAGGCACAGAGAGCCATTTCCCCATGGTTGCACAGCAATGGGGAGGAGCCCTAAGTTACTACACCTCAAGGCCTTCTGGGAGTCCCAGAGGGGCCCAGAGACTGTGAGGAGTATAAGGCCTTAGTCCACATGTGGTTTTAAAGGTGATATAAAGGAGTGGTAGAAGGATAAGCTTGAAGGACCCATGCTTAAGGCTGTTTCCCAGACACAGTTTATTCAGAAACATGATACCTAACTCCCCTCTTTTACAGGTCTTATATTAGTAAGAGCACAAAGAAATTCTACAGTTTCTTTCTAGATCAAGGGTGAGAATCTGGAGGTATATTTTAAAACTCAGGAAATAGTCCATATTAAGATGATTAAGAAAGATCTATGAGGCTGCCTCCCTTGCTGTAAATTGTGTACTTTATGTTAAAATTGATTACTGCCATCATTCATGTGGCAGCTGCTGATGAGCCTCACCCTGAATCTGAAGCTCATCGGATCATCCAGCTATTAGGCTGGCTCTGCAGAATGTACAATTTTGGTTTTCTAGTGTATAATTCAGTGTCAGAAGAGTTTATGTGCTGCTTAAGACACTGCAGCCTATAGATAGGAAACACATTCTAAATGCAGTAATTATATTTTTAGAGTGCTAGGTCTATGCTAATAAATCAGAGAGGAAAGTCTGGCAGGATTGGGGACTAGTGCTAAAGACAATGTCAATATTCTAGCAAGGAGGATTGGAGGTCTGTACATAGCAGGGGGCCTGGTATTCAGCAATTGGATACACAGTCACTTGTGAATTCCATGATGTCTTGGCCCTTTTCATGAAAGCAAGGGAATTTACAAAAGCCTTCTACTGTTGGGGGAGCACTAGAAATATATCAGAGATTTATGAATGAATACTCTTTTTTAGTTCGTCTTTCTCTGCCTCATCCTCCCTCATCCTTTCATTTTTTTCCCATTGCTCTTTGGTAAAGAAGTGGGAAGAAGGGAAACCTGGGTGGCTCAGTCAGTTGAGCATCTGACTTGGTTTCAGCTCAGGTCATGATTTTAGGGTCCTGGGATCAGGCTCTGAGATGAGCTCTGCATCAGGCTCCATGCTCAGTCTGCTTGTCCCTCTCCCTCTGCTCCTCCCCCCACTTGCTCTCTCTCTCTGGAATAAATAAATAAAATCTTAAAAAAAAAAAGTGGGAAGAAAAGACTACAATATTAGTAAAAAAATATGCACATGTAGTTAGGAGAACTTTTCTTTTTTTAAAGATTTTATTTATTTAAGAGAGAGAGTGAGGGCCCACAAGCAGGGGCAGAAGGAGAGAGAGGGAGAAGCAGACTCCCCTGCTGAGCAGGGAGCCCAACAAGGGGCTTGATCCCAGGACCCTGGGATCATGAACTGAGCCTAAGACAGCTGCTTAACCCAACTGAGCCACCCAGGTGCCCCAGGAGACCTGGGTTTTGTTCTGACTTTGCTAATTGGTGTGTGACCTTGGGGGAGTCAATTTACCTTTCTAAGCCTCCATTTCTGACTCTATAAAACAAAGGGGATAGACCATGTAATTTTAATATTTGATGATCCCAACTTCTCTGTTTTATGGAAGAAAGTTGAAATGAAAAAGGCTGAAGGATATGCATTGTTGGTGTTGGGGGTCAGACCTCCTGAGAGTTGGTGATGTTCTCCTTTGTTTTATTTATTTATTTATTTATTTATTTGGCTGCACAATTTTCCATTTTTTTAAAATTTTTTATTGTTATGTTAATCACCAGACACTACATCATTCATTTTAGATGTAGTGTTCCATGATTCATTGTTTGTGCATAACACCCAGTGCTCCATGCACCACGTGCCCTCTTTTAATACCCATCACCAGGCTAACCCATCCTCCCACCCCCCTCCCCTCTAGAACCCTCAGTTTGTTTTTCAGAGTCCATCGTCTCTCATGGTTCATCTCCCCCTCCGATTTCCCCCCCTTCATTCTTCCCCTCCTGCTATCTTCTTCTTTTTTTTTTTGTTTCCTTAACATATATTGCATTATTTGTTTCAGAGGTACGTGCTCCTTTGTTTTAAATATCTCCTTTCTCCACTCTGTTTCTCCTTTTACTCTGTTTTCTCTGGTTCCCATTGGTGGTAGGGACCTTATACGTGGGTGTCCCATGGACTATGCTTAGGCGTTTCCCAATCCTAATCTTGTTTTTCACACCTTGACAGTTCTGGGTCCTCTTCTCTTCTTCCCTTCCTGAACACCGTCAGTTAAAACAAACAAAATGGATAAATGATTTCATAATTAGGATGTAAATGATTTATTTTCAGCATTATTTTTTAGATGCCTGTAGCCTCTTCTGCCACCGCTGCCGCCTCTGGAACCAATTACCCCTTGAGTACCCAGTATGTGCAAAACACTCTCTTATTGACAATAGGGATTTAGATAAATAAGATGTGGATCCTGCCCTCCAGAGTGCACACTTTAAGGAGAAACACTCACTACTGTGACGTAACCTTGTCTGTGAGGAGAAGAGGAGAGCCCATGTTCAGCTGGGTCTTGCTTGTTGATGGGGTAGAGGGAAGGGCAGGTCAGTTACAGGAGACTTTTAGGATAAAGGCCCATAGCAGGGAGCAATTCAAAGTGTGTTTAGTGAAAGACAAGTAGTGTGTGTGGGGGTATGATGATTTGGGTGTGAGGACAGAGTTGGAAGATGAGCTGCAGTAGAAGCAGAGTGACTGGGGCTTTGAATGCCATGCTGAAGAATCTGGGCTGCATTGTATAAGTGGTTGGGAGCCATTGAAAGTGAGCTGGGTCATGGCATGAGCTGAAGCTCTGTTCTCCCTAGAATGTGTCATATTTGGAGGACTGGGGTGGGAAGTGTAGAACCCAGCCATGGTTTATTTGCATAGGAGATCCAGAGTCCTAGATTTCAGGATGTAGGCAGGCACTACTTTTTGTGCAAGATCTGATGAGAGACACCACCCATAACCCTGTGTAAATGTGACAGGGATAAGGGACATTGGTAGCCCACAAATTTGGTTTGGAGTACCTAGGAAAGGCCTCTGGGGATTCTCAGAATGATTTGGGAAGAACTAGAGGGTCTGCAGGTCCTGCAGAGTGGGTGGGGTGGAGCTTTTGTGTGAATGTCACTGTTTCACTGGGAATCTGTAGTTAAGAGAAGGGGGTTTGGAAGGTAATGAACTAGGGAGAAAAGGTGACTGATGACCACAACTTACTCAGTCACAGTAATGGTGGTGTGGCTCTTCCACACATCCCATTGTGGGGGTGGGTGTACTTGTTTGAGCTCAGGAAAAGGCCAATGCTAACCAGACTCTCCTTCTTTCCATGCCTCTAAAAGTTAGAGGCGTGGAGGCAAATACTGTGAGTTTGTTGCCACTTCTCACAACACCCTAGGAGATATCACTGGTCTAGCAGCTTTTCAAATTTTTCTTTGACTCGTTTAAAACCTAGGGATTAGCCAGGGAGCTTCCTCATGTCACAGAGAGGACTAAGAAAGATTTGAAGGAAGAAAAGTTGGTCTCTCCACTCTCCTCCTGGGTCTGCTAGAGAAACAGATCCTGGTGTTCGCTTACCCACCTTTCCCCGGAAACCTGAAGAGTTAGCACAAAGAAAGAGGGAAGACTCTTACTTCCAGGTAATAACTAGAGGGAGATGCACAGCCGCAAAAGGCTGAGGGCTTATTTCAGTTCACATAGACTCGCCTTTCACATTTCAACGCCCCCTGATCTTGCATTCTCGAGGCAGCACCCTCTCAGATACGCTCAACACATCCACTTAAGTAACTCGATTACTCTCGCAGGAGCTTTTACATAATGCACCTCCCATCAGGTGGGGAGCTCAATCATTCAGCACAGGACCCAGCGTCTCTCCTCTAATATCACTTTACACACAGCTAATGAACACGGGTTCCCAACAAGTGACTGCACCAGTCAATAAAGGACGGTGCAATCCTACCTGCCCGTGCTGCCACCGCTGCCGCCTCTGGAACCAATTAGCCCGCTCCTTCCCGGGTGCTGCGGGAATACATTTCCCAAAGTGGTTCTCCTGCTCACCCTGGGGTTATCTTTCTGTGTTCTTCTTCTTCGCAGAGGGCATGCAAAACAGGGGAGGCTGTGGCAGTTCCACTGACAAGCTAGCGCTGGGAGCTGGGGACGTGATTTAAATTCACCATCCAACTCCGTCGTCTTGATCCAAGCAAAGGGGTCCAGGGTGATTTGGGGTGTGGGGAAGATGTGAGGAAGCCCCACCATTCCTGATGCTCTGAAAAGCAAGGAAGCTGCTGGGAGAACAGGCTGGTTTGTATCTCAGTCCCTCTCCTCTTCTGGTCTCATGGTTTGAACTGTTACCTGCGGGTACAGATTCAGGAAGAAATGAAAGTGCACTTTCCCCCATTTGCACTTGTCCTTTCTCCTGCTCACCCCGGCCATGAAATCACAGTTAGTTGTGAGGGAATGGTCCCTGTGCTGCAAGTCAGGATGCACTGACAATCTCTGCTTGGGTGACTTCTGGCAGGAAAGCTCACCAACTTCTCAGTTTGCTCTCCTGTGGAATTGCTGCTTTGCCTCTTTCACCAGGCTGCTGAGAGGACCAAATGATGATGTCCCTGTGAAAATACTTTGTTAAAGTAGAGCTCTGCACAGATACACAGCGTTGAGTGCTAATGTGGGGAAGCGGAAACAGCAATGGCTAGAAGTCAGCAGATTAGAACTCGAGTTATTTTCTGTTCAGCTTTGCTACTTACTAGCTCAGGGTCTTTGGCCACATCGCTTTACCTACACGGGACTCAGTTTTCTCGTTGAGAAATTGGGGAAGATAAAGCCTGCTTCATAAAATTGAAAACTAAAAGAGATAATAGGTGTGAGTATTTAAAAAAAATGTGGAGTATTGTACAAATGGAAGGAATTGTTATTGCCTATGTTGATTTCATTGTGACCTTAATCCAACTCTCCCTGCCCCTTGGGTATTTCATTTGCATTTTATTATTTTCTATCAGTTTTTATGCCACTTTTTCTTTAGTTTGAAAAAATGCTTCTCCTCTCTTTTAGGTCTTCTTGATGAGACAGTAAGCGTCTCATACAAAGTCTGTATGGGCCAGGCCTGCAGTGGGTTCTTCAGCCACAGCTATCCCATTGAAGGACTTGTATATAATCAATGTTTAATGAAGGCTGCAGACCCCATTGAGGCTGCTTGAGCACTCAGGTCCATCTTCTGAGTGTTATCTCATTTCTAAGAGGGATGCTAGTGGTCTGACTCAAGGAAAAAAAACGGAACAAAACTGAACTCAGAGAGATGTTCTTTGATGATTTCTTTGTTCCTCAATATACTTTTTCTTTGATTCAATGAATGAGTCTGGTTCCCTAAGCTAATTGTGGAAGTCCGTCACTCATCACAAGTTCTGCCCTAGCAGAGCAATAAAATCTTTAATGATGGGGTTTTGTTGTAACAAATGGAATGAACCTAGAAGAGATATCTCTTGAATAAAAGTTATAATCTCCATTTCAGTCTAATGCAATATCTTAAACTGAAAGATGCAGTGGAATAAAAATACCTTTGTTTTTCCCAATTGGAAATAACGCTTTTGAAACTTTAGGGTTACAAAACCATTGCATTTGTATATAGTTTTGAGCAGGATGAATTTCCATTGGCACTAGCAATATTGAGCCTTGGGAATCTTGTGCCTGGTGCAAGATTGCAAACAGCAACTCTGCAATGTAATCTATTAATCACTTAGTGAGTTCCTATGAGGTGCAAACTACTGTGCCGAGTTTTGTGGGAGACACAAAGAAGGGGGAGATGTGGTTTCTGCAGTCCCATTAATTCCTATCCACACTGGGTCTGCATTACAGGGTAATAGGGCCTGGAGGTGTGTTCCTTAGCAATTATTAATGAATGCTTTCTTCCAGTATGTGGGGTCCTAGAATCAAACCCATGATTTCATGTGTCCAGGCTTTATTTTCAGGAGTCCAAACCTGAGTCATGCTTCTCTTCCTGTTTCCACCACAATAATGCTGGCCACAATAATATTTGGCAAGTTTCTGACTTACCAAAGGGATCTCTCTGATGGCTGACAGCATCACTGGTGTTGAAAAATCATGGACCAGAGAGATGACAGAAGTAAAAGGAGATGGGGATGGTAGGACAAGAAAGAGAGCAAATGTGTTAGGATCAAGGTAAATTTCTTTTTGGCTGAAGATAATTTATGTAGTCCTGATCATTTTAAGAAATTTCTCAAGGCTGTGTTGATGTGTGTGTGTGTGTGTGTGTGTGTGTTTGTATGTGTATTTCCCTTTTGCATCCTTTATCTCTAATGTCTTCCCCAAAGTCACTGGATGGAGGCCTGTAAATGCCCTTGGAGTCACTATTACAAGCCATTAGATCAAGATTGCAGTGGTAAATAGATTCAAGTCCAAAGTTATTTCAATATGTTTCCACAAAGACACAACTTCTTTAATTATGAAAGCCCAACTTACTCAAGTCCCTTGAGAGAATTAACAGGAGAAGAGATACAGTCCAAAGCCAAACCACACTCTGATTCCATATTACAGGTAAGTTTCCATTTGGATCCAATGGTAGGTCTTCCTCCTTGTGATTAATGTGCAAACAAACTGGGTTCCTATACAGTTGATGGTTCATGGTGTATGTGTGTGTGTGTGTGTGTGTGCACGTGCATGTGTGTGTAGAAGAAGACACACCATAAGGGGAGGGTGAGAACTGGTGACATGAATAAACTATTGATGAAACCTAACACTATCTGGTAATTGCCAGGATATTGTGCATGGGATGGGTGTGATGGTCTTTCCAATTATATATATTTTTTTATTTAAAAAATTTTAAAAAGCTTTACAGTCTGGGAAACACAGCACAGGCCAATTTCAATGAAAAGTTTCCAGTTTTCTGTTAAATTAAGTATGGATAAATGGATATAAAACACAGTGTGTCATCCCCCGCCCCCACCCCGGGCATCTTCAGTGAGAAGGTGGGGGTGGTGAGTGATGGGCTCAGGAGAGTAGCAATGATCCAGGCCCTAGCTACCTCCCCCCACTCCCATCCCCATTGCTGCTCAACTGGAGACAGGGGAGAGGTAGTGCTTTCAACTTGCCCAGCCTTAAGTCTGGATTAGTATTTTTTTCTTTTTAAATATTTCAAAAATTGACATTTTCAAGTATACACAAAAGTAGAGAGAATAGCTTAATAAGCCCCCACGTTACCCAGCTTCAACAATTATCAACATTTACCAATCTTATTTCATCTATTACCACTTCCCCCCATTTTCCTGTATTTAAAAGTATTTAAAAGCAAATCCCAGACATCATGTTTTGTAAGTTGTTAATACTTCAATATGCATTCACACTGGTAAGAACTTAAAAAAATTTACATACACCTGATACCATTATCAAATTGAATACAAATTTCAATAAATAATATTATCTACTACCTAGTTCATATTCAGTTTTGCTAATTGTCTCCAAAATGTATTTTTCCATTTGGTTTTTTTGAACGAGAATATAAACAAGTTCCATTCAGTGCATTTAGCGGATTCTCTTAAATCTCTTTTAATCTATTCACTTTCCATGCCATTCATTTGTTGGCAAAATTGGTATTTATACCCCAGTGGATAAAAATGGTCTTTGGTGGAAGAAAGACCACTGGATAAAAACACCAGGAGACCAATGCTCAAGGTACAGCTCTGCTAGTAATTGTCAGTATGACCTTGGGATACATAGTTGACCTTCCTGGGTCTTAGTTTCCTCATCTAAAAAAATGAAGAGTTTCGATCAGGTGGTCTGTGAGACCTCTTTCTTTTCTTCCTTCCTTCTTTCTTTCTTTCTTTTGATTTATTTATTATTTTTAGAGAGAGAGAGAGAGAGAGAGAGAGCATGAGCAGGAGGGGCAGCGGGAGAGGGAGAGAGAATAGAATCCCAAGCAGACTTGGCACTGAGCATGGAGCCTGCCATCGGGCTGGATCTCACAACCCTGAGATCACGACCTGAGCCAAACCCAAGAGTCTGACGCTTAACTGACTGTGCCACCCAGGTGCCCCAAGACCCCTTTCTAAACAGCAGAGGAAACAGGACAGAAATGGCTGCTATACTATACTCTGTATGTGTCAGACCCTCAGACTCTCAACCTCCCTAAAAGGTAGGTATTGTTTCTTCATCTGAGCCTGTAAAATACTAACCAGCTAAATCCAGTCAGATTTGGAAGAAGGTAGACCTTCTCACCAGCACTGTCTTTTCCTGAAACCTCTATGGAGAAAACCTGGGGCTTGGAGAAGCACTGGGAGTGGCCCACGGAGTCCTTATCTCAACTTTTCCTACCTCGTGGAGCACAACAGTTTATTTATTCCTCACTCAAGGGCAGCACATGCCATGTCTGACGTTCCTTCATTCTTTTGGAATACATTATGGCCTTCTGAGACGATTTCAGGGCAGGGAACAGTAGCGTGGGAAGGGGCATGAGCAATAGACTCCAACCTCTTACAGGATGAACAGACCCCTCTGGACATCCCCAAAGCACTTAGCCTCCCTGTGGAGGCAACTCATGGCCTCCTATGGCAGCTCCTTCCAATTCTAGCCACTAGAGAGGTCTTCCTTACTTGAGATTTTCCCTTCTGAAATTCTCCTGTTTGGGCTTTGCTCTGCTTTTTATTTTTGGTTTTTATAGAAACCGTCACTTTTCCATCAACCCCATTTCTACTTTCTGCTTAAGAGTCTGTGGAAGAACAGCTTAGGACCACTCAGTGGTTGTTCCTACCAGTGCAGTTGCCCATGCGGTGGGGGTTGCGGACCTGGCCTCAGTGGCTGGCTGAGCCTTCCAGTCCTCGGGAGGGAACCACTGAAGGGGCAGAGAGCACATCTGCATGCCTTCAGACCAGCCTGCATCTGCCTGTGGAGAAGCAGTAAATTTGGGCGATGAAGCAGTTCATTCACCCTGAAATTCCACCTTGGTGCGGGCTTTTCCGCAGCGCCCTGCTCTCCTTTTCAATCTCTTCAGGAGCTCTGCCGAAGAGATCCCGCGTGACTTGGAGCGGGAGTTCATAGGGTGGCGCTACGCATGCGCAGAACTTCCTGCCGCTTGACGACCTGAGTTGGTGGCCCGGCGTCCTTGTTGTGGCGTGGGATGGCGCTGCCCACGTGGCGGAGAGGCGAGTCTGTGGTACAGGGCAGTGGTAGGTGGGTTAACACAAGAGCCTCTGTGAGGGGCTGGTGGTCAGCCCTGGGCTAGTAACCAGTGGAGGTCTCGGCTCCAGGGAGGCGCTGCCTGGATCAGTTAATGAGGCTTCCCGAAGTAAAGCGGCGCACATCAGGAGTGGCCCCAGTGGCAGCAGCAAACTTCATGTCCGCGCAGCCCACTGGCCAGTATTTCCGGAGAATAGAACAGTGACACCAGCCAGGTTTGCAATGGCAACAATGCCACAAGCTGTCAGCAGAAGCTTCTTTCAGGTCCTCTTCAGATTTATGAGGCAGTGCCATCACTTTTCCTTTTGTAGATGTACTGTTCCATTTGGAAGTCAAGGTCTGCGCCACCTCAGTGGGTTCCTGCTGCAAGGAATTTGAGAACATCCTCCTTCGTTTGCAGGACAGCAAGGGCTCCGGACATGGTGGAAGTTTCCCTTTAAGTTACGCAGAAACGCAGAACAATGCCATATGGACCCCTCTGTGGCCTGGCTCTGTTCTTTTTTAACATCTCTTAGTTTTCACATGGCAACGCTGCAACTGATGGAAGACTTAGCCTGTACTTATTCTTCTCTTCTCTGGCCAAGGCCCTTCAACCACACACTGTAATGTCGACTCCTCAGCTGCATTCCCGAGGACACGTTCCTCCTGTCCAATACCCCTTGCGAAGTGTGGCTCCCGCAGATGGACACGATATTCCAGGTGGGTGACCAGTGTGGCGCGGGGACTCTCACTGACCTTGTTCTGTACATTACAGCTCCATGGCATTGGGTGAAATTGTCCCGGAACATGCAGCTTTCTTCCCAAAGGACAAAAATGTGGGTGGAAGTTGGAATATTGGAGGAGCTCAGAACCAGAGGGTGGCCTCTGGGAGTGGCTTCAGGGAATGAATGAGGCTCAAATGAGATAATGGGTGTAAAAGCCACAGACAAGTATAAAATGCCATGAAAATATAAGGAGCGCAGGACTGTGAGCAGGCTCTTGTCCAATGTAGTAGGGCAGGTGCTAGGAAGCGTTGCAATCTGCTCTGGTTCTTATAAGAGAGCTCCTACAGTGTTTCTTCTTTTCCCTACTCTAATTGCTACCTTGGACAAGTTGCTTAAACTTTGAGCCATGCTTTTCTTGTTGCCATAGATGTTATTTTATTGCTAATGACGTAAGTCCCTCTCATGTTTCTTCCAACCCCTCCTCCCACCGCTCCTACCACTGCCACCCTAGTCCCATAGACAGTTCTGGAAGGGTGTATCCTAGGAGCTGGTGATCTTTATCACCTTTCTGTGGCCTCCATGATACATGGACCAGGACATCCATCTGGGGCAGTGCTGTCCTGGGCAGAGTGGAGGAGCAGCTATCTGTTACTAGCCTTTGACCAAATTCCCTTGAGTCAATGTCTGGCTTCCCTTAGGCAGTGTGGAGCTTCCCGGGCCTCCAGACCTTCTCATCCCACCAGCCGTGGCATGGGGTAGGGAGGGATGTAGGATACAGGCACTGTTTCTCTTTTCTCTGGAGAAAGGGTAACCGAGGAAGGTTGAAGTGTCCTTGGGTACACTCCCAAGCATGGAGCTAGGAGAAGGGAACTGGATTCACTGGGTGACACCCAGAGGTCAGAGCAACTCATGAAGTCCTCGTTCCTGAGCAAATGTGGTGGTTTCCCTGGGACCAGTGTCGGGAGAGGACTTCCGTGATGCCAGTATACTCAGTAGCTTCTAAGTCAGCCAAACCGTCAACATAAATCATCCTTGCTCCAGATGTTTATTTTTTACCCAACAAATCCATCAGACTCTTACCTGAAATTGTGCAAGGAAAGTTTAAGACAAGTCTGTGAAACAAATTCCTTGTCTCCCTGTTTTCTCCCCCTGCCCCTCTGCAGTCCCCATTGTTCAGCAAAGGATTACTGTGCAAACCAGGCAACCTAACCTCTCTTTCACTCAACGAAGAAATTTAGCAATCTCTGAGGCTGTGTCACCTTGCCAGCAGAAACACTGAATGGCAATAGCGCTGAGAGTCAACACTAATAGCCGACACCAAATTAAACTGCCAGACTCAGTGTGATGTAGCTCTGTCACCTCTTGACACTTCTGATGTGAGTACCGGGGCTTCTGCAGGAAATTCATCAGCTGTACTTCATGACGCATCATCTTTACATATCTGTCCATCTACATTTGTCAGCAACAGGCAAGCCTCAAATGACTTCAGTGATTGGTATATAGATTGCACTACCTCTAGACATAGTAAACACGGTTTAAACTCTTGGGGCTCCTTCAGCTCTGCCTTCCTCGCTGACAAGGCCTGGTTACTGGTATTGCCATTCTCCTTGTGGTTTGGGTGGTGATTGACAAAGGCTGATTAAGAAGGCCTCCTTTCTTTTCTCTGACTAACCAGGATCTCGGATTTGTCCCATCTTTCCAAGTTAGCTGTTCTGTGGATGCACCTTCTCTCTGATGTGTATTTCTAGGGTGTCATCTAAAAATGCATATTTGCTCATTAATGGCTTGATTTGCCATTGCTTTGATAGGGAAAATTAGAAGTTTAGTACAGGCTCCTCTTGTTATCTATCAATCTATCTATTTATTTTTTCAGGCTCCTCTTGTTAATCACTTGTTTGCTTCCCAGTGGAGAATGTCTGATTTTTCCATGCCTTCCAGGCAGAGCATTTTAGTATACTAATAGCTGCTAATGTGCCAAAATCAGGGGACTCACTGACTTTAAAGATATTTTTAGGCCCTTAAAATGCTCATTGGTCATTTATCACCATAGATATTTATTATGCACATTTGTCAACACCCTCAAGCCCCTCACACCCTGAGGAATAAGTTAAGTAGCTTTCCAGGGTGTACAAATATGTTTTTCTTCCTTGCATGTTTTCCTACTGTGATTCCAGAAAGAATAGTCTCAAATATATAAATAGTGATGAGGACATGGGAGTCCCCAGCTTTTGGTATCCTATTACAAGCTCTATTAAAAATTTTTTTGGGAGGGTTCATTTCAATAATACCACTTTCCTTATGCATTTCTGTAGAATGAACACTATACTTGTTCACAAACCATGTGTGTGTATTTATTTTTGTTTTTGTTTTTAAGGAAAATGAGCTTTTCTGTGGCAAGAATGATACTTTATTGTTTTTAATTCTTTGAGAGTAGAGCAGTTGACGTTGTTACCTTAGTGACTGGGAAGTGCTGTTTCATGCTGGCGCGTGCAGGCCATTCTTAGGCCTTGAGTAGGTAGTGCTGCCCCTCAGGTTGTAAGATCATCTGGTAATTGTTCTTCCTTGTGGTGCCCAGTCACTCACTTGCATTTTGGGCTACTGATGAGGTTCATAGTGTGTTTGAAGACACCCCTTCAAGGACATCTCTGGTGGCTGTGGTCACTTTTGAGGCCTTCTTGAGGATGGTAGGCCCAGAGCACTAACAGGACCTGGTAATCTATTCCCAAGTGGATTTTCTGAGGCAGGTGAAATGCCTGTTTAAATTTCTTCAAATAGTCTGAATTTAACTTTAACATTATCTGGGAGTGGGTGGGTAGAGGTGGTGATGATGAATAGAAATGAAATAAGATTTCCTAGGAGTTGATAGTGTTGCAGCTAGGTGTTGGATACATGGGGCTCATTAAACTATTTTCTTTGCTTTTATATATTTTTGGAAAACTTCCATTATACAAAGTTAAAAAATGTTACTAAATTTCTCAAAATGTTGGATTATTTCTGTGAATTGAAATGATACTTGATTTCACTATCGTTAATGATCGTGCATTTTTTAATAGGTGTTAAGCATCTTTAATATTTATTTTATATAGATCTCAGGAAGTATTTAATGTGGGCTCTGTTTTTTTAGTACCTTTTGGACTTCTCTCGTTTCACAAAACCACTGGTTTTGGTGTCAGACTTAAGCTTAGATTAGCTCCACACCGCCTAAGGGGAGCCTGACATTTGATATACTTACCTAGGGTATTGTCTGGTACTTCAAGAAAATAAGGCTTCCCCCTCCTCACCCTTCACCCTAGAATTCTCCTGACAATTGTGGCTGTAAAGAAGAGGCTTGCCGAGAAGGGGGGCAGTGCTCACAAGATTGCATCCACATGAATCATGTTTTTACACATATATCATCCCATTTGAGTTTTATTTCTGTTCTTCAGAATGCTCTCTTGATTCAGAATGCAAGACATCCATTACTTTTAATAAGGCTGGTCTATACATCAAGGCAGATCATGTCATGTAAAAGTTTATGGCATAACAGTAAGATTAAATATCTAACACAGTTCACATTCCACATGGGTTTCATGAATTAACAAATATTAAGGAGAGCATGCTTAAGATGAATTCACAGAACACAATCTTTGACGGACTAATATACAAGACTATAGTCTAATATAGCCAGAAGCAGGAACAAATTCCTGCTTACTAAGAACCATTGTGGTGAGGTCAACACCCAGTGTATGGAGCCAGCCTGAGAGGAAACAGTGAGCAAAGTGGCAGAAAAAAATGCTACGAATATAATGTATAACTCATATCTTAGAAACATTTGGAAAGAGTGTGCTTTGAGGGGACATTTTTGTAAAATGATACATCTCAGCAATGAGACGGCAACTGTGGGAATTGAATCCCCTTTATATGAGATGGCTCTGCTTAAATATACATTTTGAGTTGCATATGAAGCATGGAGGTGGTTAGAGTAAGTCATGGGGTAAAAACAAATTGAGACTGGCCACTCAAGGCTATGTTTCAGAGGCTGTGACTTGAAGTGGCTGTGACAAACACTTAGCTCATTCAACTGGGGATTATAATGGGAGTGCTGACAACCCTCACTAATTAGGACACTCTCGGGCAGCCCTGTAATAGCTGCGGGGAGCTACTGTCAGTAAATGGTGTTATATTCGGGGGTCATTGCATCCGCTGTCTCTCTGTACCGCAGAGACTTCGCTTGCCTTCCTCCTAGCAGTCATCTTGCTTTCAGCTCTTCCTCGAACACCCCAAGGATCTCACTGCCCTTCTCCAAGAGACACAAAAGATTCTGAGCTTACCCGCCATCTCCTCCACAGTGGAGGGTGAAAGATGACACCTGCAAACACACAAACTAATTATAACCCTATTTAGTTCCTGTGGGTGAATCTCTCTGTCCATCCCCTTTGCCCTTTCCTACATTTAATTCCTAGTTGGTGAGGAGAGAAGGATTATTTTTGGAAACCAGCCTTTCCGCTCCAGCTCTCCCCAGCCGCCCAACACAGGCGAGTCATCCTGTGGTAATTAACAATCTCATCTTGAGGAGTACGTTTTATGGTACTCTTGGTCAGGCAAATTCTAAATTAGCTCAGTTAAAACGGGTCATAAGACATAATGCTGCCATCCCTATTAACTCCTGGACCTCAGCCAACGTACCGCACTATTTTGGGAGCTGGGCTTCTGGCAAAAGGAATCACTACCCAGAGATTACGTGCAGGAGGAGCAGTGTGGAGAACTCACAGTCATGGCAGCCTTCTCTCATTCTGACTTCACTCTCAAGTTCTAGGGTGATAAATGAAAGGTTAGAAAGGATTGATAGTGGGGAGGACAGGATATGGGGATGCTGAGGGAGTGCTCAGGCACCTGTCACTGAGGTCACTGTCCCTGCCATCACCCAGGAATGCCGGGGAAAGTCTGTCAGATGAATGGTCCAGAAGAGGATGGAAGGGCTTTTCCAGATACCACCAAGAGTGGTTTGACCTCCTCACACCGTACATGTAGAGCAGGATTGAGTGGAGAGAGGCTGGGGGCTCCCGGTTCTTCTCATATAGAACATCTGGATGACCTTGAGCAAGTCATGTTCTCCTTTCTTGGCCTGTTTCTTTAATTACTAATTGAAGAGGTTAGGCAGTATGATCCCGGAGGCCCTTCCTATCTCACATCTTATGACTCCAGAATTCTCTGCAAACCTGTGGAGTCCTCCTGGGTTGTTCTCTTGCGTCTCTGAAGACAGTTTTGCGCTCTGTGCCAGATTCGGTGCCCTCCTTATTTGAAGCATGATTGCCTCTGGTTCTGAAAGTACATCTTTCTAAGATTTTTTTTGTTTAAAGATTTTATTTATTTGACACACAGAGAGAGAGGGAGAGAACAAGCACCAGCAGGGGGAGTGGCAGGCAGGGGAGAAGCAGGTTTCCCGCTGAACAAGGAGCAGGTTCCCCGCTGAGCAAGGGGCTCGATCCCAGGACCCCGGGATCATGACCTGAGCCGAAGACAGCTGCTTAACTGACTGAGCCACCCAGGCGCCCCTTTCTAAGATATTTTACTGGCCACTTCTGATGTTCTGGGCTTGGAGGGAGCAAGACATTCAGCATAAAATAACCTGCTGAGTTATGAATGCAAAGAGAGGAACACTTAACTTTAAAAAGATATGCAAACAAGCATTTTTGGCAGGACTTATAATGTGCCAAAGCAGTTTGCCAGGAGCATGTGTGTGTACTGTGGAGATGGGTTCCTGCCATGAACAAGATATTCTTTCTCCCCTTAAGCAGCTTGCAATCTAAGGGAGACCAGTAAATAAATAATAAATGAAAGGAGGGTTTGAGTTTGACCTGAAGTATATAGCAGAATAACTTGAAACTAGCATGGGAGTGGAGGAACAGCTTTAAAAAACACAGTGGTGCTAGGGTCCTACCTAGATCTGTGTGGGGCATTTGGTGGCTCTTGAATCTGGGCACTGGTATCACTAATGATTCCACACTTCTCTGGGTATAATTTATTAAGCAAGGCAATCTGAGAAACATAATTTGGGGCCTTCTGGACTCTGATACACAGCTGGGGATGGGAGAATGACTATCAGAGGGGTGCTGCAAGTGATGAAGAGCTTGAATTGGATCCACCGGGAAATGAGAAGCCACTTTGGCACTTTAGAAGTGTGGGCTGGTGTGCTCATTACATCATCAGAAGAAAGAACTTTGGCAGCAGTCAGAAGGTATGATGGGGGAGATGATCATCAACACAAGAGTTTAAGAAATAGATGATAATAGGGGCGCCTGGGTGGCTCAGATGGTTAAGCGTCTGCCTTCGGCTTCAGGTCACGATCCCAGTATTCTGGGATCGAGCCCCACATCGGGCTCCTGGCTCAGCGGGGAGTCTGCTTCTCCCTCTCCCACTGCTCATGCGCTCTCTCTCTCTCTGTATCTGTGTCTCAAATGAATAAATAAAATCTAAAAAAAAAAATAGATGATAATAGCTTAGATCATAAAAGATGAGATATGCAAAACTTTGTGAAATTCTGAAGCCAAGACATAAAATAAAAATCTCACCCACATTGAAATATATACAATATTTATTTGAAAATAATCATGTATAGGTGCAAAGATGTATGGTTAAATTAAGAAGAAAAAGAAAAACAACAGCTATCATCTACTGAATGTTTATTAAATGCCAGCATGTTTTAGTTACTTTACATATTATCTCATTTAATCCTCACAACAGTCCTAAGTGGTAGGTATGGTGACCCCATTTTACAGATGATGACACTAAGCCTCAGAGATATTAGGTGATTTGCCTGAGGTATGTAGTTAACAGCTGTGGAGGATCGGGTTGTAACGAGGGGCGGGTCATTCCTCAGAGTCTAGGCTTGTCTGATTCCAAGTCTTATTCCCTATGCAGTATAACCTGATTTGTTCATGAAACATTCTGCTTCTTATATTTATAATATTTTCCAGTAATTTCTAAGAAAAATAGGAATTTTGAAATATTTTAAGGTCAATGGGTAAAACATTTAAGGTAAGATGTTAATGCAATACTACTGAGACCCTGTGCCCTCCCAATGATTTCTGAAAACCACTGACACAAATATAATCATCATCATCATAGCTCTTGCCATTAAGTACAAACATCAGAGGACAGACATCCTTTAAGAGGATGATGAATTTATGTCCCTGAAAGGGGGATGTCATTTTTACAAGGGAAGGAAGGAATTCAGGTGGACTCTCTCTTGTTGACTTTTGATCCAGAGATTTGAGGGAATATTCCTGACTTCCTCCTTTGCCCTCAAAATATGGAGAGTAAAAGGGGAACTGGAAGAAAGCTCTTTTTTGAAAACAAGTGTTTTTGATGCTCATGAAACAGTTTTCTTTTATATTAAATATAATATTGACATCTTTGTCTCTTCTCAAATTTTTGTTTGACTCACACTGAACTGGAAGAAAATGAAAATGATGATTTCCTAATGTTTGGTGATCGACAGCTTCATGTATAATAAAGTTAAAACCATTAAAGGTACATTCAGTGAGAAATGGTGATTTAAATTCATTTTCTTTTTCTTTTTCCCTTTTAAATGACTGTGAAAAGTTCTTGTAAATCCTTGTAGAAGCTTCTGGCATTGGGTGTTGTAGGTTCCTGGAATGATACACTTTTTTAGGTTGTGCAGAATTTTCTCTCTGGGGACTTGAAAACTAGTTTCTCATTTGAAATGATTTATAGGAACCCTCTTTATGAGGAAGAGGGGAGACCAAATGGCTTTTTGGGTTTCTTTATGCTTTTATTTTATTTTTAAAAGATTTATTTATTTATTTGAGAGGGAGAGAGAGAGAGAGAGCGAGCATGAGCAGGAGGGGCAGAATGAGAGGGAAAGGGAGATAGAATCTCAAGCAGACTCCACGCTGAGTGTGGAACCTGAGGCAGGGCTCAGTCTCATGACCCTGAGATCATGACCTGAGCTGAGACCAAGAGTTGGATGCTCAACTGACTGTGCCACCCTGGTGCCCCTCATTATGCTTTTATAAAGTGATATACCATGTCACACTATGTCCTTTACCGTTTATTTTTTCCACCTGTATTAGTCATGGGCTTAGTCATGAAAAATCTAGTTCACTCTGGCTAATTTAATCAAGAAAGGGATTGATGTAAAGGATATTTTTTTTTTTAAAGATTTTATTTATTTATTTGAAAGAGAGAGCACGAGAGGGAAGAGGGTCAGAGGGAGAAGCAGACTCCCCGCTGAGCAGGGAGCCCGATGTGGGACTTGATCCCGGGACTCCAGGATCATGACCTGAGCCGAAGGCAGTCGCTTAATCAACTGAGCCACCCAGGCGCCCTGATGTAAAGGATATTAAAGGGTAGTGGGGAGAAACACATTTGGGTACAGGTTTCTAGGAGTATCACTTATTCCCAGCTGCAGAAACTGGCCGGATGGGAACACCCTGAAGCTGTTGAACACTACATGCCAGGAAACCAAATTTACCACAAGTGCTAAGGACACCAACCCCGCTGCCCCTTTTGTGCTGGAAATTCTATTTTGATCTATTGGAAAGCCTTGATGGGCACTGCTGTCTCCAACACCAAACACTGCATGCTTCTGCCACTCCTCTCCCTGGGAATAAGGGATGTCTTCCTCAGCCTGTCTCATACATCGCACACTTTCAAAATACCGTGTTATCTTTGTGTACCTGATTGGCAGAGCCTAAACCTCAGGCCTGTGTCCTAGCTGCAAGGGAGGCTGGACATTTGTGTTCTGCTTTGGGGAGATTGGATTTACAATGTGGGGATTTCCCCTGACAGAGGAAGTCTATTGAAAAGATAATGGGCCCTGTGAATGTGGCAGATGTCACTACTCCATCCCCTGCAACTTGTTTTCAAGTATATGAGGGAGTGATATGTGGGCAAGGAAAGATGAGAGGAAACTCGTTGAGTGGCTCTGTAGCAGATGTTCTGGGCATGCTACCCATATCCACTGGAACTTACCATATTTATGTGCTGCAGTTCTTCTTGCTTCCAATATCTGCATCCCTTTGCCCAGGGTGGGATGTTGGGGGAATTAACATCACCCCAGCAGCTGTCACTCAGTCACTGAGCCACAGTGGTAGCTGGCTTGATATCTGACACTTTATGCTTCCTTCCCTTCCTGGTCTCCCTTCCTTACTTGCCTACTGGCTTATGGTTCTCAAATATGCCACCTGCACCTCATCTCAGGTCTGCTTCCTTGGGATCCCACACTGAGATGACCCATTTCCCATAGGTGCTCTCATGTTTATTATGAGTTAATTCTTTCAGTACCATCATGCAATCATGTTTAATGAGGAAAGTGGGGCCCACTTACCAGTGTGGCTTCAATAAAAGGCTTCTTGCTTGCTCACTGTCAAGTGTGTTGTGGGATGGGCTGCTCCCCGGTAGGGCTGTGTCTCTGGGTCTTCAGGCTCGGCCACAAAAACCCTCACAGTTTTTCTTTGCTGCCCCTCAGGGTATTTCAGATGACAGAAAATCACTCCTAGGATTGTCCTCTTGCACAAATTGCTGCCAAAATACTTTTAAAGGGTTCAACTCACTTCTCTCAGAGCTCCTCTTTGCTCCTTTACAGGTAGCAGAAGACAAAAGACAGAAGGTGAAATGGAACATTTTTGAGCCCTTACAATGCCAAAAAATGTAGGCTCTCTGCCTCCTAAGATGATTCTGTTTCAACAGAGGGAGGTAATTTTCACTTTGCTCTACAAGAAGAAATAAAGCAATCACCATTCTGTCAATTTTCTAGTTCTTTTTGGTGATTTTATATCCAGCAGTGCCCCTGTTGACAGAGGCTTAGCTGGGCTGAACTACCTGCAAACCTTTCCGAAGTACCTCCATAGGAGCACTGGTGGGAACTCTTTTCTGAGAGAGCCTGCATACTCTATAAAGATCAGGAAATCTCATAAATAGTTTTTGAACATGGACTGGAACAACTTCAGGACTCCTTCAAAGCACGCTCTTGTAAGAGTGGCTCGAACGCATGGAGAAAGATGACCCTTTTCAAAAGGTGCTATCTTCCCAGGGCATCGCTGTCTGCTGACTCCAGCTGCTGACCCAACTTTCCATCCGTCCATGTGTATATGGGCTTCCCATACTCCTGTCCCTTTGCGTTTTCCAGATATAAAAGTCAAACACTCCTAACTGCAGTACCTATTCTCTGAAAACACTTGACCCACAAGTTCCACAAACACTCTGTTTTCAAGTTGTGGAAAATGGAGGCACCGAGGAGAGAAGTGATGTCTTTAGAGTTATTCATGCTACAGAGGGGAGAGCTGCCTTGAAAATGCTCCCTTAAGAATTAGAAAGGCTTTTATACCACTTAGTGCTTCAAAAGAACTACTAGTAGGGGCCAGTGTGGAGGGCGCTTGAGGACAAATGCAACAAATAACCACAGAATTTAAGTTTTTTTTTTTTTCTATAAATTATCCCTCAGAAAATAAGGAGTTGTCTTTGGGTCATCTAAACAGTACCAAATTTTGCTGAGTGCCTACTATGTCCTAGACAATGCTCTAGACCAGGGGTCAGCCAACTTTTTCTGTAAAGGGCCAAATAGTAAATATTTTAGGCTTTGCAAGTCACCTAGTCTCTCTCACCTGTTCAAGCCTGCCATTACAAAGGAAAAGCAACCATAGAGAGTATGCAAATGAATAGGCGTGGCTGTATTCTGATAAAACTTGGTTTACGAAAGCTTTAACACAAATTTGGCCCACAGGCCATGTGTGCTAATCTCTGCTCTAGGCCCAGGGGTACAGTAGTTTACAGAACAACATCCCTGCACTGCCTTCTAGGAACCTACATTAAGATGAAAGTGCTACTTTAAAATCTGAATCCTTACCAATGGGTTCTTGTAGCTTGGGATAAACATTCAGCCACAGTGTTGTTCATGGACTCAAAACAGGCCCAGATGAAAGTGAAGATGGTGTGCCCTGGAAGTTGTTGAAGTGACCCAAAAATGGCTCTAAAAAGACACTGAAGTCAAACACACTTGTGATGAGTCTGAGTAAAATTACTTCATGTAAAGTGAGATTGACAAGGAAGAAATATTTGTAAATTGGTATTTCTAGATTGATTGTATAGATGTAATTTAAATATGTGTATGAATGAAAATACTGTCTAAGCAGAAACTTGACTATTTAATTCACATTCTGGAAATCATATATTCAAGTTGGCCGAAGTACTTTTGGGGAAACTTTTCTTTGGGGGAAGAGGGAAACTGCCTTCTTATTTCCTTCCACAGGCTATCATCATCTCCTCAGTACCTGATTGAGTTTTTCCTGCTTAGACTCTTGCTCTCCCATGCCCACAGTTAGCAATCCCCAAACCTGTAACAGTCACAGTTTTAAGATGGAGATCAGATCACATGACTCTCCTGCTTGGGACCCTCCAGTGGCTTCCCCCCACATTCACAATACTGTCCAAAGTCCTTCACATGCCCCACAAAGGCCACCACAACCTGGCCCTGACCTCCCTCCTCCAGCCTGATTTTCCACTCCATCTCTCCTCCCTCACTCTGATCCAGCCCCATTTACCTCCTTGCTGGTCCTTGACTCAAGGCCTTGCATTTGCCCTCTTTCTGCATGGTGCTTCCTCACTTCATCCAGGTCCTGCTTGAATGCCACTTCCTCGGAGAAACTTCCCTGATTGCCCCATCTAAAGAAATCTAAAGAAATCCCGAGTCACTATCCATCCCCTTAATCTACTTTTTCTTCATAGTGCTTACCTCTGGCTTTGTTGTGTATATATATATATATATATATATTTGCACATTTGCCAGTCTCCCCCACTGGAATGAAAGCTGTGTGAGGGTTTTGTCTTTTTAAAAAAATGCTGAATTCTCATTTTAGAACAATGCCTTGCATATAGTAGACAGTCAATGAATATTGAGTAAATGAATAAGTAAGTAAATGACTATATGCTATCTATGGAATACCAGTTATGGGCCAGACATTGTTCCTGCTTCTTCAGTGTATATCATTATAACTTCTTTTGCATATGTTAGTCCATGGGTGATGGACAGTGGACAGAATGAAGAGATCCCACTTTAGTGCAAATAGATTATAAATGTTATTTGAGAATATAAAATCAATTAAAAGAAAAAGGAACTTTGTCTTGTGGGTCTCCATGTAGCTGTGGTATGGCCTCTGTTTTATCTTGTGTTAAGTCTTGCCTTCTTCAATATCTTAGAGCTCATCAGCCTCCCACTCTCTTTCCTGAGGGTAATAAGAAGTTCATATGAGTTCTCTCTTTCCTTCATGTCTTCCATTTGCAGACCTCTTTTTCAGCCCTCTCTGTAGAATAGGGATTCCCTTAATATACTTTTCAGGGATTTTCCATCAGTTTGGATGCAGTGACTAAGCCTGAAGCCCTAGTTTGCCCTCTCCTCTGACCTAGAAAACCCTTTGGATTGCTAACCTGCGTTTCCTAAGCTGATGTTTCCCTGAATGTTTGCTACTCTCTTTGCTTTAAGACTCAGACATATGGCCTAACTTCACTGACTTATTATTTTTTTTTAAATTTATTTATTTGAGAGAGAGAATGAGAGAGAGAGAGAGAGAGAGAGAGCACATGAGAGGGGGGAGGGTCAGAGGGAGAAGCAGACTCCCTGCCGAGCAGGGAGCCCGATGCGGGACTCGATCCAGGGACTCCAGGATCATGACCTGAGCCGAAGGCAGTCGCTTAACCAACTGAGCCACCCAGGCGCCCTCCACTGACTTATTTTGTTTCAAAATTTCCTTTGGTATCTCTAGTGAAGTGTGCTTGTTGAAAGTTAGGACCTTAGCTACTAATTATCACAGTCACAGAGCTCAAAACTGGCAGATAAGTTCTTCTTTATTCTGAAGTATTGTTGGCCAGGTGGCAGGGTCACTTCACAAAGAAGGCAGCACCTGGCACGGTGACCTCTTCATTCAATGCTCTCTTTCCTCTGCCCCTGTACTCACTTCATCTTCATCCCGCTTATCCCATTGGCAGCTCTTCCTATCTTACCATCGACCTTTGCCTTCTCCACGTTTCCCTTTGAATTATCACGTGGCCCCTCCATTGTCTTCTCTTTCCCAGGGATTGTTTTGTCACCTTTTAGGTTCATTCAGGTACTTCATGTTGGGGCTTCCATCTTCCAAATGATGCCTCATGTTCTTCATGTGAGTTGGCATTAATCTTGATGATGATTCCCAAGTCCGTGAAGGATTTCTTTTACCCCATGGGCAGGCCACATTCTAACTCTTCCTTTTTCATATTTCTTTGAGAGATTTCTTTCTAAGAAGCACATCATTTTGAACTCATTCAGTCCTCCTCTAGTGTGAGCTTCAGCTGTTTGAAATCTCTTAATCCAATTTCTTTTTTAGGTACCGCCAGTAACTAGCCTGCAGGTGAGTTTACTTCATCTTTGCACACAGATACTACTTCTTTTTTTTTTTTTTTTTTTTTTTAAAGATTTTATTTATTTGACAGAGCGAGATACACAGCGAGAGAGAGAACACAAGCAGGGGAGTGGGAGAGGGAGAAGCAGGCTTCCCGCTGAGCAGGGAGCCCGATGCGGGGCTCGATCCCAGGACCCTGGGATCATGACCTGAGCCGAAGGCAGACGCTTAACGACTGAGCCACCCAGGCGCCACCACAGATACTACTTCTTTCTTGATTTAGCTCCTAGAAGGTGTGTTTCTGATGAAGCAAAACTCTCCCTGCCATCCTGCTTGCCTCTGGCTCTTGCTAAGATTTTCCAAGGGAACATTTATGTCTTGGCACCTTCATCAAGATGAGATGCCATGGGTATGGAGCAAGGAGGTAACAACTCTTTTGATTTTTATGCTGACTGGGTTGTTGCCATTCTCTGCCATTTTTGAGAGATAATGCTTTGGGGACTGAATTACCTTCTTGATAAATATTCCATCAGAGAGGGCTATGTTTCCTAAATGAAGATTCCTTCCTTTTAAATTTGACTGTTACCTGGGGCACCTGGGTGGCTCAGTCAGTTGAGCGTCTGCCTTCGGCTCAGGTCATGATCCCGGAATCCCGGGATCGAGTCCCACGTCGGGCTCCCTGCTCGGCGGGGAGTCTGCTTCTTCCTCTGACCCTCCCCCCTCTCATGCTCTCTCTCTCTCTCTTTCTCATTCTCTCTCCTCTCAAATAAATAAATAAAAATCTTAAAAAAAAATAAATTTGACTGTTACCCTGGATCTTCCTTAGAGTTTGTTTTAAGAATTATGAATATTGTAGCCAGGCTTTTCAGATTTACCATAAGGTGGTAAATACTCCTTGCAAAAAATGTGTGAATGTAGAAATGTATAAAGAAGCAGCAATGAAAACAATAACAACTCATTCAAATCACCTTCCTTATAGGAGGAGTAGATATGAGTACAGGAAGGGATCTTAATCCCCTTCCAGTCTGAAGATCCCTTCCAGTCTGACTGCTCCTAACTGATGCACGTATCTCCTACAATTTTCCTAAAAAGTGCTGTGAAGCTTCTGTTCCCAGGGCTCTGACCTTTGCTCTGTGACTTCTTCCCCTCTTCTCTGTAGGTTTAAATAATTCCTTCTCTCAAGTCCCTTTCCTAAAGCCTTACTTAATCCCTTCATGTGGGTATATTAGGTTTACTCTTTCATCTGTGTATTTATGTTCGTTTCGGTAGGGTAGTACAATGTTTGTGAAAGCTTGATGGTGAGTGAAATTTTCCATTTTAAAGATAATAGCAGTTTTCTTTTTTTTTTTTTGGTTTGTTTGTTTTTGCAGGTAGAGATTTTATATTGTGGAAGACAGGAGTACTGTTCTCTTTCTTTCTTTTTTTTTTGGTCTGGGGACCTTAACATTTCACTATGCTTTTGCTAATGTAAAGGTGAGGTGCAGATCCTGCTTGGAAAGGAAAGTTTGAGATAATGATGAAAGAGCCAAACTCAAAATGATGTAAAGTGTTGTTCATTGTGACAGAGTTATAACTCTGCAGAGATTGTTTTGATACTGACTGGGAGATGAAGGAAAGATTTCCTTCTCTAGCTGCAGAGAAGGGGCTGTGACAGGCATTGGTTCCTAAGTGGGAAGCTTCTGTCCGTGGAAATAGTAAGTTGGCTTTGAAACATAGTGGCATGTGTATTGGAGGACTATGGAGAGAGATGCCTTCAGAGGCATGGCTCCACAGACTCTGGGAACAATGATTGCTCACACCATGTTTTGTGGGTCTTCCCTGTGTTATAACTCCCCTCAGGTACCCCGAAGCCTTCAGTAAAGGTCTGCTGAATACCACAGCCAGCCTAAGGCTTATGCTGGGAGACTAAGGGAGAGTCAGTGTCCTCACTTGGGAATAATTGGTACTGAGATTGCTCAGGTGACCTGGAGAAGCTGGTGATACCAAGCAGTGACCCACAGAGAAGCTTAGAGTAATAATCTGGATCCAGACATGACAAGTAGCAGCCAAGATAAACCCTGGGATGCAAATATATCCATTAGACACTCCAGAAATATCTAGGGAGGGAAACCAGGGTAAACACTGGACTTTTCAGGAAGCAGGATAAGGTTAAACAAGAAGTCTACACCATTGTTTTGGAAGCAATACATTTAAAAGGAAAGGGCATTCCCAGGATTAGAGATGGAAGACTGCTTGATTGTACATGTATTCAACAAATATTTGTGAGCACCTACTCTGTGCTGGCACCCTGCTAGGCACAGGGAATACAAACACGTCTAAGACACAGTCCCTGTCCTGATAAAACTGATATCACAAAACACACTGAATTATCTTGATAGTAACGTAGAAATACAACACAACAAGGCAAATGTAATAGACGTGTATACAACACCATTTCAGTATGGAGGATAGGCTGTCTGACTCTGCCTAAGAGGGTGGGAAAGCTCAGGAAAAGTTCAAGGAGGAGGTGATGTTTAACCTTAGACTAAAGGATGAACAGGAGCTTAGACAAAATGGTGAAATGAATTTCAGGCAAAGAGATGAATATGAACTTATCCAGAGGTGTGAAAGAGCATGGCTTTTGGGGAAAGTGGAGTAACTTTAGTAGAAAGGAAGGGTAGCAGACCTGATTGGAGTGGGCAACTTGGGAAGGGGACAGATGGAAGAACTGTCTGTAGAAATAGGTAAGAATTTATATGACACACTAAGGTCTTTGGATTATATGTACATAATGAGGTATAAGTTTTAAAAATGTATGCCAGGGAGTTACAGGATCAGCTGTGTCTTTAAAAATAAATAATTCTGTGCCAATATGAAGGATGTCTTAGGTTGGATTCCCTAGAAGCAGAGCCTGAGATGGGGATTCTTATGGTTTATTGAAGGGGTGCTCTCAGAGGAAAAATAACAAAGGAGTGAGGGAAGTGGGACAGAGCAGGGGAAGAAGCTGGGCAAAGATGTGGTTTCAGGAAGAATCTAGCCTAGCTTGATCTCTTGGGGGCTCTGGAGCGTGAACTACATCGCAGAAGTTGTCCTGCTGGGACGCCTGGGTGGCTCAGTCAGTTAAGCATCTGCCTTTGGCTCAGGTCATGATCCCAGGGCCCTGGAATCGAGCCCCACATTGGTCTCCTTGCTCAGCGGAGAGCCTGCTTCTCCCTCTCCTTCTACTGCTCCCCCTGCTTGTGCCCTCTTTCTCTCTCGCTCTGTCTCTGACAAATAAGTAAATAAAATCTTAAAAAAAAAAAAAAGAAGTCCTCTTGGGGCGCCTGGGTGGCTCAGTCGTTAAGCGTCTGCCTTCGGCTCAGGTCATGATCCCAGGGTCCTGGGATCGAGCCCCGTGTCGGGCTCCCTGCTCTGCGGGAAGCCTGCTTCTCCCTCTCCCACTCCCCCTGCTTGTGTTCCCTCTCTGGCTGTCTTTCTCTCTGTTAAATAAATTAAAAAAGAAAAAAAAAAGAAGTCCTGCTGTGCCCAAGGGGAAGATGGCATCCCACGCATCTTCAGGTAAGATGATTTCATCAGCTGCAAATAGTCTTCCAGAAAAGGGTATAAGTACGAGCTGTCAGCCACTCAAACCTGCAGCATCTGGGGGACAAGTGCATCAGTTGGTAAAGGGGAACTGGTGGGGCTCCAAGAGTATCAGCTATAGAAAATGAATAAGAGGATCATCCCACTGCAAGTGGAGGAAAAGTATGAAAAGTGTGGAGAGAGGGGAGAGGGTGGATTTCAGAGATATGTGTGAGATAGAATTTGGTGACCAATTGGATATGATGGTGGTTGAGGAGGAGTGCCCTCTTAGTTTGGGGCTTGAGTAACTGGGTGCCTGTTTTCTGGGTGCTAATCTCTGACTTGATTAGCAGGGGGTAGATTTGTGAGTAATGATGCTGAGTTTGGATTGCTCTCATTATATTAGGGTTTCTTGCCAAACATCCAGGCAGTGATGATCTGTGGACAGGTGGAAATCCATTGCTGTAGCTTAGGGAAGGGAACTGAGCTGGAAAGTTTCAGACATCAGGGAGATCTGGCAAAAAAAAAAAAAAAAAAAAAAAAAGCTGGGGGGTGGTGGATGAGATCGCCCAGGGAGAGGAAGACAAGAAAGACAATACTGAAGACAATTTCTGCAGTGCCTTCTACCCACAGAAGCTTAGAATATATTTAATTGAATTTCATGTATTAATGAGGTGCTCATTCTAGCTCCTAGACTCAATTTCCCATCAGATTCTATCGACAAAGAATTAATGGACTGAAAATGAAGTTGTTGTCCTTCTTGAAACTGTTTGAGTGAGAGACATTACTAGATCATTGGTTTTTCTCTTTCTGCTCCCAGCCTGAAGTTTCAACCAGGGTTGAACCAGCACTCAGACCCCTGAACTGAGACCTTATATATCCCTTCCTTTCAGAGTTGGCTGTGTGGGGTTCCAAAAGGGTATGCAGGTTTCTCCAGGAACCTCCTCCCTCCAGGTACTTCTGGGTATGTCTGGGACAGGGCGTCTGAGCAGATCTTTAAAAAGGGGGAGCAATACTTTTATCCACATAACCCTAGACACGTCACCCCTGGGGATAACAGGAGAAATTTCTTCTACTATCACCAGCTTTTGTAGTCTCCAACCTTAGGGATTCCCAGAGGGTTTTTGGGGTGCTACCAGGCTGTCCCTTGGTAAGTCAAATGGGTAAGGCAAAAACATTTGGGCCTCAAGTTTTTGATTTGCCAAGTAAATATGAAATGGCATTAGGATAAAGTTCTGGCAATACCACATGTTTGGGCTATGGAAAGACAGATTTTCATGTTGACTCAAAACCCTTGCCTTCTTTTTCTGGTGTATCAAACGACCCTACTGATTGTCCACTTGAGGAGTGATATTGCCTGTAATTTCTGAAGGGTTCACTAATGCTCCTGGAGGATGTGATGGAGGAACATACACTGTGGACATGTTCAGTGTTACACAGCTCCACCTCAGGCAGCTGACAGATGGTGATTTATACCACAAAGTATTGGCATGTTCTGATGAAGTACCCTGTTATTGAGACATTTTGGCAGATCTAATATTTCCATCCCTGTGTAACAGAAACATTTTCATTGACATTCTTAAATTATGCTGCTCTATTGTAAAAAACCAGCATTTTTAATTTCTATTGAGGTATAATTTACATATAGTGAAAGTTGGAAATTCCATGGGTACAGTTTGATGAATCTCTCCCACATCAAGGCACAGAACAGCTTTGTTACCATAGAAAGTTTCCTCCTGCCTCTTTTTTTAAAAGTAAGCTCTATGCGAAATCTTTTGGGTTTCCTACATAGAGTATCATGTCGTCTGCAAAGAGTGAAAATTTGACTTCTTCTTTGCTGATTTGGATGCCTTTTATTTCTTTTTAAGGAGGGCACTTAATGTAATGAGCACTGAGTGTTATATGCAACTGATGAATCACTAAACTTTACCCTGAACCTAATAATACACTATATGTTAACTAACTTTAATTTAAATAAAAAAATTGAAAAAACCCCAAACCAAAACCAAACAAAAGGTAAGCTCTTTGTCCAATGTGGGCTCAAACTCAGGATCCCAAGATCAAAAATCACATGCCCTACAGACTGAACCAGCCAGGTGTCCTGCCTCTTGCCTCTTTATGGTCAATCCCCTCCCCTGACCCCTAGGCCCAGACAACCACTGATCTGCTTCTGTCACTATACTTTCACCTTTTCTGGAGTTTGTTTGTTTGTTTATTTATTTATTTATTTTACCTTTGAAATTTAAAGATGGCAAATATAAAGGGAAAAATTATCTCCTGTTAGGTTAGGTGAAATATTACCATGACTAATCTTAAGAAAATCTGCAGATATACAGGATTTTATATATTTTTTTTAAATTTTTTTTTTTAAAGATTTTATTTATTTATTTGACAGAGAGAGACACAGTGAGAGAGGGAACACAAGCAGGGGGAGTGGGAGAGGGAGAAGCAGGCTCCCCACCAAGCAGGGAGCCCGGTGCGGGGCTCGATCCCAGGACCCTGGGATCATGACCTGAGCCGAAGGCAGATGCTTAATGACTGAGCCACCCAGGCACCTCGGATTTTATATTCTTATATAGATTATGTCTTTTAGAAATAGCAAAAAGAGAATGTCCATTCAATAGGATGTGGCCTTTGGTCAGAAGAGTAGCAGGCTCTTCCTATAACCCTGAAGTCAAGTGGACAATTCAGATTATTATCAGGATAATTCAGGTCAAAAACATCTAGATCATTTGGGCTTCAGTGGTTTTTTAGGATCTGGAGATTCTGGCTGATTGGACTTCCTTACTTAATGAAGGTAGGTGTAATAACTTGTCTTATGGGGTCCTGGGGCCTAGGGAGGGTGATTACTAACCAAACAGCCATGCTAGGGATGGAAATATAGTCAGTTCCCAACTTCAGCCTCTCAACTTGGGATGTCTTTTAGAAACAGCTGCCTGGGTTGCATGGCATTGTGGCCACAGGGTCCCTCTTCCTTCTTCATTCACTTGCCCTTGCAGCACACAGGTGACTGGAACTGTCTCTCATCTCATTCCCACCATTTCTGCATCATCCATCATCCAGGGTGTGAATGGCAGGATAGGTGGGGAGAAGGAAAGGATAATGAGAAATTGACTTCCTGCCACTCCTCCCCTTTTTTTGGGTTCTCAGATTCATCCCTTGTCCTCAAAGGTTCCTCGGCAGCCACGTCCCACTTGGGTGTTCACTCCAGAGCCTCCACCTCTGCCCCAGGCTAAACTTCTGTGATGATGAAATACCCAGGAAAGTTTAAATCTTGGTGGTCCCCAATCCTTTCAGTGCAGAGATCATATCTCTGTGTAGACCTGTCTGAGCCAGAGGGAAAAACAGAGTTTGTTTGGGTGGACTTGGCAGGGAAGGGTAGGGAAGAGCAAAAGGAATGGATTTATTATGCATGGTTTTGAGCTAGGCATTGGGCTCTGTGCTTTAATATGATGTCTCTAATTCAAGAACAATCTCTACTTGAACCAGTTATAGAAGGGAGGGTAACTAGTACTTACTGAGCAGCAAGCATTGTGCTGGCCTTTATTGCTCTTTTATGGAGAGGAAATGGAGGCTCAAAAAAGTTAAGTGAGTTGCTTGAGGTCCCACAGCTGGTAAGTAATGTTTATTTTCCATCTCTTTTAGGGGAGAGACCCTGTTTGGAAGTTGTAGGTGGTGACAGTGGAAAGGGTCACTCTTTAGAGTCCAAAGAATTACAGAAAGAGGGTGAGCAGGCTGTTAGCCTGGGAATTCACATGAGCACCTGGGGCTGCAGCATGAGGAGGCAGCCATATCTTCTCCACCCTTTGCCCTCTGGAGACCCCTCTCATTTTCTCAGCTTTCCTTTCATTCCCTATCGAAGGAACCATTGTTCTGGAGCTGGGGGAGGTGGGCTTCCAGTCCCACTGCCTGGCAGGTAAAGGAGGGCACCCTATCTCATTGCTTCTGAGGGCACTGTGTTCCTGGGAACACAATGGGACCCTGATTCCATTCTCCCATGGCATCAATGATAGACACATTTATTTATTTTTATTTTTATTTTTTTTAAGATTTTACTTATTTATTTGACAGAGAGAACAGCAGGGGGAGCAGCAGGAGGAGAAGCAGACTCCCCGCTGAGTAGAGAGCCTGATGCGGGGCTCTATCCCAGGACCCTGGGATCATGACCTGAGCTGAAGGCAGACGCTTAACTGACTGAGCCACCCAGGTGCCCCTATAGATACATTTATTACCAGCCTCTGATTTATGCTCATTAGGTTCACACCATCTGAGGTGTTCAGATCCCACCTGGATATTTGTAGCCACTGATTCCATTTGCTAGAAATATGGCCTGGATCATCTGAACACTGAAACATTTCTTACCTTTGTTCCCTTCAATGGCAGAGCTAGGATAACTTAATCTACATGGTGGTAGTGTGAAAGGATTATTGTCTAACCTGGACCCATGTCTGATCTCTTCCTGAGTTTATTTGATTACATAGCATATTCTCACTTGTGCCTTAGTGTTGTGATAGGCTGGGGCTTCTAAAAGAGTAGGATGGAAGCTGGACAGGCAGGATAGCCCTTTGTCATGCTCTCGCTCCTTCCTCTGGGGTCTGTTGGAGATCAGGGATGGGGAGAGGGGAAGACAGCCTGCAGAGACATAGTAGGTAGCCCTACTCTTCCTTATGCCCATGGGTTCAGAAGAGTGGAAGATGGGGCTCTGAGCAATAGGATGTATATCATGTATATCATGGTTTCCAAATGCTGGGGCATTGTCTGGCCCTTAAATATTTCCATATGTTGGTTTCTCTTGCCTTGAAGTTTAGAAAAATATATCACCGGACTCGTGGAGGTGTCAGTGGCATTCTCTGAGAACAGCTACTCTCCTCTGAGCGACTCCTCCCCTCTTTCATAGGATAGAGCCTGTGCCAGTGCTAGGACGTTCAGGACCTGTATTGGGGCGAGCAAGCAAGGTACCTGAGGTGCAAGCTTTGAGATGGTGCTCATTCTCAAGGACATGCAAGTACAGGGTTGGCACTTGCACAACCCAGAGAATGAATTCTTCCTAAAATTTTCTGCTCTAGGGGCTTTGCTTGCCTCCCTCTAGTCTCAGCCTTGCTAGAAATTTGTATATCACAGAAGTGACCCTCAGAAAACAAACACATTTCATTAGGACAGAGAGAAAGCCCACAGCACTTTACCCCTTTGACAAAGCAGGCCTGTTCTGTTGTCATTGGTATGGAAAATAAACTGTAATCAGCTGTCTCGGGTCTGATTTGAACATATTAGTTTTCCTGAGGGACATGTCAGCAGGTACAACCCACATGCCAGGGAGTAAGGAGATAACAGCAACGATGCTAATTTGAAAATACTTCTGTGGCACTTAGCAGGGTGTGATTTTAATTCATTTTTTGTCCCTTGGTAATCATAAAGTGCTTTCAGCCTGTGAATATCCATTTTTGACCAGCATGCTCATACTTCATCTGGGGACCACATTTAATGGCCATGGTGATGATGGGGTTCACAGGGGAATTGTGTAAGGAACAGATATTTGCTTTGTGGAGAGAAACATTTCCACTGATACTAATTCACATGGCTATTTTGTGCAAGGAACTGTAGATCTGAATACTTGCCTATATGCAAGTATTGTTTGTGCACACATGTACACACACAGCTAATATTTGCATAGCCACTCTGAGTTTGATTCAAAGTTTTATTAAAATTTTTTTATTTAATTCTTGGAATAATTCTATGAAATTTGCTGAAGCCACTTAGTGTCGTGGAAAAAGTATAATCTGTGCTGGATTGCTTGAATTCCATCTTTGCCACTTAACTAGTTGTGTGACCTTGGGCAAGTTATTTAATCTCTGAGCCTCAGTTTCCTCAACAGTAAAATAGGGATAATCATGCCTAAGGTAGGGCTATTGGGGGGATTAAATGAGCAATGCACAAACAACACTTGGTATATAGCGGGAACTCAGTGGATGTTGGTTCTTTCTTCCCTCTGTTCCAGACTGGGGCCAGTGCTCTTTTCTCTATATCCCAGCTGTTTCTGTCTTGACAATCACTCTAGTTATGAGGGACTGATGATATGAATTGTTCTTCCACAGGCCCGAGTGTGGCAGGGTGATCCCTCTCAGCTGGAGATCTGCTCAGTTTGCAAGTAACCCAGGGTAAAGGGTATTTGCTGAGATTTTTAGATTGAGGTCCAGAGGGCTTGGGGGTGGTGTGGGCTGGGCCAGGGCACTCCTCCAAGTTGCACTCCTGGGCCACCTCTCTCACTCCCTCCAGCAGGTGCCTCTGTTAGACTCACCCAGAGGAGAGGCAAATTGGTTGCCTCCTGCAGGCCCCTTAATGATTCCTGGGGGCTCCTCATTCTGAGTGGACAGTCTCTATTTTTCTTTTTTTTTTTCCCCCCACCTCTTTGCTTCCATCCTCTCCGCACTTTACCTGGCATCAGGGACCTTCCAGCTGCTTCTTGAAAGTCCTGACTTTCCCATGGCAGCCCTCCACCCACCAGGACTTGAGAACATGACAATCTAGTTCTGTGTTCCTCTTGTTTTCATTGCCTCACTTGGGGCCAGGAGACACTGTCTGGTTTGCCGAGTCCAGAGGAGACACTGGAGATTTTATTCTCTAACCAAAGCAGTGTCAAATGGTGGGAATCCCCAGCACCATCTCAGGTCCATTAGGGATTTATTGTTTAGATTGAAAGAGCTTTCCACACTCCTTAAGCAGAACCAATCCTGGCTCTGGGATGACTGGATGCAGAGTGAGGGGATCAGAGTATCTGTCCTGGCTCTGCCGCTCGCTAGCTTGGAGCAGCCATATAGCCTGGTTGAGCCTCAGTTTTCCTCATATGTTAAATGGGAAGGATAGTAATAACCTGACAGGATTTTTATGAGTAAAGAAAGCAGGTAGATGGCTTTCACACGGAAGAACAGGAAGATATTAATATTATGGGCCATTGCAAGTTCTCTCAATTATTCTCATGCCTAGAGGGTGAATTTTGGTCAGACATTTCTGGGCCACACTCTCTTGGATGCTGCCCTTTCCTCCTTACGGGAGTTCTAAGGGAGATCATAGAATCACCTACTGTATTCAGTGGGAATGTGAGGATCTGACCACAGACCCATGTGTCTCTGTCGTTCTAGAAGCCCTCTAGCCACTTTTGGGGATCTACTAGGCAGAGGCTCTTAAAGGTTCTTATTAATGAATTTGCCCGGTGACAAAAGTGCTGCAGGTCACGCTAGTTAACATGTACTGTTCCAAACAGGTAAAAGCCTGGCTCTTAGGAGCAGAGAATCCAGTAAGATCTCCTCTCTCCTTCATGCCACCACCCCACATTCCCTCCTGACCTCTCTGCTCACACCATCTTCCTCTCAGACTTGCTTCTTTCTCTCTTATGATCACAGCTGCCCGTGATGCCCCTGGGGAGAGCATAGGAAGTAGGCTCCCTTGCTGCCAAATGCAACCTCTGGGTCATTTATTACTTCAGAAGATACCTTGCTATTAAAGCACCAAGGCTCATGTTTTCCTTTTCCTTAAGGAACAAATTCCATCATAGTCAAGGCCACACAATTAGGTGTACGGGAGCAGAGCAAACACCTGATAAGACCGACCCTCATTTAGTGGGAGTTCTGACAGATGCCAGCGATTGCTTCTTGAAGCAGGAGCCAGTGCTCTCTCTCTCCCTCCGTCCTTGCCTCCCTCCCTCCCTCCCTCCTCCCTCCCTCCCTCCTTCCTTTCATCCTTCCCTCTCTCCCTTCCTTTTTGCTTTCCTTCTTTCCTTCTGTCCCTCTCTCCCTCCTCCCACTCCTTCCTGCCAGCAGACATTTCTCCTAAGCATTGGAAACAGAAAAATTTTTTGAAAAATGTAAATAAAGAGCAAGAGGGGATATCCTTTTTGCCCCTATAAGCATAAAATGACTTAAATAAGGGCCTCTTCGAAAGATGAAATGTTAAGAAAATGCAAGGTCATTCATTATGTTAGATTTTATATAGCACACAATTAAAACTACTAGAATGTTGGGAGTAATCACACTTTTTCTTCCTAGTATGAAGCGTGTCTTCAAAGTAGAGCAGTTATTAGTCACACTTTTCATTTATTCTTCAAGAGTGTTAGAATTAATTTTATCATTGGGCACAGAGCTCACTAGCATGGCCAAAGCAGCAAAGAAATCACTGGTGTACTTTCCCAGGGGGCTGTTTCCAGACCCCACCTTGACCTCTCTGAGATTTCCATGGCTGCTCTGTGCCCTTAATGACTGGTCATCCAGGGATGGGTCAATCAAGTCTCACGCTGTCATGGGGGTAAAAGGACAAGCTGAGAAGCCATTTGTATCATTTTACAGAGAACAGGGTTAAAGATGGCAAAGTACGAGGGCTTCTTAAAGACAGCTCGGGGGAACATTAGGGCCTATAAGTATCTTGGCTTGGCTTATGCCTTATGATCTCACTAGATACTATCCCTTCTTTCTACAACAAAGCCCTGTTCTGCCAAACACCCCGTTTAAAGTAATTAACATGGGTCTTGTATTCTTCCTCTTTGCATCACTTTATTCCTGCATTCATGTAGCTCCTGACCTTTTCTTAGCTTCTGCATTTCTAGGACTAGTCGATGGATGGGACTTCCCCAGTTTTGACCTTTGGTACTTCCAGGACTGGCTTGTCCTGTGGGTCAGCCTCATGTTGATGGTTCTGATCACAAGTGGGTAGTCCAGCCTGCCCTGGTTTCCTTGGTGAGCATACCAAACGGGGTTGCGTTTAGTGTTACCCACTGCATTTTTTTCCCCTGTAGTGACTGAAGACCTGCTCATAGTATCATTCATAAAGGATTTCAACAGTGAGCAATGGTGGGCTGGGTGACTGCTCTTCCATATTCCAGTTTGCCTTCCACTCTTGTTGCATTTATGTTACACAGGCTCATGAAATTTAGGGGTTTGCAATTTCTAGCTCTCCCAGTGTCATTTTTGCCTGACAATATATGCTAAGTCAGATCTAACTAATAAGATCTCAAACTCAACCGAAATCATAATCTACTCCAATTTGTGCCTTTCTCCTGTGGTTTTGCAAGGGGCTCTTAATGAATAAACGAGGTGTTTGTAAATCTGAATTCCCTCATTGTAGATGTGAAAAGCCATAATTTGTATTAACGGAGCTACCTTTCCTCACTTGTCTTAGCCTGGAGTGAAGGGGCTCTGCTGTGATTTATTACCTAACTGTGAAACCTTTGATAAGTGGCTACCAAATGGCTCCTCATTACTCACAACTCTTCCTATTCCTTAAACTAAAGTCCTCCCCAAACCTCACGCAAGCCACTTATGTTTCAGGGGAAATGAATCAGGGATCTCTTCGCTAAACTATTTTGGCATAAAAAAAATATCATAAATGAGAGAGGAGAAAATCTTGTTTGCTAAAGGGCTGCTGGGTGAACTGCCTCTTGGCCTTTTGATAGCATCTTTGAAATGGAAATGGCCAGCTGCCTGACCTTCTGTTCAGTGACCCTTTTTGTACAAAGTCAAATTGCAGCCGCCTCACAGCAGCATTTCACCTATGGACACAAACAGGATTTCCATTTTTTTCTAACCTTTTTTTTTCCTGGTGCATTTGTTACCATGAACATTTTTTTACTATTCACATAAAAGACATCATGGTTAAAAAAAGGAAGCCCTTCGCATCAAAAGGATTGTAACTCATAATGATTTCAAAATACTAGGAAGTGTCTGTCTTTAATTCTCCTCTCTATCTGAGCCTTTACATGTGTTGTAATGTGAAAAGGCCAGTGAAAAGACTATATTCTGGAACAGTTTGGGGTTGTTAATGTTCCTATTCTTTTCTTGCATTTGAAGAAAAAAAATAGTGTCAATTATATTAAAAAGGGGGAAATTATTTCCACTTTATCTTGAATAAGAGGGGAAAGGAAAGTTAATTCTGTTTATGCGACTCTGGTGAATCTAAGGAGTAAGTACCTTTGCGTGCTTTCTGTGGAGCAATGTTGAATTGGAATCAGGAGTTTGTTTTAAAAAGAAATTAGATCCTGGCTACACTGTCCCTTTGGATTGTGTTGAAGTCTGTGGCTGAAGAAGCTTTGATGGGGAGAAGGAGGGAGCCCTTTGATCCCCTCCCTATGCTCCCTCTTCCTTTTCCTCCTCGAGGCTTTTTTCTGCTCTAACCAGGCAGTGCAGATCTTCTGCGCATCAACACACTCTTGGGCTCAGAGTAGGCTCAGGATCCATGCCCTGGGGAAGCTTCTGGTGTCTGGGTGCTGCCCTGCCTTGGACACCTCCACCAACAGGACCCCTCTAGGCTGTGTTCTGCTGGTGTCTGGAGAGAGACCTGCCTTATGCCCACTGGAGGCATGTGGGTGCCTGTTCTCCATGGGAAGGGTGGGCAGAGTCTCACTCAGTGGCAAGGGAAAGACCTTTTTCTGGGCTGGTCAGGGAGCTGAAGAAACAAGAACAGGGCTCACAGGGTTTTGATGGTGATAGTGGGCTTCTGATTCAGCAAATATTTATTAGGCCCCTACTGTGAGCCTGACCCATTAGCTAATTCAATCCTGGAATAGCCCTGGGAGGTCTCATCCAGAGAGTGAAAGGAGCAGATTCTGGGGACAATCCTTGGTTTGGATCCTGGCTACTTACTAGCTGTATGATTGCACACACATTATTTAATGTCTTGAGGCCTCAGTATATTACCAGTAAACTGAAGGCTAATACTTGTCTCATGGGGCTGATGTGAAGATTAGATGGAATGATACATGAAAAATTGCCAAGCCCAGAGCTTGGTACATAGTAAGCACTCAGCAAATATTTCCTTCTTTTCCTTCTTCCCATTTAACAGGCAAGGAAATGAAGGAAGTTGCCAGATTGGGATTTGAATCCAGGTTTGTTTGTTTTTTAAATTCCGCAGATGCTCCCCAGTGGACCCATGGATGATAGGTACTCCCTGTGAAATTTTCATCAAGACTTGAGTTTCAAATAAGTGTCTTCTGCTTTGTTCCTGGCTGAAATTGAGCAAATAATGGTTACAGACACACAGACAAAGGGAAAAAGTGAGAGCATTCTCTTCTGTCACCTGTTTCTTGTGGGGACTATTTCTCTATACCATATCAGGTTCACACCCTGTCAAAAAAAGAAAATTAAAAAATCCCTCAAGCAAACCATACTACAGAAAGCTGAAAAATGTTCCTTCTCCCCTACTAGTTCTTTTTTTTTTTTTTTAAGATTTTATTTATTTATTTGACAGAGAGAGAGACAGTGAGAGAGGGAACATAAGCAGGGGGAGTGGGAGAGGGAGAGGGAGAGGCAGGCCTTCCGCAGAGCAGGGAGCCTGATGTGGGGCTCGATCACAGGACCCCAGGATCATGACCTGAGCCGAAGGCAGACGCTTAACAACTGAGCCACCCAGTTGCCCTTCCCCTACTAGTTCTTAATCCTTTCACCTTGATAAAATACTTAATCATTTACAAACAGCAATGTGTCATTTACATACCTCGTTTTACTGAATAGACAGCTGTTTCTGCAACTCACATCAGAGCATACGTGACTGTTCACATTCTTTTACTAACATTATATCATAAGCATTTTCAGGCCTAGTCCCATAATTTTAATTTTCATGATCCATTTTATATTATCAAACTTACCCATTTAGGTCCCACATTTGTGTAGGCAATCCACGTGTAGCAAGAAGGTTAAGAACACTTGCATGGGTGAATACTCCAATCTGCCTTTAGTCAATTTAGATATCGTAAAGTAATCCACATAGGGGACGAAAGGAACCAGGAGTCTGAAGTTTGTGCAAAACACAAACCGTAATGGCAAGTTTAAGGTTTGGAAAGCTCCAGTTAATCTTTTCCCTTTGCTCGTCTCTTTTAGTCATCATTTTAAAAAAATTTATTTTTATTTTATTATTATTATTTTTTTAGCTGACTCCAGGCAGCACAGCAATAAAGACTTCTTGCCTACAGCGGTCCGTCAACAGTATCTAGTGCCAGAAGTCCTGTTTTCATCCGATAACCAGATATCAAAGGGGCTCAAATACCTTGGGCTGTTCCTCATAGAGATCTGACCTTTCATAGGTCTCACTGCACTAAATCTATGACCCTCATGAGACAGGGCCGTTGTTACTTGGGGAACACAATCTTTCTGATCCCACGGATGTTCCTTGCAGAAAGCAGGTAAGAGTCACACCTTTTGTGTGCTCTTGCTCTGTGTTAAAATCAAATCTCTATGGTTACTTGAGCCTCTATACCTCTAACTTCATGATGGCAAATCATTTAACAAAAGTAGATTCTTGTGTGGGTCTTTGACAGCTACCTTTAGAAAGCTGGAAAATGATTTTGAATTTCCGCAAATATGACGGAATTTTCAAAACTCAGTTTTTCACCTGGGCAGTCAGGCCATTTACCCAGTCCTTGGATTAACTAAGGCCTGAGTTTATACCAGGATTTCTCTTTAGCCCTGTTTCTGACACTTGTAGGTTCTCAGTTTTTGTATGGTACTTGGTACTTTGATACTTGGTAGGTTCTTCAATATTTGTTGAATGAATGAGTGAAAATAGAAATCTGGACAGGGGTTAAATTCATGGATTTGCTAATAGCTCTAACATGTACTCATAATTGTGGATTTAAAAATTTTCGAAAAATCAGAAATGCTGAAAATTTTGGGGGAATATGTAAATTTAGGTCCCTGCCCTGCAACTAACTCCTTTTATAACGTTGAACAAATAGTTGCACCTTGAGAGTCCTCGGTTTTCAAGTCTGTAGAATGAGGTCAGCAGAGTGTTAGTGGGCAGGGCAACTATCCAGGTGTTTTTTCTCTGAGGCTAGCACCCTCTCTATCCAGCTTTTTGTATCTTAACACATCTCCACATGGCCAGGCAGTGGCATTGGATGATCGCTATGTCTCCTCCTAGAGCTAATCTTCTATGATTTCAGGATTCGGTTACTTAGCATCCAGAGTATTCTTGGCAAAAGCAGCAAGGACAAGTATTCATAGTGTAGGTAGGCATTTGGGTAGACGTCAGCCCTGCTGTGTGTATTGTACATCCAGGCCAGGCTGAGAGAATCAGCTGGTTCTCCCTAATCTTGGAGATCTTGGGTCAGAGACTTTTGGAACTATGCAAGAGATCATGCATTGGTTCAATGTGCCAGCAAGACTGATTTAGACTCCGTTATTTCATCTTCCATGTGTATCCTTATTGTGTATCCATCTGCTTATATAACACTTTTACTTGGATCTGCAAATCTTTCCCCACAAAAATACAAAACAAAAGAATATCTGGTCTTTTTTTGATGGTCACTGTCTTAGTGAATGCCACCACCATCCACTTGGAAGGCTAAGCAAAGACCCCAGGAACCCAGGCGTTATCCTTGATCTCTCCCTAATTCATCACCAAGTTCTCCCTAATTTCTTTCCTCCTTTTTTTTCCCTGGCCTGGTTGGATATTTTATTTTTACATTTTTGTATTTTTTAAAATTAAAATAATTTTTAACTGAAGTATAATTATCATACAGTGTTATATTAGTTTCAGGTGTACAATATAATGATATAACAATTCTATACATTACTCAGTGTTCATCAAGATAAGTGTACTCTTAATCCCCTTTATTTCACCCATCCCCCTACCCACTTACCCTCTGGCAACTGCCAGTTTGTTCTCCATATTTAAAAGTCTGTCTTCCCGACATGATACTTTATGTGGAAAACCCAAAAGACTCCACCCCCAAATTACTAGAACTCATACAGCAATTCAGTAATGTGGCAGAATACAAAATCAGTGCACAGAAATCAGTTGCTTTCTTATACACTAACAACGCAACTGTAGAAAGAGAAATTAGAGAAACGATTCCATTTACAATAGCACCAAAAACCGTAAGATACCTCGGAATAAACCTAACCAAAGAGGTAAAGGATCTATACTCTAGGAACTACAAAACACTCATGAAAGAAATTGAAGAAGACACAAAAAGATGGAAAAATATTCCATGCTCATGGATCGGAAGAATAAACATTGTTAAAATGTCTTCAATGCCTTCCCGATCAAAATTCCAATGACATTTTTCAAAGTGCTGGAACAATCCTAAAATTTGTATGGAATCAGAAAAGACCCCGAATCGCCAAGGAAATGTTGAAAAAGAAAAACAAAGCTGGGGGCATCACGTTGCCCGATTTCAAGCTATATTACAAAGCTGTGATCACCAAGACAGCATGGTACTGGCACAAAAACAGACATATAGACCAATGGAACAGAATAGAGAACCCAGATATGGACCCTCAACTCTATGGTCAAATAATCTTTGACAAAGCAGGAAAAAACATGCAATGGAAAAAAGACAGTCTCTTCAATAAATGGTGCTGGGAAAATTGGACAGCCACATGCAGAAGAATGAAACTGGACCATTCTCTAATACCATTCACAAAGATAAACTCAAAGTGGATGAAAGACCTCAATGTGAGACAGGAATCCATCAAAATCCTAGAGGAGAACATAGGCAATAACCTCTTTGACATCGCCCATAGCAACTTCTTTCAAGACACATCTCCAAAAGCTAGTGAAACAAAAGCAAAAATGAACTTTTGGGACTTCATCAAGATAAAAAGCTTCTGCACAGCAAAGGAAAACAGTCAACAAAACAAAGAGGCAACCCACAGAATGGGAGAAGATATTTGCAAATGACACTACAGATAAAGGGCTGGTATCCAAGATCTATAAAGAACTTCTCAAACTCAATACCCAAAAAACAAACAACCAAGTCAAAAAGTGGGCAGAAGATATGAAAAGACACTTCTCTGAAGAAGACATACAAATGGCTAACAGACACATGAAAAAATGTTCATCATCATTAGCCATCAGGGAAATCCAAATCAAAACCACGTTGAGATACCACCTTACACCAGTTAGAATGGCAAAAATGGACAGGGAAAGAAACAACAAATGTTGGAGAGGTTGTGGAGAAAGGGGAATCCTCTTACACTGTTGATGGGAATGCAAGTTGGTACAGCCACTTTGGAAAACAGTGTGGAGATTCCTCAAAAATTTAAAAATAGAGGTACCCTATGACCCAGCAATTGCACTACTGGGTATTACCCCAAAGACACAGATGTAGTGAAAAGAAGGGCCATATGCCCCCCAATGTTCATAGCAGCAATGTCCGCAATAGCCAAACTGTGGAAAGAGCCGAGATGCCCTTCAACAGATGAATGGATAAAGAAGATGTGGTCCATATATACAATGGAATATTACTCAGCCATCAGAAAAGATGAATACCCAACTTTTACATCAACATGGATGGAACTGGAGGAGATTATGCTAAGTGAATTAAGTCAAGCAGAGAAAGTCAATTATCATATGGTTTCACTTATTTGTGGAACATAAGGAATAGCATGGAGGACATTAGGAGAAGGAAGGAAAAAATGGGGGGTTGGAATTGGAGGGAGAGATGAACCATGAGAGACTATGGACTCTGAGAAACAAACAGGGTTTTAGATGGGAGGGGGGAGGGGGGATTGGTTAGCCCGGTGATGGGTATTAGGGAGGGCACATACTGCATGGAGCACTGGGTGTTATATGAAAACAATGGATCGTGGATCACCACATCAAAAACTAATGATGTATTGTATGTTATTACTAACATAATAAAATTAAAAAAAAAAAAAGTCTGTCTTCCATCCAAGTACTAACCAGGCCCAACCCTGCTCTCTTCGATTGTTTGTTTTGTTTCTTAAAGTCCATATAATAGTGGAATCATATGGTATTTGTCTTTCTCTGACTGACTTATTTCACTTAGCATTATACCCTCTAGATCCATTCATGTTGTTGCAAATGGCAAGACATCATTCTTTTTTTATGGCTGAGTACTATTCCATTCTATCTCTCTATCTCTCTGTCTCACATCTTCTTTATCCATTCATCTATGGATGGACACTTGGATTACTTCCATATCTTGGCTATTGTAAATAATGCTACAGTAAACAGAGGGGTGCATATATCTTTTCACATTAGTGCTTTCATATTCTTTGGGTAAATATCCAGTAGTGGAATTACTGGATCATAGAGTAATTCTATTTTTAATTTTTTGAGGAAGCTTCATACTCTTTTTCACAGTGGCTGCACCAGTTTGCCTTCCCACCAATAGTGCACAAGGGTTCCTTTTTCTCCACAACCTTGCCTGTGTTTTTGATTTAAACCATTCTGACAGGTGAAGGTATATCCTATTGTGGTTTTGATCTGCATTTCCCTGATGATTAGTGATGTTGAGGTCCTCCCTAATTTTTAACCTTTTAAAGATTTCTGAATTTTCTCTACTTCTACCAGCCTCTAAAGCTGCCTTCCTAGTCTGAGTTACTATAACTTTCCCTTGAGCACTGCAGTTGACTTGTAACTGGCCTTCTGATCTCAATCCTAGTTTCCCTTTGACATGTTTTCCCTATATGAGAGTCAGTGGAAATGCCTTCCAGTTTGGGAATTGATTATGTTGCCAACCCTGCTTAATCCTTTGTGTGTTTAACTGTAGAATTTTGGATAATGACCAAAATTCTTAACATGTTCTAAAAGCCTTATATAGTCCAGCCATTGTCTGATGACATCTTGATATCTGCCCTCCATCCCCATGGACTATCTCTCATGTGCCACGGTCCTTCCTACAGTGAGCCTGCTCTTGCCCTCCCTTACATCTCTGCTCAAGTGCTCCCATTTCAGTGAAGGCTTGCTGGACTCCTCTGAATCTCAGTGTGTCCCCTCGTCCTAAGCTCTCACAAGAACATGGGCTTTTTCTCTGAAGAACAGATGAAGAAACTGATGCTTAGAGAGATTTAGTTAATGTGTTCAAAGTTAAACAGCTAATAAGCAGTGAAACTGGGACCCAGGGTTTCAGAACTGTGGATTCAGAACCAGGATTGACATAAGGACAGAACCAGAATCCAGAACTTTGCTTGATTCTAAATGCTCTGCTGCTAAATACTATGCCAGAGATGAGAAATAGGTTTCACCTCATATGGTAATTTTGATTACTAGTGCTGCCTGCAGTGCTGTGTTGAAAAGGATTTTGCATCCTGATGCAATAGAGAAGTCTACCATGATTAATTAGTGATGCCTGTCATGGGTGAAAGATTGGAGAGAGAAGGTACAGAGGAAAGGCTTTTGCCCCGTGCAAATGCTATAATGCACAGTGTAATACTGCTCATTTTATTTAAAAAAAAAATCAACAGCAGACCCTTCTTACAGGTTAGAAAAGTCAGGAGCAGTACCCAAGTCCTCTTAAGAAGGGGTGGAGACATGAGAAAATGTTCAACATCATTAGCCATCAGGGAAATTAAAATCAAAACCACATTCAGATACCATCTTACACCAGTTAGAATGGCAAAAATTGACAAGACAAGAAAAACAAATGTTGGAGAGGTTGTGGAGAAAGGGGAATCCTCTTACACTGTTGATGGGAATGCAAGTTGGTACAGCCACTTTGGAAAACAGTGTGGAGGTTCCTCAAAGAGATAAAAAGAGAGTTACCCTATGACCCAGCAATTGCACTACTGGGTATTTACCCCAAAGATACAGAGGTAGTGAAAAGAAGGGGCACATGCACCCCAATGCTCATAGCAGCAATGTCCACAATAGCCAAACCATGGAAGGAGCCGAGATGCCCTTCATCAGACAAATGGATAAAGAAGATGTGGTCCATATATACAATGGAATATTACTCAGCCATCAGAAAGGATGAATACCCAACATTTGCATCAACATGGATGGAACTGGAGGAGATTATGCTAAGTGAATTAAGTCAAGCAGAGAAAGTCAATTATCATATGGTTTCACTTATTTGCGGAACATAAGGAATAGCATGGAGGACATTAGGAGAAGGAAGGGAAAAATGAAGGGGGGAATCAGAGGGGGAGACGAACCATGAGAGACTATGGACTCTGGGAATCAAACTGAGGGTTTTAGAGGGGAGGGGAATGGGGGGATGGGTAAGCCTGGTGTTGGATATTAAGGAGGGCATGTATTGCATGGAGCACTGGGTGTTATACATAACTAACGAGTCATGGATCACCACATCAAAAACCAATGATGTATTGTATGGTGACTAACATAACATAATAAAAAAGTTATAAAAAAAATAAAACACTACTTCGAATAAAATCCCCAAACTAAAAAAAAAAAAAAAAAAAAGAAGGGATGGAGAGCCTTAGATTGCTGGGCTTTTGAAGGGTACCAAACAGGAGTTATGAAAATCCCTCCTATTTCTTCCTGGAATGCCTCCCCCTTTTTAAAAAGATTTTATTTGAGAGATAATGAGCATAAACAGGGGTGGAACAGAGGGAGAAGAGAAGCAGACCCCCCACAGAACAGGGAATCAGAGATGGGGCTCATTCTGAGGACTCTGGGATCATGACCTTAGCTGAAGGCAGATGCCTAACTGACTGAGCCACCCAGGTGCCCCTGGAATGATCTCTTTACAAACTCCTTTATCTTCCCTACCATCAAGAGAGTTTTGATTGGCACACTACTGTGTGCTCTTGCAGCAGGAGACCAGGACTGGCAGATGTAGGAGGTGGAGATGGGGGCTTGCTCCAGGACTTTCTCAGGCACACACTGATAAGATACCTTTCAATATAGCATACTGGAAAACTAACCACCTAACTTTTCACAGCAAGATTACAGGAAGATAGGATAGAAAGTGATGTGGGGTGAATCACCTTTTCCCACATTTCAGGATTAGGTGTCCAGGTTTTAGTCATTTTTTCCTCAATCCACTTGGCTGGCATCTCTTTGAGGATGGGATTTATTTTATACATCTCTGTAATTGCTGTACCTTTAGTACCCAATACAGGACTTGGCCCCTAGCATTTCATGATGGTTGTATCCATTTTACTTATGGAAGATCCCAACTTTCCCAAGGCAAAAGGCATTGCCTTATTCTTCACCTAATGAGTTCTTTTCTTTGCCATTGTATGCTCCCCATGGTCTGACATCGGGTATTCATGCTGAAGGTTTAGGCAAGTTTCTTGCTGCTGTAGTTAGGAGCTTTCTTTCCTCTTGGGTAGGAGGCTGCACTAAGGGCATGCAAACACACTCAGCTTACCTCACTTCTGAGAAGGCACATGGCAACTGGATCCGTGCCTCTGACCATGATTCTTGCTTCCTGATATCCACAAGAAAGGGATAAATGTTGCAGCATTTTATTATTCCGGTTCAAGATTCTGGGTTCTGGCAGGATTCTTGCTGGTGAGGATCTGGGTTCTTGTCTGTCTCTTTAAATCCCTTGTGCTTCCACATTGGTATGCAACTTCTAGTCGATATCTTGTTCTTGGACACTAAATGTTGGTGTGCTCCTGGGCACAGTGTTCTGTTTACTTCTCTTTGCTTTACTGTCTACTCTCATTGGTTACCTCATCTAGTCCCATGGCATTTGATGCCATGTATAAATTGGTGATTTCTAATTTGGTATCTCTAGCCCTGAGAATGCCCCCAAGTCTTAGATATTTACATTTAAATCATGCTCCACATTTCCACCCAGGTGTCCAATGTAACATTTCAGACTTAAAATGTCCAGAGCAGAAGCTTTGATTTCACTCCAAATCTGTTTCTTCCTTACTGTTCTGTTCCTAGCATCATCAGGTCATAGATCTGTTTTTCCTTCACATTTCACATCTAGTCCATCAACAAGCCTGTCAGTTCTACCTTCAAAATATACTCCAGTTTTGACTCTGTCTCACTACTCACTGCCATCTTAGTGCTGGCTTCCTTTATCTCTTATCTAAATTAGTAATAGTCTCTTCACTGATTTCCTTACTTCTACATACATTGGTCTCTATTTTATTTTCCATATATCTGCCAGATGATCTTTTTTTAAATAGACTTTGCTTTTTAGAGCATTTTTAAGTCCACAGCAAAATTGAGAGGAAGCGACAGAGATTTTACATATACCTCTTGCCCCACATATGCATAGCATTTCCCATTATCAACATCCTCCACCAGAATGGTATATTTATTACCACTGATGAATACACATTGACACCTCATTATAACTCAAAGTCCAAAGTTTACAATAGGGCTCACTTTTGGTGTTGTATATTCTATGGGTTTGGACCAATGCATAATAACATGTATCTACCATTATAATATACAAAGTATAGTTTCACTGTTCAAAAAATTCTCTGTGCTCTGCCTATTCATCTCTTTCTCTCCCCAACCTTTGCCAACCACTTATCTTTTTACTGTCTCCATAGTTTTGTCTTAAGAATGTCATATAGTTGGAACTGTATACTATGCAGCCTTTTCAGATTAGCTTCTTTCACTTGGTATGCGTTAAAATTTCCCCCATGTCTTTTCATGGTTTGATAGCTCATTTCTTTTTAGTGCTGAATAATATTCTGTTGTCTGGATGTGTCACAGTTCATTTATCCATTTACATACTGAAGGACATCTTGGTTGCTTCCAAGTTTTGGCAGTTATGAATAAAGCTGCTATAAACATCTGTGTGCAGGTTTTTGTATGGACAAAATTTTCAACTTCTTTGGGTAAATACCAAGGAGCATGATTGCTAGATTATATGATGAGTATGTTTAGTTTTGTAATGAACTGTCTTCCAAAGTGGCTGTGCCATTTCACATTCCCATTAACAATGAATGAGAGTTCTTATTGTTTCACACAGAATGATCTTTAAGAAATGTAATAAAATCATGTCACTCCTGTACTTAAGATTCTGCAAATGGATTCCTATCATACTCAGAGTGAAACCCAAACTCTGTCATAGATTACATGGCTTTAAAAATATGGTTCTTTTCTACTTCTTTAAACTCTCTTATACCTCATTTGTCATACTCCAGTGGCACCAGTCTTCTCTTAGTCCCTTAAGCACACTAAGTTCATTCTTGCCTCAGGAGCTTTGCACCTGCTACTTCCTTTCCCTGACATATTATCTAAAGTAACATGCCAACCCCACTATCTCTTTACTCCCTCTTTTCTTCATGGCACTTATATTTACTTCAAATTATAGCATATATTCATTTGGTTACTTGTTTATTGGCTTTCTCCTCCATTATGGTGTAAGCTCCATGAGGGTTTAATTGCTTTTTCTTTATTATTGTGATCAAAATGTCTTTAAGGTCCAATTGAGCTTAAGGTTAAGAGAAACTCTGAGGTCTAAAACAGATTTTAAGTAGTGGTGCTGAAGTCATTCAAAGCTGAGGAAAGACAGTTGTGAACTGGAGAGTTTTATAAAGGAAGGAAGTGTGTTGGGGCTAGAAGGTAGGTAGATTTTGTATTTGATCTAAGAATAGGTAGGTAGGCTTTAATGGTTCTTAAGAAAGGAATGGCCTGCTGGAAGTGTACTCTCTGGGAAATTATCTGTAGACTCCCTACCAGAATTGAGCTCCCTGGACCAGATTTTGAGTGACTTTGGGATAGAGCTTTGCTTTTTTTTTTTGGCTTTGTGTTGAAGCACAGTTTTTAGTATATGCTAGATGCTAGAAGATTACTTATTGGAGGAAACTGGGGAGGAGGTTGAGCGTGAAGGATTAAGAGGCAGAAGCCCAGCAAAGATTGTCTGTTGTACTGGCTACTGCACATTGTCTCATTGTGAGATAGGTAGCTTCAGGGTCCTCACTGGCTGGGAGGTGGGTTCACATCTCAAATCCTGTAATTGCAGCTTGGACTTGAATCCAGAGCATCCTCTATTCCACGAGGGCTTGATGCAATAGGACCTGGTCTTATAGCCAATACACATGCTCAGCATATAGACAGACACACTTATATGCCAGCCCCCTTCCTGAGATCATAATTACAACATAATTCAATCTGAAGTTTTCTCTCATAAGGAATTAGTATTCTATTTGGTAGCCTCCTAGACTCAAACAGTGAAATCTAACCATCAAGAGCTTGATTGAATGACCCACCTGGAATTGTTTATACCTCATTAACGCTTTTCATAAATCATGAGTTTGACAGGTTACTGGCATGGACTTTCCAAATCTCATAATTGTGTTTTGTTTTCCCTTGCTTCATCAGTTTCCTTTCAGAGGCTGACAGCTTAGCAAATGTTAGGAGAACTACCAGCTACTGCAGTGACTACTTCTGGTGTGAGCACCTACTATATGCCCAGTGCTGCCGTAAGGGTCTGAAGATTTGGGCCGTATGCAGTCTTGGCTCTACCACGTATTAGCTGATGACCTTAACAGATTTCTGCTGTCATATCTGTAAAAAAAAGTATATGTATACACACACACACACATATATATGATGATAACTATTTTATAAGGCTGGTATGATAACATGAGATGACATGGGTAAAGAATTTGGTGTAGTGTCTGACATATAGTAGTTGCTGAATAAATGCTGGTGATTATGGTTGTACTGTTAGTAAGCCCCAAGAAGATTTGAGCATCCAGAGGCTGAAGGGATTGCAAGTGACTGGCCCCTAAGTTTTAGAGTAACAGCTATTATTACCCTTATGTTTGTCTATAAAAGGTGAGTTTGGGGGAAGACAAAAGAACTTCAGTTGGTCAAGGTCATTATTTGAAATCTTTATCTTGCTTGGTTGGGAAGCCTACCCAAGATTATGGGTTCTAATGTAGGTGTACAGGGGAGTGGTGTTTCCTACCATTAGATTATAACCTTTATGAAGGCTTGTTTTTATATTCTCAGAACCTACCACAGTAGGCACTCAACAGATCAACAGGCTTTTAATAACTGTCTGTTAGATGGATGAATGAATAGAGAAATAAGGCAAAATAGATCATTCCATTGTTTACATTATGCTTTACTATATATATATTTGTAAGTGTATATATTTGCTGATTAGAAGAGTAATACATGCTTCCTATAAAAACAATTAAACAGACCAAAACATATAAAGAAAAATATTCCCTTGAAATTCCACCTCTAGAGATAACTATTGTTAAGGATTTTGGAGGTGTCTGGGTGGCTCAGTTGGGTAAGCATCTGCTTTGGCTCAGGTCATGATCCTGGGGTCCTGGGATTAAGCCCGGCATCAGGCTCCCTGCTCAGTGGGAAGTCTGCTTCTCCCTCTGTCTCTGCCCCTCCCCCTGCTTGTGCTCTTTCTGTCTCTGTCTCTGTCTCTCAAATAAATAAAATATTAAAAAAAGGATTTTGTGGGGCGCCTCGGTGGCTCAGTCGTTAAGCGTCTGCCTTCGGCTCAGGTCATGGTCCCAGGGTCCTGGGATCGAGCCCCGCATCAGGCTCTCCGCTCCGCGGGAAGCCTGCTTCTCCCTTCCCCACTCCCCCTGCTTGTGTTTCCTCTCTCACTGTGTCTCTCTCTCTCTGTCAAATAAATAAATAAAATCTTTAAAAAAAAAAAAATAAATAAATAAAGGATTTTGTATCTACTCTCCGTGATTTAAAAAATAGGTTCATACTATTCAATCTGTTTTATAATTCATTTTAAAATTTAGCTGTATTTTAAGCAAAATGTTCTGAATCAGTTCATATAAATTTCTCATATAAATTTATTTCTCATATATAAATTTCTCATAAATTTCTTTTTAAGGGTTGCATAGTTTCTACCATATGATTGTAACATGTAATATTTATCCATTCCCCTCTTGGTGAAAAGTTAGATTGATGATAATTTTTTCACTGTACAATATTTCAAGAAATGTTCACATATCTATTTTTACCTTTTTGGGAAAAGAGTTCTATTGGAAAAAGATGTAGTAGTGGAAATGCTAAATGAGAGGATGTGCACATTTATAATTTTGATGTATGTAATGTGATTTTATAACTTCCTTTGAATTTGGAAAAGTAGTTTGTGCCAACCCTGTGGTATCCCTACCTGGAAGACAGGATGAGCTGCTTATCTTAGCCTTCTTTCATTTATACAAAAATAAAGGATGCTGAAATGGCCAACAGACACATGAAAAAGTGCTCAACATCGCTCGGCATCAGGGAAATCCAAATCAAAACCTCAATGAGATACCACCTCACACCAGTCAGAATGGCTAAAATTAACAAGTCAGGAAACGACAGATGTTGGCAGGGATGTGGAGAAAGGGGAACCCTCCTACACTGTTGGTGGGAACACAAGCTGGTGCAACCACTCTGGAAAACAGTATGGAGGTTCCTCAAAAAGTTGAAAATAGAGCTACCATATATGATCCAGCAATTGTACTACTGGGTATTTACCCCAAAGATACAAAAGTAGGGATCAGAAAGGGTACGTGCACCCCAATGTTTATAGCAGCAATGTCCACAATAGCCAAACTGTGGAAAGAGCCAAGATGTCCATCGACAGATGAATGGATAAAGAAGATGTGGTATATATATACAATGGAATATTATGCAGCCATCAAAAGGAATGAGATCTTGCTATTTGCAATGACATGGATGGAACTGGAGGGTGTTATGCTGAGCGAAATAAGTCAATCAGAGAAAGACATGTATCATATGACCTCACTGATACAAGGAATTCTTAATCTCAGGAAACAAACTGAGGGTTGCTGGAGTGGGGGGTGGGGTGGGAGGGGTGGGGTGGCTGGGTGATAGATACTGGGGAGAGTATGTGCTATGGTGAGTGCTGTGAATTGTGCAAGACTGTTGAATCACAGATCTGTACCTCTGAAACAAATAATACATTATATGTTAAGGAAAAAAAAAAAAGAAGATAGCAGGAGGGGAAGAATGAAGGGGGGGGAAATCGGAGGGGGATTTCCCATGAGAGACGATGAGAGAGACGAACCATGAGAGACGATGGACTCTGAAAAACAAACTGAGGGTTCTAGAGGGGAGGGGGGTGGGGGGATGGGTTAGCCTGGTGATGGGTATTAAAGAGGGCACGTGGTGCATGGAGCACTGGGTGTTATGCACAAACAATGAATTATGGAACACTACATCAAAAACTAATGTAATGTATGATGATTAACATAACAATAAAAAATTAAAAAGAATGTATAAAAAATTAAAAAAAAAAGGATGCTGAAAGTGGGTTCATCGGATGTTTGTGGGCTGTAGCTGAAGGAGATCCTTTTATCAGGCAGTTTATCCTCTTTGACCAGGTAGCTTTATGGGGTACATACATACAAAGGGGTGAGGAATGAAGGAGTTGCCCCACTCAGGAGTCAAAATAAATAAACAAGAAGATGAACAAAAGAGCAAATATTTCCTATAAGGTAAGTCAGCCTGGTGTGGTAACACATTTCCATAATATGTCAATATCAGAGTTGGGAAATAGAAAAAAGTATTCCCCATTTGTGGGGCAAAATAGTTATGAACCGAGCCACACCCACCCTTAGCATCCTTTCCCTGTCTGCCCTTGACCCCAGCTCAAGATTGTGAAGTTTTATGTCTGGAAGGATGAATCCTTCTGCAAAACCATTACAAAACTGAACAATGGAGAGTTCCTTATTGTTGCAAAGATGGAGGGGGAGAGGAGGAAGGGCTGGAATCAGGATGGCTTTGCAGCGCTGGAAGGGATTTTCAGGGTGATTTAGTGTGGATTGATTTGCAGTTTATTCTGCAGCCATTGTTTGTAATGTGCTTTGCCAGCTCATGTACCCTGAACCTTAATTGTTCTAAATTAAACTATAGGGACCAGACAGCACACATTTCAATCAGAACGACAAAATATTGCACCAAATCCCTTAGGGATACATCAGTCCCTGCTGGGATAGGCTTGTACACAAGAAAGAGGGAGAAGGAGCTCTCAGAAAGATATTTGATTAGAGTCGAACAGACTCTGTTTTATTCGTATACAAGGTAAAGCCCATTGTGCCACCCCAACTTGAGTGGGTGTGAATTTGAATAGTCAAAAACAACTGTCGTTTGTACTAGGTCATTTATGTAAATATTAAGTAAATGTAGCCCTGAACTTAATTGCCTCGTATTTTGTCCATTAGTGTTGATTTTAAAACATGAGTTGAAGTGATACCTGAGTCTGGGAGAGTTCTGATTATCCTGGAAAATCTGCAAGGAATTCTCAGGGCTTATCACATGCATAAAAGCTCAGATTTTTTTCTGGCAAGAGACTGCTCATTTTCTTCTCCTTATTCCTTGTTGGGATGTGCTGTTTTAAGTCAATATGGGGCCTAGGAAATGAGTCTGGATAAGTAGCTTAGGCTGCAGCATTCCTTGCTGACTGTAAGAGGGTTACATGATTTTTTACCTCATCACAACCTACCTTGAGTAATTCATTTTTTGGACATTTACAAATATAAAAAAATAAAGTTAATACAGCACAAATACATAAATTCAAATAATATCAAAAGGCATAAATGAACACGAAAAGCTAATTCTACTTCCTCTATATTCTTCAAATCCCAAAGGTATCCACTGTTGATTTTCTAGTGTCTTTTTTCAACATGTAAACATTTGATAGATAAGGAATCATATTGAATATATCAATAGCGTTATTGATGGACAATGAATCATATTCATACTGATTTCTTCCTTGTGTTTTTGATTTAACAGCACATTTATGTCAACTTAACGCATGGTATAACCTCCTTTCCAGAAGTAACTCTAATTTGTTCTTTTTAATGGTCATATAATATTCCATTTAGTAAATGCCTGATAATTTATACTGTCCTTTATTGATGAGTATTTATTTATGGCTTTTGCTACTGGAATTATTTTATGATTTTATAAATATATTTATTCACAAGACAAATTCTAGCTGTGGTATTGATGGTCAAAAATATTCATAATTATGGTGCTAGGTATTGTTAAATAAAAGTAAAGCAATTCACATGCCTGCTAGGAAGATCTGAGAGTGTGTGATTACCCACAAAGCCACACAATTAAGAAATAGATGTCTTTAGGGCAAAATTGAGACTTACAGATCTCTAATTGTTTTGATATCTTTATTAGCCTTAACTATTATGATCCCTGGCCCTTCCCCTCTTTACCATCTATGATCTCGTGCCTTAGGTTTTGCCTCAGGCTAATGTTTTCATTGCTTTTAGGACTGTTTTTTAATTTTGCCAATAATAGGGTCCTCCAAGGTGTTGGGATTAGCTAGTTTTTATTTGTAATGTGACCAAGAAGTGGCCTGGATTCATTTTTGTTTCTTCCCAGATTTTATGCAATCTCTTTTCTCCTAACTTCTTGATTTGGACCCCCTTCTGGGGTTATGCACAGCTCCCTGGATGGAATCTGTGACATCTCCTTGGATGGAATCTGTGCCATCTCCTTGAAATTCTCTTGAAATTGAGTTCACGTTGCTATTCCCACAACTTCTGAGAGCCAAGGGCCTTCTTTTGTCAGTTAATTTTAATTTTTATTCAGCAAGCTCTGGTTAAGAACCTACTTTGTGCTAGGCACAGGATCCCTTCTCTCTGGGGGATCATGGCTCATCTGGGGAGACAGACATGCAAATAAATAGTTACACTCCTGTGGTGAGTGCAGGACATGCTAGAGATCTTTGCAAGGTCTTTTGGGACCAGAAAAGGGAAAGCACTTAACTCTGCTAAACCAGGCCATGGGAGGCCTCTTGAAGGATGTGACAACTAAACTGAAGCTTAAAAGATTAACCTTTGTTTATTCTCAGTAAATCCATTTCAGTTATATCCTAAAGGAAATCTTGAATATGCACACAATAAGATAAGTACAGGATGGTCATTATAGCGTTGTTTATAATAGTGAAAAATTGGAAGCAAACCAAATGTCCACAATAGGGAAATGAATAAATGTGTTATAGTCAGATAATGGAGTAATATTTTGTTTTCAAAATAAGCCAATGAGATATATATGTATCAGTATGGATAAATGTTGAAAATATGCTGAGTAAAATGAGCAAGTTGCAGAAGGATGCATACAGTATAATGTATAACATTTTAAAAACAGAACATAAGACCATGGGTTTAGGGATATGTGCATGTAGAGTAAAAGAAGGAAGTTGGTGGTAAGAATAAACACTAGCTGGTTGCTCAGTCAGTTAAGCTGCTGACTGCTGATTTAGGCTCAGGTTGTGATCTCAGGGTCCTGGGATCCAGCCCAGCATCAGGCTCCACACTCAGTGGGGAGTCTGCTTGGGGATCCTCTCTCTCTCTCAAATAAATAAATAAATATATTTTTAAAAAAGAATAAACACTAGCCTTAGTAAAGTGGTTATCTGGGGGTGGTGGCATGCAGGAGAATGGGATTAGGGAGGAGGAGAAAGGGGTTTTCAAATGTTTCTCTAATGTTTTACTTTTTAAAAAATGATGCAATCAAATATGGCAATATGGTCACGTCCATTAGATATGAGCAGTGGGCACACTGATGTTCACTTTATTATTCTCTGTATGTTTGAAGAGTTTAAAGAATAGTGAATAGGATTTCTGTTGAAGGATAAGCCTGGTCCCTGTGTATTTATTTCAGGAGATAGTGTTTGGATATTTGCCACTGTGGGTTAATTTGAACAGAATTCTTAGAAATGTTTTACAAAAAGGAGAGAAGAAACATCTCTTTGGGTAACTCCTGGTGTTTTTAAACTTTGCTTTAGAGGTGCCTTGAGATCCTGTGGCACCCTTCCATGAGCCATTGTTTGGGTGGGGAGGAGGGCTTTTACTAGAGGGGGACTCTTGAGGGTCCCCCACACCCTTCCTCAGCCAGAGCAGACTCTTATATTTACTGTATTTGTTTGCATATTCACGTAAGATAGCCTTTGAACACAGGTTCTGAGCCTCAAAAAAAGAGTTTGAAAATAACTGACTAGGCAATCCCTTGCCTGGGGTGGTTATTTTCATCTTTCACCTTTTTACTTTGCAAAAATAGTCCCCACCAGGTTTCCATGGGTATGCTTGCACTAAAGGGAATGGTTGTCTCTCTGTCCTCCTTTCAGATCTTTTTCCAGATTTGGAAATCTCTGCTTTTTTTGCATGTTCTTTGGTCTCTGAGGTCTTTTCTTAGCAGCATCTTCAGTGTCTCCATGATTTTCACAACCATGGGGTCCTTTAAATTTGTGCCCTGGATTCATCTTGTTTTCCTTTACAGCAAAACATACAGATTTCCTGGAATCACCCTCTACTTTTTGTTTCAGAGTAATATCTTATTCTTAATATATAAGTAGTTCTTTTTTTAAGCTCTGTTGAGAAAATATAAAAAATTGCATGCATTTAATATATACATTATGATGAGTTTGGATGTATGCATATACCTGTGATACTATCATTACAACCAAGATACGAAACCTATCATCACCTCCAAAAACTTTGTGTTCTTTCTGTGTGTGTTTGTGTTTTGGTAAGAACCCTTAGCATGAGATCTATCCTCTTAACATGTTTTAAACTGTGCAACAGCATAGTTGTTAACTAGAGGTGCCATGTTCCACAGCAGATCTGTACGCCCTGTGCTTCTCACTATCCTCTGCGCTGTCTTCTGTTTCTCTAGAGCTCTTCCTCCATCTGTTCTGTCTGACCTGCAGACTGATCTCTTTGACTCTGGCCCTTGTCCTTTATTATCTGTCAAACACACTCTTGAAAAGCAATTTTCCTCTGGCACCATCTTAATCACATGATGGTGGTCAAGACTATTAACTTGATTCAGAAACTATTAATAATTTCTCATCTTCAAAAATTTCTTTTAATAATTGCTTCTACTAGATAGGCTTTTCTACATAATTTCTCCTTCTTCCCTTGGTCCCTCATTTCATCTCTCTCTCAGCCACCTTGCTACCACCTTAATGTAATACCCAATAATGTTGTCCACTCAACAGGCAATTTCTTGTGTAGTGTTGACAAAGCTTTGTGAATATATTGAGGCTGCTAAACTATACTCCGATATTTGTCAAGTAATTCCCCAGTAATACAGAAGATATTGAATTAGTAATTTAATTAAATTATTATTTGCAATTGTCCATTGTACCATTGTGTGGTGTTTGTCCATGTAAATGCAGTCTATTGAGATTGTAATCTCTTTAGTGCAGGAATAGTGGTTGACTTGTTTCATAGTGCCATTTACTTATGGGGCCTTTATAAATAATCCCAAGTCATGAGAGTAAGTGTTGTATGTGAAATTTGTAGACTAGCAAAGTTTTATTGTTCTTGGTGAATCCTGAGAAGCAGTAAGCTCTGGGACAAATTTCTTTACAGTGGAAATTATGAATATAAAGTTTCCTTGGCATAAGAGCTATTTGTCCTCATTTCTCCAACTGATAAAGCAAATAAATATGACTGGGCTACTTTTGAAATTTGCTAAGATCGCAGGATTCTCTATTTGGAATCACTTAGGTTACAAAGAATGCATTATGTATGCTTTCATGTTTATTGACCTTAACACATGGTGCCTTAGCTGCCTAGAATAAATCCCTTATTGACATGACTGTTGTTTGGATTAGTAAATTAGGGATTACCAAAGCTAACATGGATTTTACCAGGTACCATGTTGAATAAACTTCAAGGCTAGCATGAATTTCCTAGATGAATTAATGGTCAAAAAGTTTTTCTATAGGTATGTAATGTCAGTTATGAATATACAAATCCCTCTATCCCTCTTTCCCTTCCTCCCTCCTTATCTTTACTTCTACTAGATTAAGAGGCAGAGTTGGATACTTTGTTTTTTTCACACCAGTTGTATGGTGCTGCTTGGCCTAGCATGTCCTCAAAAGGAAGCATGATATAGGTATAAAGACCTTGATTATAAATTCCTTGTGGATGGATTTAGGAGCTATCTATGCATGTAGTTGTATTCAACCTAATATATCGCAACAGAGAATATTGGAGGAATTTCAAATCTATGATTATAAGCTTACATTCTCTCCAGCCCACTTGTTTATTAAGGTATAATGTACAAAGGTAAAATTGACCATTTTAGTGTATAGTTCTACAAGTTTTGGCCAATGTGTAAGTCATGTTACTACCACCACAACTAAGACATAAAACAAATCCATCATTCCAAAGATTCCTTTACGCTTTTTTATAGTCAAACCCTCCTTATACACCCAGACACTGGTAACCACTGATCTGTTCTGTGAACCTGTATTTTGCCTTTTCAAGAATGTCATATAAATGGAATCATACAGTCTGTAACCTTTTTTTATTTAGCATATTGCATTTGAGATTCACTCATGTTGCTGAATGTATTAGTTCTTTCCTTTGTATTGCTGTGAGGTATTCCATTGTATGATATACCAGTTTGTCTCTCCATTCAGAAGCTGAATTTTCAGTTTGTGGCAATTATGAATAAAGCTGTTATGACTACCCAGGCTTAAGTTTTTGTGTGAATATACATTTTTATTTCACATGGGTGATGAAATGGAGTGGAATTGCTGTGTCATACGGTAAGGCATGTTTAGCTTTATAAGAAACAAACTGTTTTCCTACTGTTTGTACTGTTTTGCATTCACATCAGCCATGTATGAGTTGTAGTTACTCTGAATCCTTACCAGCATTTAGCATTATCAAATAAAAAAAAATATTTTTTAGCTATTTTGATAGCCATGTAATAGTATCTCATTGTGATTTTAATTTTCCTAATGACTAATGATGTTGAACATCTTTTAAAGTGCTCCATCCCACATATCTTCTTTGGGGAAGTCCTGTTTAAATTTTTTGCTCATTTTTAATTGGGTTATTTGTTTTCTTATTGTTATAAGTTTTGAAACCTTTTTATATTTTCTGTTTACAAGTCCTATATCAGGACTTTTTATTTTTTATTTTTTATTGTTATGTTAATCACCATACATTACATCATTAGTTTTTGATGTAGTGTTCCATGATTCATTGTTTGTGCATAACACCCAGTGCTCCATGTACCACGTGCCCTCTTTAATACCCATCACCAGGCTAACCCATCCTCCCACCCCCCTCCCCTCTAGAACCCTCAGTTTGTTTTTCAGAGTCCATCGTCTCTCATGGTTCGTCTCCCCCTCTGATTTCCCCCGCTTCATTCTTCCCCTCCTGCTATCTTCTTCTTCTTTTTTTTTTTTTCTTCTTAACATATAATGTATTATTTGTTTCAGAGGTACAGATCTGTGATTCAACAGTCTTGCACAATTCACAGTGCTCACCATAGCACATACCCTCCCCAGTGTCTATCACCCAGCCATCCCATCCCTCCCACCCCACCCCCCACTCCAGCAACCCTCAGTTTGTTTCCTGAGCCTATAGCAGGGCTTTTTACAAGTACTTTTCCCAGTCTGTGCTTATTTTTTCATTCTTGTAATGGTGTCTTTTGAGGAGTCAAGATTCTTGATTTTTAAGAAGTTCAATTTATCAATCTTTTTCTTTTATGGATTGTGCTTTTCTGTTGTATCTGAGAAATATTTGCCTAAGCCAAAGTCACAAAGATATTCTCTCTTATTTTCTGCTAGAAGTTTTTTGTTTTAGGTTTCACAATAATGTCTAATTCTTGAGTTAATTTTTCTATGTAATAGGAATGTGAATTGAAGTTTATATTTTTGCTTATGGTATCCAAATGGTCCAGTACCATTTGTCACAAAGACTATATTTTCTCCATTGAATTGCCTTTGTACCTTTGTTCATAATCAGTTGACCATATATGTAGATTATCTATTCTGTCCCATTGTTTACCCTTCTGCTAATACTACCCTGTCCAGATTACTGTAGTTTGATAGCATTTCTTGAAATCAGGTAGTGTGAATCTTCCAACATTAAACATTATTCTTTTTTAAAATCAGATCATGACCTGAGACTTTCAATCTGTAAGCACAGTATATCTCCCCATTTATTTGGTCTGTTTTTATTTCTTTTATCAGAATTCAGTAGTTCTCGGTGTACAGATATTGCACAAATTTTTTTAGGCTATTTTTTGGGCTGTTTTCATGATGCTATGTTTTAAATTTCAATTTCCAATGGCTCATTGCTATTATATAGAAATACAATGGACTTTTAAAAAGATTTATTTATTTACTTGAGAGAGAGTGAAAGAGAGAGAGCGGGGCGAGTGGCAGAGGGAGGGGGAGAGAGAGAATCCTCAAGCTGACTCTGCTGAGCATGAGGCCCAACATGGTTTTCGATCCCAGGATCCTGAGATTATAACCTGAGCTAAAACCAAGAGTTGGACGTTTAACCAACTGAACCACCCACGTGCCCCTACAATTGATTTTTTGTATATTCGACCTTACTCAATCATTTATTAGTTCTAGTTGCTTTTTAAAAAAATAGACTTTATATTTTAGAGCAGTTTTAAATTCACAGCAAAATTGAGAGGAAGGTATGGAGATTCCTCATACCCTCAGCCCCCACACATACATAGCCTACCTCATTGTCAACATCCCCCAAATTTGGTACATTTCGTTGTACATTTGTTACAATTCAAGAAGCTACATTGACACATCATTATCATCCAAAGTTCATAGTTTACATTAGGTTAATTCTTGGTGTTGTATAGCCTATGTATTTAGACAAATGTATAATAACATGTATCCACCATTATAATATCATACAGAGTAGTTTCATTGCCTTAAAAATACATTATACCCCTCTTACTCATTCTTCTCTCCAACTCCTGATAACTGCTGATCTTTTTACTGTCTCCATAGTTTTGCCTTTTCCAGAACGTCACATAGTGGGAAACACATACTATGCAGCTTTTTCAGATTAGCTTCTTTCACTTGGTATGCATTTAAATTTTCCCCATGTCTTTTCATGGTTTGATAGCTCTTTTTTTTTTTTTTTTTTTTAAGTGCTGAATAATATTCCATTGTCTGGATGTGTCACAGTTCATTTACCCATTTACATACTAAAGGACATCTTGGTTGCTGCCAAGTTTTGGCCATTATAAATAAAGCTGCTATAAACATCTGTGTGCAGGTTTTTGTATGGACAAAAGTTTTCAACTTTGGGTAAATACCAAGGAACATGATTGCTGGATCATATGATGAGTATGTTTAGTTTTGTAATGAACTGCCAAACTGTCTTCCAAAGTGGCTGTTCCATTTTGCATTCCCATTAGCAATGAATGAGAGTTACTGTTGCTTCATATGTTCACCAGCATTTGGTATTGTCAGTGTTCTGGATTTTGGCCAGTCTAATAAGTCTGTAATGGAGTTGTAGTAGTTTTTTTGGCAGCTTCTTTGGGATCTTTCTACATCAACAACTATCATGTTGCCTATGAGGAGAGAGTTTTATTTCTTCTTTTCACATTATGTCTGTGTTTATTTATTTTCATTGTTTTATTGCAATAGGTAGAACCTCCAGGATAATATTAAATATGGGTGGAGTGAGCTGATAACCTTGTTTTGTTCTCAATCTTAAGGAAAAGCATTTGGTCATTCACCATGAAGTATGGTGCTAGCTTTAGGTTTTTTGTAGTGGCTCTTTGTCAGTTTGTGGAAGTTCTCTTCTATTCCTAGTTTTCTGAGTTTTAAAAAAATTTTTAATCAGAAATGGATGTTGGATTTTGTCAAAGGTGTTTCTACAACTATTGAGGTGTCCTATTGTTTATCTTTAATCTGTCGATAAGGTAAACTATATCAAGTGATCTTCAGGTGTTGAATCATTCATTCCCTGAGGTGAATTCCACTTGATCATGATACATTCTTTTTAAAAAAATATATTGCTTGATTCATTTTTAGAGAATGTTGTTGAGGATTTTCGTATCTATGTTCAATGAAGAATATTGGTTAGTACCTCTTTGTTGAATTCTCCATCTGCTCATGCATACTTTCTACCTTTTACACTTTAGTCTTCAATATATTAATCATAATTATTTCATAATTATGTCTGAAAGTTCTAACATCTGAGTCATATGCGAGTCTGGTTTTGTTGTTTGCTTGTTCTCTGGACAGTGTATTTTTTTTCTTGTTTCTTTATGTGTCTCACAATTTCTCACTGAATGTGAGACATCTTATGCAGGGTCCACTAGAGGCTGAAATAAACATATGTATGGCCAAAATGAGCATACTTCTTTTTTAAATCTAGGTCCATGTGCGTGTGTACATGTGTGTGACAGTGTACCATAGGCTTCAAATTCCTCCAGCATGAATTTGTATTTAGATGGGGGATAGGCTTCTGGAGGCTTTTTCCCAATGCTTTTGTTCCACCCTTAGCTTTAGGCCATCCCGTGAGCCTGAATTTCAGAATTTCTCTCTCATGTTCCTGTTTCTCTGCTATTGCTTGCTACTTAGTTCTTGATATCCTGGTGTGGGAGGCGGGATGAGGAAAGCTCTGTTTTTTTGGCTTGGCCTCTGTCTTCGGTAGGCTCTGTGCTCCTGGGTCTTGAGGGTGGATCTTCTCAGTAATCTTGTCCCTTCCTAATGTTAAGGATCTCTAATAGGTTGAGCTTGTCAGGTTTCCTGCCTCACTCCCAGAGATAGAAGTTTTTTTCTCTTTCTTTTTTCCCAGTTGCAGTGGGCTTTCATCTGTGCCCTGAGGTGACTGGACTTGTTCTTTCTCCCACAGCTTAAAGTTTTTATTCTTTTGGGAAGACTGTGTGTAGGACTTTGTGTCTTTCCTGTGGTGGTAACTGTCCCCCACTTTCTAGACCTATACTTTGCTTTCTCTGGTCTCCCAGTCTACCTCCCATTTCTCGTGAGCACCCAGGGAGGTCTGTGAAGGTCCTGTGAATGGATGTAGATTTCCCTATGTCTGTGGCTCCCAAGCATGCGATAATCTCATACTGGCCCACTCAGCCTGCAGCCTTTGGTTAAGAATTTTAGCTGAATTCTCTTTACCAGCTGTTGTCTGTCCCAGGAAAATCAGCACTTGTGTCCTGTTTCTTCTTGGAGGCACTTATCTTTCCTTAGATTTTGGGCTAGTTATTCACCCTACAACCTCAGCTCTCATGTGGGTTCAAGGAAAAAAAATACGATTTTGAATATCATCTGGCTTTTCTGTCATTGTAAGTGTGGAGGCAAAGTTCTTTCCACCTTTGTACATCTTAAGTGGAAGCTGGAATCTAGCACATGTTATTGATGAAACTTCAAACCCTCCCCTATATAGCCCAACCTAATTATGGTTACCTATACTTACTATAACATTATTTTTGAAAATTTTGGGACTACCTTGTTAAGAAGCCAAAATTCAACCTGTCAACAAATATGGATTAAAGAGCAAGTCCATCTCTATTAAGGTATGAAATAGTAGATATTAGCCTGAGAGCCATTTCCCTTGGATTGGTAGTAGTTGCCTGAAATGTCATGTTGAAAAGGACAGTGAGGTAAATTTGATTTTGTGTCTGATTGGTGATGTCTGCCAAGAGCACAGGATGGCCAAAGAGGAGCTCTGGTGGCATATATCTGCTTTCCCTGATTAGGCCCTAAAGAAATGGGGAGAGTAGGAGTGAGGGCAGGTAAAAAGTGTTTCAAGAGAAGCAGTAGATATAGTTCTTAACCAAAGGCACTTGCAGTTTAGTAGGAGAGGAATGATAGGAGCCAGTGAAACATTTGCAGACACTACATAGTAAAAGTTAAACTGTCTAGGTATAGGAATATGATAGTTTTGGGGAAAAGAATAGGTCTTTGTGGGCTTCAGTGATCTTGGAAGGCATGTCCACACAGAAAGAGGGCCAGAAGACCAGCCATGGCTAAAGGGAGTGTTGAGTTATGGGCAATGGAGTATCTTACAATATGTTCTGTGTGGAGGGAAAACCATGGGGAAGAGGTTTTGCTATCATCATTATCATAATCGGAAAACTGATAATTAAAAGCAGTGAGAGAAGAGGAGCTGACAGAGGGAGTAGGTAGATATGGAGAAGAATGAAGAACTGAGGACAGACTTGGGGCTGAGGGAGAGAAATACCCTCAGAAAGGTGGAAGAAGAGTTGCTGGTAAAGGAGGCAATACTGTGGTGATAGTACAGTAGTTGATATCTCAGACTCCTATTCATCCTTCAAGGCCCAGGAGAATCCCTCCTGTGTGGCTGGCTGGCTTTCTTTCTTTCTTTCTTTTTCTTTTTATTAACATATAATGTATTATTTGTTTCAGGGGTACAGGTCTGTGATTCATCAATCTTACACAATTCACAGTGCTCACCAAGGCACATACCCTCCCCAATGTCTGTCACCCAGCCATCCCATCCCTCCCACCCCCCACCACTCCGGCAACCCTCATTTTGTTTCCTGAGATTAAGAGTCTCTTATGGTTTGTCTCCCTCTCTGGTTTCATCTTGTTTCATTTTTCCCTCCCTTCTCCTATGATCCTCTGCCTTGTTTTTCAAATTCCTATGTGGCGTTCTTGATCTCTGGGCAGAATTAGTTGTTTTCCCCTTGGTTCCCCAAGCCCTTTAGCACTTATTACATTATAATATGGATAGTGGTGTGTGTGTGTGTGACCTTTTATTTTATAAACAAAGACTTGGGCTGTGTCTCAGTCACTGCCTCTCATCATTGACTCACATAAATTTTTGCACACCATCTATGATCAAGGAATGCTTATGGAATTGAATTTAAAAGTGACATACCTGGCAAAAGATCAAGAGAAAAAGACTTGGGTTTGACAAGAAATAAGTGAATGGTGACTTTCAAGGGAGCAGTTTCAGGACAGTGCTAGACACTATTCTGAAAGTCTGGTTTTGTTCTGGTTCTAGGTCTTTAGAAACCACGGAGATGTGGTTACTGCTTTGAATCATCTCACTGCAATCTTTTTATGTAAGCAAAAAGTATTCACATCTATTTGAAAAGTGCAGCAATTAAAAATACTAATGGATTTCAAATTTCTCTTAAAATCTTAGAAACAGAGAACAAAATTTTTTGACATGTTATGAGCAATTAAGTAAAAATATTTGCAAATGAATACTCATGCATAATTGTGAAAGAAGGGAACATGCTCTGCTGGTTAGAATAAAGTGGCATATAGGACAGAAATCAAAATGGAATTGAGAGGTAAGTCAAATCCAAGGATTTTCTCCACTTTATGGTGGTTGGACCTGAGATACTGCTGTGGTTGGAGGAAACCGAGATCAACTTTTTGGAATTCCTTCAGCTTCTCCCACACACCACAAACTGTTGCCAGAGAAAGCATTTCTTCTGTGAAAGACTATTCCCTCCACTGTTTCCTGGCTTCTATCCACTGCAGCCTCCTCAGTGATGCACTTTTGATTATCCTCTCTTTCTGGTGCCTGCAATCTTTCCATGTCTCTTGGCTCTTTTCTTTCAAATTCAGACACATTCAAATTTCCCCCATCTTTAAAACAACAGCCCAGTCATCTTGGATATTCTCTTCCCTCCAGGTCCTATTTCTCTTTGTCCTCCTTCCCAGTCAGATTCCTGGAAGGAGTGCCCTACATTCAGTGTCTTCACTTCTAGAATAATCCCTCCTCACCAAGGAGCAGGAGATCTCATCTATTCAGGATATTAACTTGAATGAAGACAAGTTACTTGACTAAATAACCTCTTGGGGATTTTTAAACTTCACAGTTAAGTGATGCTAATGTACTTATGAAGTTCAGTGAGACATTTGGCTATAAAGTGGCTTTTAAGAACCCCAACTTAGTTAGCAACAAGTAGTCATCACATATATATTAAAATATGAGAGTTCTCAAAATCGAAGCCTTCCTGTTGGTCTAATTTTATAATGAAAACATTGTTCTAAATCAGGGATTCAGAAAAAACTGACACCTGATCAACTGGAAATCATTGTGCTCTAGACAGTGTGGTTTAAGAAAAGTGTTGCTGGTTTAAGACATTTGCAAAACCACAAGATATTAAAGAACTTGACAAACTGAAAGTCTTATAAGTTAATTAGTGTTGATGATAGAAATGTACAAAAGGAAATAAATAGAATCTGCATTTGGCTAAATGATAGAGTAAGATTAAAGGGAAGCGAAAGCTGTTTGCCTGGGCTGCTTTCTAACTGGGCTGCTGTTGGGGCTTTGAAGAAGCATCATTTTGTTTTTCAAGATCAGAAATGCTGCTGCCAGGAACAAGGTCTCAGGAGAGGGCTCCCCAGTCAGAGTATTAGAACCATGAATTCAAACTAATAGGGTTCCAAATTCCTGATTCCTACTACGTCATCTCTTTGAGATTTGTTGGGATTCTCTGCAGGGAGCAAGACTCACCTTTTACTTTTTCACTGTATTACGATTTTCACCAAGAATAACTTCTCTCCTTCTTGCCCAAATGGTCAGGGAAAGGCAACCAGGCCTTTCTCACAAAATGATGAAGTGTTTTCTGGACTGTAAGAAGCTATTGTGTAAAGCTTTGCAAGTTGTAAATTGAACATCACCAGGAGGGTTGAACAACTCCATGATTTAACTATATAGACCATGTCTTTTTGGTGCCCCTAGAGTAATGCAACATGGTGGCCTTGCCAAGGGTATGGAATGGAGATTCAAGTGGTAGATAAGCTTTTTAGGGACAGGCTGCTGAATATAACTATAAGACAAAGTTCAGGTCATGATAATTGCTTATAAACTTTTAATTGCCATGTAGAGGGGTTTTAAGGACTCATAATTAATTTGATGTGGATGTTCCTCCTTTACTCAGATGAGAAGAACAAGAAATTACCTTCAAAGGCAGACCTTGAGTAGGCTGCTAGGTGCCATAACCTTTATCACTTATTTAGTGATCATGTGCTGTGTGCCAAACACTGTGTTAGGCATCGTTAGATTTCTCACTGAGGTCCTACTCTACTAAACCTGTAACAAATCTGATTGTTTCAAGGATTTGGAAAACATAATAGAAGTATAACCAGAAAAATACAAGAATTGTATTGAAATATAAGAATTGAATTTGAGAAAACTTAATATCTGTCTTTGATAATTAGTTTCTTAAGGGGCATAATTTCTATTTATCTTTTCAACATGTGCTGAAGAAGATATTTAGCTGTGGTGTAATGCTTTCTTTTTTCAGAAGAGGCCGAGTTGTTAAGTGAAGTAAAGTGGGCTTCTGTCCCTCTGGATATAGAGGGATGGTTGTGTGACCTCTGGAAGTCCCTTTGGTTAAGCTGCATGGTTTAATGATTCTTTGGCTCAGGAACAAATTCACATAATGTTCAGGCCATAAGCCTCCAACATTAGTTTTAAATTTAGCCCAGACTTTGGAATCGTTATCATTTCTTCTTTGAATACTTAAAGTGCAGGTGATCTTTCTGCCTGAGCCACAAGCTGTAAGCCCATGAAGCCAACAGGAACACACTTTAGTATTAAAAAAGTAAGACCATCAAATTATTGTGATGTATTAAATGACTTGTGCATTAGGCAGTTATCTTTAATTGGGAAGAATTTCATTTCTAAATAGTTAAACTAATATTTGGAGTACTTCTTTTTTACTTTTATAGTTCTCCAGTCTAGAGTTTGAACCTGGAGAAAGCTGAGTTTGCTTCCTGACTCCACCACTCGCTATCTTTGTAATAGTAATAATAATAATAATAATAATAATGATGATGATGATGATGATGATAATAATAATAAATGGCTAACTTTTAAATTTATTTTTTAAATTTAAATTCAATTAGCCAACTTGTAGTACATCATTAGTAACAGATGTAGTGTTCAATAAATTTTCAGTTGCGTATAACACCCAGTGCTCATCACATCACGTGCCCTCTTTAATGCTCGTCACCCAATTACCCCATCCCCCCCACCTACCTCCCCTCCAGCAACTCTCAGTTTGTTTCCTATCATTAAGAGTCTCTCATGGTGGGGCGCCTGGGTGGCTCAGATGGTTAAGCGTCTGCCTTCAGCTCAGGTCATGATCCCAGGGTCCTGGGATCGAGTCCCACATTGGGCTCCTGGCTCAGCAAGGAGCCTGCTTCTCCCTCTCCCTCTGCCTCTCTCCCTGCTCATGCTCTCTCTCTCTGTATCTCTGTGTCTCAGATGAATAAATAAAAATCTTAAAAAAAAAGAAAAAGAGTCTCTCATGGTTTTTCTCCCTCTTTGATGACTTCCCATTCTGTTTTCTCTCCCTTCTTCTATGGTCCTCTGCTCTGTTTCTTATATTCCACATATGAGTGAAACCACATGATAATTGTCTTTCTCTGATTGACTTATTTCACTCAGCATAATACCCTCCAGCTCCATCCATGTTGATGTAAATGATAAGTATTCATCCTTTCTGATGGCTGAGTAATATTCCATTGTGTGTTTGTATATATGTATATATATATATATATATATATACACAAGATGTCAATGGACATCTTGGCTCTTCCCACAGTTTGGTTATTGTGGACATTCTGCAATGAACATTGGGGTGCAGGTGCCCCTTTGGATTACTACATTTGTATCTTTGGGGTAAATACCTAGTAGGGCAGTTGCTGGGTCATAGGGTTGCTCTATTTTTAACTTCTTGAGGAACCTCCATACCATTTTCCAGAGTGGTTGTACCAGCTTGCATTCCCACCAACAATGTAAAAGGGTTCTCCTTTTTCCACATCCTCGCCAACATTTGTTGTTTCCTGTCTTGTTAATTTTAGCCATTCTGACTGGTGTGAGGTGGTATCTCATTGTGGTTATGATTTGTATTTCCCTGATGCCAAGTGATGTGGAGCATTTTTTCATGTGTCTGTTGGCCATTTGGATGTCTTCTCTGGAGAAATGTCTGTTCATGTCTTCTGCCCATTTCTTGATTAGATTATTTGTTTTTTGGGTGTTGAGTTTGATAAGTTCTTCATAGATCTTGGATACTAGCCCTTTATCTGATATGTCATTTGCAAATATCTTCTCCCATTCTGTAGGTTGCCTTTTAGTTTTGTTGACTGTTTCCTTTGCTGTGAAGAAGCTTTTTATCTTGATGAAGTCCCAATAGTTCATTTTTGCTTTTGTTTCCCTTGAATGACTAACATTTTTAGAGAGCTTCCTGTGTGCCAGGCACTGGAATAAATGTTTGACATATTATTTAATTTATTCCTCACAATGGATTTATGAAGTGGGCATTTTTTATTATCCCCATTTTATAGAAGAAGAAGGTTTAGAGCCTACACATATCCCTTATTCTACTCTATCCCTGGTTAGAGTACCCTTGCCTCAGTATTCCTGGGTAAGGAACAGCTTAACGTCAAATAGCAGAGTGGTTAAGAGCTTAGATTTTGGAACCAGATTGCCTGGATTAAAATCTTGTCTTAGCTGCTTACTAGCTTTTCTCGTGCACTGGTGGGGAATCTTGAGGTCCATTAGAGTTGGATGCTTGAATGTAGGGTGTAGAGCAGGTCTTCTCCATCTTGGCACTATTGCCATTTTGGTCAGGATGATTCTTTGTTGTGGTGGCTGACCTGTGCATATAGGATAGTTAACAGCATCTCTGGCCTCTAACTACTAGATGCCAGTGGCACCTCCCATAGTTGTAACAATCAAAAATGTTCCCAGACATTGCCAAATGGGAGCAGCAGTCCTTGATCTTATAATGGTTTAGCATGAAATGAGCTGATTGCTTCAATCTGAATCTGAGAACTCACTCAACAAATAGTATTTATCCAGATATTCTGCTTTCTGCATATAGAAGTTGTTCTCAGTATTAACATGTGTGTTTGCAAGCATTTGTGTGTGTATGCAAATGTGTGTGTGTGTGTGTGTGTGTGTGTAATGAATGATACTCTCTGTGAAATACCTCACATTCTAAGGGGTAACATGGGACCACAAGCAGAACTGTCCTACCCTCTCCACAGGGCATTGGATTGAATGTGGAAATATTATAGTATCTTTGTAAGGAAAATAGGACCATGGTTTTCCTGTGAGTTGCAAGGCTCCCTATATTTCCTCTCAAAGTATCTAAGGGCAGCTCCTCTCCTCTGACAGCTGGAGAACCTACCTTCCCACCCTTGGAGTAGGAACTGGTGTGTAGTGGTTCTCTCTGACTGACTGAGACACAGTGGTCCAGGATGGGTAGTGTGGTTAGGGAGTGGGTTGCCAACTAGAATGTAGCCTGTAGGTATGAGCTGGAGGTCTGGTTGTGGCAGGCACAACCCTGCTGTGGAGGACTAGGTCTAACCTGGGAAGTATTAGTTAAGAGGGATGCTGCCTGAATTGGATCTAGGGAGAGTGTGATTCTGGGGAAGGGGCAGCACTTAGATGTGGAGGGAGCTGGAAGGTAAGTACAAAACCGTGCTCAGGGTAAGCCTGGAGCTGCAAGATCAGACAGTCCACTCTGTCTTGGGGCTGGGGGCTGAGAGAGCTCTAGTAATATTATTCCAGTGTCAGAGCCAAGAAATCAGGGCTTAAGGAGGAGCCAGGACAGTTGGAGGATCAGGAAGCTCCTGGATGGTTTAGTAAATAGGGGACAGAAGCCCAAAGCACCTTCTTGCTGGGTGCTAGGTGCCTGAGTGTGTGGATGTGACTGCTGGTCTAGAGGCCCAAAGATAGGATAGACAGACTGGAATGGGAACAGGAGCTAGAAAATATTTTCTGCTGTGATTTTTTTTAAAAATGTCAATTCCATTAGAGTTAACATACATTGTTCTATTAGTTTCAGGTGTACAATATTGTGATTCAACAATTCTGTACATTACTCAGTGCTCATCATGATAAGTGTACTCTTAATCTCCTTCACCTATTTCGCCCATGCCCCCCACTCACCTCCCCTCTGGTAACCATCAGTTTGTTCTCATTAAGAGTCTGTTTTTTGGTTTGTCTCTTTTTTTCTTTGTTCTTTTTTTTTTTTTTTAAGATTTTTTATTTATTTGAGAGAGAGAGAATGAGAGAGAGCAAGCACATGAGAGGGGGGAGGGTCAGAGGGAGAAGCAGACTCCCTGCCGAGCAGGGAGCCCGATGCAGGACTCGATCCAGGGACTCCAGGATCATGACCTGAGCCGAAGGCAGTCGCTTAACCAACTGAGCCACCCAGGCACCCTGTTCATTTATTTCTTAAATTCCACATATGAGTGAAATCAAATGGAATTTTTTTCTCTTAACTAACTTATTTCACATAATATTGTACTCTCAAGATCCATCCATGTCATTACAAATGGCAAGATTTCATTCTTTATGGCTGAGTAATGTTCTGTTGTATATATATATACCACATCTTCTTTATCATTCATCTATCAATGGATACTTGGGCTGCTTCCATAATTTGGCTATTGAAAATAATGCTGCAATAAACATAGGGGGCATATATCTTTTTGAATTAGTGTTTTTGTATTCTTTGGGTAAATGCCCAGTTTGGAATTACTGGAATTAATTTAATTTTTTAAATTAAATTTTAATTAACTTTTTAATTAATTTTTAAAAAAACTTTTTGAGGAACCTCCATACTGTTTTCCACAGTGGCTGCACTAGTTTGCATTCTCACTAATAGTGCATGAGTGTTCCTTTTTCTCCACATTTTTGCCAACACTTGTTGTTTCTTGTGTTTTTGACTTTAGCCATTCTGACAAGTGTGAGGTGATACCTTGTTGTGGTTCTGATTTGCATTTCCATGATGATGAGTGATATTGAGCATCTTTTTATGTGTCTGTTGACCATCTGTATGTCTTCTTTGGAGAAATGTCTGTTCATGTCTTCTGCCCATTTTGTAATTGGATTATTTGTTTTTTGGGTGTCAGGTTTTGTAAGTTCTTTACATATTTTGGATAATAACCCTTTTTCAGATATGTCATTTGCAAATATCTTCTTCCATTCTGTAGTTTGAACTTTTAGTTTTGTTGTTTTCTTTGCTGTGCAGAAGCTTTTTATTTTGAGGTAGTCCCAATAGTTTGTTTTTGTTTTTATTTCCCTTGTCTCAGGAGACAAATCTAGAAAAATGTTCCTATGGCCAATATCAGGGACATTACTGCCTGTGCTCTCTTCTAGGATGTTTATGATTTCAGGTCTCACATTTAGGCCTTTAATCCATTTTGACTTTATTTTTTTGTATGGTGTAAGAAAGTAGTCCAGTTTCATTCTTTTGAATGTAGCTGACCAGTTTTCCCAACACCATTTGTTGAAGAGACTGTCTTTCCCCCCACTAGATATTCTTTCCTGCTTTGTTGAAGATTAATTGACCATATAATTGTGGGTTTATTTTTGGGTTTTCTATTCTGTTCTATTGATCGATGTGTCTGTTTTTGTGTCAGTACCATACTGCTTTGATTACTATAGCTTTGTAATATAACTTGAAGTCTGGAATTGTGGTATCTCCAGCTTTGCTTTTCTTTTTCAAGATTGGTTTGGCTATTTGGGGTCTTTTGTGATTCCATACAAATTTTAGGATTGTTTGTGCTAGTTCTGTGAAAAATGCTGTTATATTTTGATGGGGATTGCATTAAATGTGTAGATTGCTTTGGGTAGTATAGACATTTTAACAATATTTGTTCTTCCAATCCATGAGCATGGAATGTCTTTCCATTTCTTTTTGTTGTCTTCACTTTCTTTCATCAATGTTTCATAGTTTTCAGAGTATAGCTCTTTCACTTCTTTGGTTAAGTTTATTCCTAGGTACTTTATTATTTTTGGTGCAATTTAAATAGGATTGTTTTCTTAATTTCTTTTTCTGCTGCTTCATTATTAGTATATAGAAAAGCAACAGATTTCTGTACATTGATTTTGTATCCTGAGACTTTACTGAGTTCATTTATCAATTCTAGTAGTTTTTTGGTGGAGTCTTTAGAGTTTTCTATATATACTATAATGTCATCAGCAAATAGTGAAAGTTTTACTTCTTTCTTACCAATTTAAAGATTTATTTATTTGAGAGAAAGAGAGACAGAGAGAGACAGAGAGAGCAGGAGCAGGGGGAGGGGAGAAAGGAGAAGCAGACTCCCCTCTGAGCAGAGAGACTGACATGGGGCTCAATCCCAGGACTCCGGGAACATGACCTGAGCTGAAGGCAGATGCTTAACTGACTGAGCCACCCAGGCACCCCATTCTTCCTTACCAATTTAGATGCCTTTTACTTCTTTTTCTTGTCTGATTGCTGTGGTTAGGACTTCCAGTACTATGTTGAAAAAAGTGATGAGAGTGGACTTCCTTGTCTTGTCCTGATCTTAGGGGCAAAAATCTCAGTTTTTCACCATTGAGGATGATATTAGCTGTGGGTTTTTCATATATGGCCTTTATTATATTGAAGTATGTTCTCTCTATACCTGTTTTGTTGAGGGTTTCTGTCATGAATGGATGTTGTACTTGTGGAATGCTTTTTCTGCATCTATTGAAATCATATGGTTTTTATTCTGTCTCTTGTTGATGTGATGTATTATGTTGATTGATTTGTGAATATTGAACCACCCTTGCATCCCAGGAATAAATCCCACTTGATCATGGTGAATGATTTTTTTTTTTTTTTGTATTGTTGTATTTGGTTTGCTAATATTTTGTTGAGGATAGTTCTCTTTATAGTTTTCTCCATAGTTCTCTTTTTTTGTCTTGTCTTTATCTGGTTTTGGTATCCAGGTAATACTGGCCTTGTAGAATGAATTTGGAAGCTTTCCTTCTTCTATTTTTTGGAATAATTTGAGAAGAATAGGTGTTAACTCTTCTTTGAATGCTTGGTAGAATTCACCTGTGAAGCTGTCTGGTCCTGGACTTTTGTTTGTTGGGAGTTTTTTTTTTTTTTATTACTGATCCAATTTTATTGCTGGTAATCAGTCTGTTCAAATTTTTTATTTCTGCTTCACTTTTGGTAGATCATATGTTTCTAGGAATTTATCCATTTCTTCTAGGTTGTCCAATTTATTGGCATACAATATTTTATAATATTTTCTTATAACCCTTTGTATCTCTGTGGCGTTGGTTGTTAGTTCTCCTTTTTCATTTCTGTATTTGTTTATTTGAGTCCTCTCTGTCTCTCTCTTTTTTGTTTTTATTTTTGATGAATCTGGCTAAAGATTTATCAATTTTGTTGATCTTTTCCAGGAACCAGCTCCTGGTTTCATTGATCTGTTCTATTTTTTTTTTTTTTAGTCTCTCTTTTGTTTAGTTCTGCTTTATTATTTCCTTCCTTCTGCTGGTTTTGGGTTTTGTTTGTTCTTTTTCTAGCTTCTTTCAGTGTAAGGTTAATTTTTTTATGTGAAATTTTTCTTCTTTTTTTTTTTATTTTAATTTTATTATGTTATGTTAGTCACCATACAATACATCATTAGTTTTTGATGTAGTGATCCACGATCCATTGTTTTCGTATAACACCCAGTGCTCCATGCAGTACGTGCCCTCCTTAATACCCATCACTGGGCTAACCAATCCCCCCTCCCCCCTCCCCTCTAAAACCCTGTTTGTTTCTCAGAGTCCATAGTCTCTCATGGTTCATCTCTCCCTCCAATTCCCCCCGCCCATTTTTCCCTTCCTTCTCTTAATGTCCTCCATGTTATTCCTTATGTTCCACAGATAAGTGAAACCATATGATAATTGACTTTCTCTGCTTGACTTATTTCACTTAGCATAATCTCCTCCAGTCCCATCCATGTTGATGTAAAAGTTGGGTATTCATCTTTTCTGATGGCTGAGTAATATTCCATTGTATATATGGACCACATCTTCTTTATCCATTCATCTGTTGAAGGGCATCTCGGCTCTTTCCACAGTTTGGCTATTGCGGACATTGCTGCTATGAACATTGGGTGCATATGGTCCTTCTTTTCACTACATCTGTGTCTTTGGGGTAAATACCCAGTAGTGCAATTGCTGGGTCGTAGGGTACCTCTATTTTTAAATTTTTGAGGAACCTCCACACTTTTCCAAATTGGCTGTACCAACTTGCATTCCCACCAACAGTGTAAGAGGATTCCCTTTTCTCCACAACCTCTCCAACATTTGTTGTTTCTTTTCCTGTCCATTTTTGCCATTCTAACTGGTATAAGGTGGTATCTCAATGTGGTTTTGATTTGGATTTCCCTGATGGCTAATGATGATGAACATTTTTTCATGTGTCTGTTAGCCATTTGTATGTCTTCTTCAGAGAAGTGTCTTTTCATATCTTCTGCCCACTTTTTGACTTGGTTGTTTGTTTTTTGGGTATTGAGTTTGAGAAGTTCTTTATAGATCTTGGATACCAGCCCTTTATCTGTAGTGTCATTTGCAAATATCTTCTCCCATTCTGTGGGTTGCCTCTTTGTTTTGTTGACTGTTTTCCTTTGCTGTGCAGAAGCTTTTTATCTTGATGAAGTCCCAAAAGTTCATTTTTGCTTTTGTTTCACTAGCTTTTGGAGATGTATCTTGAAAGAAGTTGCTGTGGGTGATGTCAAAGAGGTTACTGCCTATGTTCTCCTCTAGGATTTTGATGGATTCCTGTCTCACATTGAGGACTTTCATCCACTTTGAGTTTATCTTTGTGAATGGTATTAGAGAATGGTCCAGTTTCATTCTTCTGCACGTGGCTATCCAATTTTCCCAGCACCATTTATTGAAGAGACTGTCTTTTTTCCATTGCATGTTTTTTCCTGCTTTGTCAAAGATTATTTGACCATAGAGTTGAGGGTCCATATCTGGGTTCTCTATTCTGTTCCATTGGTCTGTATGTCTGTTTTTGTGCCAGTACCATGCTGTCTTGGTGATCACAGCTTTGTAATATAGCTTGAAATCGGGCAACGTGATGCCCCCAGCTTTGTTTTTCTTTTTCAACATCTCCTTGGCGATTCGGGGTCTTTTCTGATTCCATACAAATTTTAGGATTGTTTGTTCCAGCACTTTGAAAAATGTCATTGGAATTTTGATCGGGATGGCATTGAAGGTATAGATTGCTCTGGGTAGCATAGACATTTTAACAATGTTTATTCTTCCGATCCATGAGCATGGAATATTTTTCCATCTTTTTGTGTCTTCTTCAATTTCTTTCATGAGTGTTTTGTAGTTCTTAGAGTATAGATCCTTTACCTCTTTGGTTAGGTTTATTCCGAGGTATCTTATGGTTTTTGGTGCTATTGTAAATGGAATCGTTTCTTTAATTTCTCTTTCAACAGTTGCGTTGTTAGTGTATAAGAAAGCAACTGATTTCTGTGCATTGATTTTGTATCCTGCCACATTACTGAATTGCTGTATGAGTTCTAGTAATTTGGGGGTGGAGTCTTTTGGGTTTTCCACATAAAGTATCATGTCGTCTGCGAAAAGAGAGAGTTTGACTTCTTCTTTGCCAATTTGAATACCTTTTATTTCTTTTTGTTGTCTGATTGCTGTTGCTAGGACTTCTAGTACCATGTTGAACAACAGTGGTGAGAGTGGGCACCCTTGACGTGTTCCTGATCTTAAGGGAAAGGCTCTCAGCTTTTCCCCATTGAGGATGATATTCGCTGTGGGTTTTTCATAGATGGATTTTATGAGCTTGAGGAATGTTCCCTCTATCCCTATACTCTGGAGAGTTTTAATCAGGAAAGGATGTTGTATTTTGTCAAATGCTTTTTCTGCATCAATTGAGAGGACCATATGGTTCTTCTCCCTCCTCTTATTAATGTGTTCTATCACATTGATTGATTTGCGAATGTTGAACCGCCCTTGCATCCTGGGGATAAATCCCACTTGGTCGTGGTGGATGATCTTTTTTTTTTTTTAAATTTTTTTTATTGTTATGTTAACCCCCATACATTACATCGTTAGTTTTATATATAGTGTTCCATGATTGGATGATCCTTTTAATGTATTGTTGGATCCTGTTAGCTAGGATTTTGGAATCCATATTCATCAGGGATATCGGTCTGAAATTCTCCTTTTTGATGGGGTCTTTGCCTGGTTTGGGGATTAAGATAATGCTGGCCTCATAGAATGAGTTTGGAAGTTTTCCTTCTGTTTCTATTTTTTGAAACAGCTTCAGTAGAATAGGTATTATTTCTTCTTTGAATGTTTGGTAGAAATCCCCAGGGAATCCATCAGGCCCTGGACTCTTGTTTTTTGGGAGGTTTTTAATCACTGCTTCAATCTCATTACTGGTTATTGGCCTATTCAGGTTGTCAATTTCTTCTTGTTTCAGTCTTGGCAGCTTATAGGTTTCCAGGAAGGCCTCCATTTCATCCAGATTGCTCAGTTTATTGGCATATAGTTGTTGATAATAATTTCTAATAATTGTTTCTATTTCCTTGGTATTGGTCATGATCTCTCCCCTTTCATTCATAATTTTATTAATTTGGGTCCTTTCTCTCTTCTTTTGGATAAGTCTGGCCAGTGGCTTATCAATCTTATTAATTCTTTCAAAGAACCAACTTCTAGTTTCATTGGTCTGATCTACTGTGTTTCTGGTTTCTAATTCATTGATTTCTGCTCTAATTTTAATTATTTCTCTTCTAATGCATGGCTTAGGTGTCGTTTGTTGCTTTTTCTCTAGTTCTTTAAGGTGTAGAGTTAGTTGGTGAATTTGGGATTTTTCTATTTTTTTGAGTGAGGCTTGGATGGCTATGTATTTCCCCCTGAGGACCGCCTTTGCAGTATCCCATAGGTTTTGGACCGATGTGTTTTCGTTCTCATTGATTTCCATGAATTGTTTAAGTTCTTCTTTGATTTCTTGGTTGACCCAAACATTCTTTTTTTTTTTTTTTTTTTAAAGATTTTATTTATTTATTTGACAGAGAGACACAGCGAGAGAGGGAACACAAGCAGGGGGAGTGGGAGAGGGAGAAGCAGGCTTCCCGCGGAGCAGGGAGCCCGATGCGGGGCTCGATCCCAGGACCCCGGGATCATGACCTGAGCCGAAGGCAGACGCTTAACGACTGAGCCACCCAGGCGCCCCGACCCAAACATTCTTGAGCAGAGTGGTCTTTAGCTTCCAAGTGTTTGAATTTCTGCCAAATTTTTTCTTGTGATTGAGTTCCAGTTTTAGAGCATTGTTGTCTGAGAATATGCAGGGAATAATCTCAATCTTTTGGTATTGGTTGAGACCTGATTTGTGACCCAGTATATGGTCTATTCTGGAGAAAGTTCCATGTGCGCTCGAGAAGAATGAGTATTCTGTTGTTTTAGGGTGGAATGTTCTGTAAATATCTATGAGGTCCATCTGGTCCAATGTATCATTCAAAGCTCTTGTTTCCTTGTTGATTTTCTGCTTAGATGATCTGTCCATTGCTGAGAGTGGAGAATTGAGGTCTCCTACAATTAACGTATTGTTATCAATATGACTCTTTATTTTGGTTAACAGTTGGCTTATGTAGATGGCTGCTCCCATGTTGGGGGCATAGATATTTACAATTGTTAGATCTTCTTGTTGGATAGACTCTTTAAGAATGATATAGTGTCCTTCATGTGTCTCTTATTACAGACTTTAGTTTAAAATCTAATTTGTCTGATATAAGAATTGCTACCCCAGCTTTCTTTTGAGGTCCGCTGGCACGGAAGATAGATCTCCATCCCTTCACTTTCAGTCTGGATGTATCTTTAGGTTCAAAATGAGTCTCTTGTAGACAGCATATGGATGGGTCCTGTCTTTTTATCCAATCTGCAACCCTGTGCCGTTTTATGGGAGCGTTTAGGCCATTCACGTTGAGAGTGATTATTGAAAGATATGAATTAATTGTCATCATGTTGCCTGTGAAGACGTTGTTTTTATAGATTGTCCCTGTAAATTTCTGTTGTAGATCACTCTTGGGGTCTTTCTCCTTTTATAGAACCCCCCTTAATATTTCTTGCAGGGCCGGCTTAGTGGTCACATATTCTTTCAACTTCTGCCGGTTGTGGAAACTCTGCATCTCTCCATCCATTCTAAATGAAAGCCTTGCCGGATAAAGTATTCTTGGCTGCATGTTCTTCTCATTTAGTACCCTGAATATGTCTTGTCAGGCCTTTCTGGCTTGCCAGGTCTCTGTGGATAGGTCTGATGTTATTCTGATGTTCCTCCCTCTGTATGTAAGGAATCTCTTCCCCCTAACTGCCCTTAAGATGGTTTCCTTGGTTCTAAGATTTGCAAGTTTTACTATTACATGCCGGGGTGTTGGCCTGTTTTCCTTGATCTTAGGAGGGGTCCTCTCTGCCTCTAGGACTCGAATGTTTGTTTCATTCCCCAGATGAGGGAAGTTCTCAGCTACGATTTGCTCAAATACATCTTCTAGCCCTCTCTCTCTCTCCACTCCCTCCGGGATTCCAATGATTCTGACATTGGAACGCCTCATGGTGTCACTTATTTTTCTGATTCTATTTTCATGGATTCTGAGTTGTTTTTCCCTGGCCTCCTCTTTTCCGTTTTTATCTATTATACTGTCTTCCAGATCGCTTATTCTCTCTTCTATCTCAGTTACCCTAGCTGTTAGATTATCTAGATTGGATTGGATCTCATTGATAGCATTTTTAAGTTCTGCCAATTCCCCTTTTATTTCTGCCCTTAGAGACTCTATGTTGCCATTAATTGATTTCTCCATTCTAGCCATTGTCTTCACAATTGCTAGCCTGAATTCCATCTCCGACATCTTGTTTATATCTGCATCCATTTGTAAATCTGCAGCATAAGTCATAATCTCTGAGTCTTTTCTGTTTTGGGGGCTCCTCCTCCTAGTCATTCTGTTGATGGGTGTTTGAGGGAATGTATAGAGTCCAAATTATTGACCAGAACCCAAGCAAGATGCACCTGTTTTCTTGGGACCTTAGGGTTGCTGGCCTCTTGTTTTCCCAGCCTGTCTTCTGGGGGAGGGGCCTGCCACGCTGTTACTCAGGCAACCCTCTTTGGGCGGAGTTGCCCTGCGCCCCTGTGGCGGGGGATGGGCTCAGTGGGAATCAGTCTTTGGGGCTTTTGTTCTCTGGCGCCTTTCCCTGGTGGCTTTCCGCGTCTCTTCCGCGAGTCAGAGCAGAAGAGACCATTTCCAACCCTCTGCCTCAGAGCAGAGAGACCTCAGTCTGTTCTTCAGTGAGCTCTCTAGGCCACACTGTCTCCGTTTCTGTCTGTGCTGCTATAAACTGCAGCGTCCTGGGTTGTGCGCCCCTCCGCAGTGCTCCCAGTCCTGCCTCCAGGTCGGGGCACGTCTCTGCCCTTTGTGCTTCTAAAACCACCAGCTGCTCCCAGTTCGCGCGCGCGCGCAACTCCGCCGCTTGGGGTCCTGTCCCGGGGACTGCAGTTCGCGTGTGCGTGACTCCGCCGCTCCGGGTTTCCACCCCGGAGGTTGCAGTTCACCGGCGGACCCGGTGCACCGGGTTTCCGTCTTGGAGGCTGCAGTTCGCGTGCGCGCGACCGTTGCTCCGGGTTTCTGTCTGGGCGGCTGTGGTTCGCGTGCGCGCGACCCCACTGGTCTCGTCCTCCACCCCGGGGGCTGCCCTAAAGTCCTTTCCCGACGCTACCGGTCTGCGAGTCTGTGCCCGTCCGCAGCGCGCGAGGCTGTCACTCACCGGCGGTGTAGGATCCCCACGTCCAGGCACCCTCCTGCTGCCGTTTATCCTCCGATATCTGCCGGCAGAATCACGGCTCTCCGCTTCGTACCTCAAAACCAACCGCCTGCAATATTCTGTTTGTAGAGATCCAGATCTTCTTACATCTCAGGCTGGTTTCGTGGGTGCTCAGAGTGGTCTGGTAGATATCCAGCTCAGTTCTGCAGACCAGTTGAAATAGGGTCCCCTACTCCTCCGCCATCTTTCCCCCCTCCCCTTCTTTTTTTTAAGATTTTTATTTATTTCTTTGAGAGAGAGAGTGCACGAGTGGGGGTGGGGGGAGGGGTAGAGGGAGAGGGAGAAACATATCTTCCTGCTGAGCAGGGAGCCCGATGTGGGGCTCGATACCAGGACCCTGGGATCATGACCTGAGCCAAAGGCAGCTGCTTAACTGACTGAGCCACCCAGGTGCCCCAATTTTTCTTGCATCTTGAAGTAGGCCTGTATTGCTATAAACTTCCCTCTTAGAACAGCTTTTGCTGCATCCCAAAGATTTTTGGACCTTTGTGTTTTCATTTTCATTTGTCACATGCATTTTTTTGATTTCCTCTTTGATTTCTTGGTTGACTCATTCATGTTTAGTAGCATGTTATTTAACCTCCTTGTATTTGTGTTCTTTCCAGATTTTTTCTTGTGGTTGATTTCTAGTTTCATAGTGTTGTGATCAGAAAAGATGCATGGTATGACTTTGGTCTCTTTGAATTTGTTGAGACTTATTTTGTTGCCAGACATTCTGGAGAATGTTCCATGTGCACTTGGAAAGACTGTGTATTCTGCTGTTTTAGGATGGAGTGTTCTGAACATATCTGTTAGATCCATCTGGTCCAATGTGTCATTCTAAACCACTGTTCCTTATTAATTTCCTATTTGAATGACTTATCCATTGATGTAAGTGGGGTGTTAAAGTCCCCTATAATTATTGTATTATTATCGATTACTTCTTTTTTTGTTTGTTATTAGGCACTTTATGTATTTGGTGTGTCCATGTTGGATGCATAAATATTTACAATTGTTATATCTTCTTGTTGGATTATTCCCTTTATGATTATATAGGGTCCTTCTTTATCTCTTGTTATAGACTTTATTTTATTTTATTTATTTATTTATTTATTTATTTATATATATTTTTAAAGATTTTATTTATTTATTTGAGAGAGAGAGAATGAGAAAGAGAGCACATGAGAGGGGGGAGGGTCTGAGGGAGAAGCAGACTCCCTGCCGAGCAGGGAGCCCGATGCGGGACTCGATCCCGGGACTCCAGGATCATAACCTGAGCCGAAGGCAGTCGCTTAACTAACTGAGCCACCCAGACGCCCTATAGACTTTATTTTAAAGTCTATTTTGTGTGATGTAAGTATTCCTACCTTGGCTTTCTTTTCACTTCCTTTTGCATGCTAAATGCTTTTCCATCCCTTCACTTTCAGTCTGCATGTATTTTTAGGTCTGAAATGAGTCTCTTGTAGGCAGCATACAGATGGGCCTTGATTTTTAATCCATCCCATCACCCTATGTCTTTTGATTGGAGTATTTAGGCTATTTTCATTCAAAATAATTATTGATGGTAGATACTTGCTTTTTAGTTGTTTTTGTAGTTCTGTGTTCCTTCTGTTGCTCTTTTCTCTCATGATTTGGTAGCTTTCTTTAATGATATACTTGGATTCCTTTCTCTTTATATTTTGCATATCATTTTTTTAAAAAGATTTTATTTATTTATTTGACAGAGACAGAGATAGCAAGAGCAGGAACACAAGCAGGGGCAGTGGGAGAGGGAGAAGCAGCTTCCCACTGAGCAGGGAGCTGTATGTGGGACTTGATCCCAGTACCCTGGGATCATGACCTGAGCCGAAGGCAGACGCTTAATGACTGAGCCACCCAGACACCCTCTATTATTGGTTTTTGATTTGTGCTTACTTTTAGGTTTGTATATGCATATGGCAGTCTATTTTAAGTTGATGGTCATTTAAATTTGTATCCATTATTTAATCCTTTCTCCACCATGTTTTAGGCATATGGTGTCATACTTTACATCCTTCTATTTTGTGAATCACTTTTATAGATACACTTACTTTCACTGCTCTTGTGCTTCCCACTTTTCTTACTCCTACTTCTGTTTTTTTTTTTTTTTCTTCACTCAGAGTCTCCTTTAAGATTTCTTGTAGGCCTGGTTTTGTCATGATAAATTCCTTTAACTTTTGTTTGTCTGGGACTCTTTATCTTTCCTTCTATTTTGAATGATTACCTTACAGGATAAAGAATTCTTGGTTTAAGTTTTTTCTTTCAGTACTTTGAATATATTAGCCACTTTCTTCTGGCTTGTAAAGTTTCTGCTGAAAAATCAGCTGATAAGCCATATGATGTTTCTCTTGTATGTGACTGTTTTCTCTTGCTGCTTTTAAAATTCCCTATCAGTACTTTTTGTCACTTTAATTCTGTGTGTCTTAGTATGGACCTTTTTGCATTGATTTTGTTGGGGGCTCTCTGTGCCTCCTGGATCTGGATTTCTGTTTCCTTCCCCAGATTTTGGAAGTTTTCAGCTATTATTTCTTTAAATACATTTTCTGCTCCCTTTTCTCTTTTCTCCCGGGATCCCTATAATGTAAATGTTATTATGTTTGATGGTATCACTGTGTTCCCTAAATCTATTTTCATTTATTATTATTTTTTCTCTCTCCTGTTCAGCTTGATTGCTCTCCATTACTCTGTTCTCCAGGTTGCTGATCTGATCTTTTGCTTCTTCTAGCCTACTATTTATTCTCTCTAGTGTACTTTTTTAATGGAAAATAATTACAATTTTTAATTTGTTAAATTTAAGGAAAGAGCCAAAATTTGGAAAACAATATCAGATAAGTTGTGTTTTGGAAAACAGTATCATGTAAGATGCAAGAGTAAGAAAGGAGTACAAAGAACTTATTATTATTCATAGACAATACAGTTGTGTACATAGAATCTTAATGTATTTTTTATTTCATTTATTGTGTTCTTCATCTCTGATTGGTTCTTTTTTATGTTTTCTATCTCTTTGTTGAGGATCTTACTGGGGTCCTCCACTCTTTTCTCAAGTCCAGTAACTATCTTTATGACCATTACTTTAGACTCTCTATCAGGCATATTACTTATCCACATTTCATTTAGCTCTCTTGCTGCATTTTTGTCCTGTTCTTTCATTTGGGACATATTTCTTTTTCTCAGACTCTTGGGGTCTGTTTCTATGTGTTAGGAAAGTCAGCTACATCTCCTGCTCTTGAAAGTAGTGGCTTTATGAAGAAGAGATCCTGTAGTGCCCTGCAATGCAATGTCCCCTGTTCACCAGAACCTGGCACTTCAGGAGTGTCTCCTATGAGTGTTATGTGTGTTGTGTGTGCCCTATTGTTGTGGCTGAGCCATGTTAGCCTTCAGTCCAGTCATCTGCAATGCTCTCTTTGTCTGCTATGGACAGGGTTTGGTCCCTGTGTTGTTAGTGGGCCAGTTTGCAGCTTCCTTGGGCTTGAGTTGAGTCAGACCAGGTGTTGCCAGAGATGCAGGAGCACCAAATTGTTGGGCATGCTTCGTGTGTTGTCCCCTGAGAAGCTTTCATTGGTGGGTGGGGCCTGTAGTCAGATCTGATGTCTATCCCTAGCTCACTGCTGGAGCCGTAGTTAGATCAGTGTGTGTAGTTATCTTCCCTTCTTCCCAGGGCTGGAGTCACTTTGGAGTAGTGCTGGCCCCTGTCAAGGCTGTTTGCACCCTGCCAGGCTGTGGTACCACTTTGGATGGGCTCCAGCCAAGAGCTTATTGGAGGAGGTGCATCCACAGGAGAGTGTGGGGGCAGGGCAGGTGGTGTTTTTGCTGTGATTTTTTTTCTTTTTTTTTGATGGCAACACATAAGGATGAGGCCCTCATATATTCATTTAGTCAACCAGTCAGTCAACAGACACTTGAGTGTGTACTATATGTGAAGCACAGAGCTAGGAACCACGGAGGGTACAAGGAAGGAAAGACCTAGACTGAGCAGCTAAAAATCTATACTGGAAGTTGTGGCATGCGCACAAATTATGACCATAGGGAACAGAAAGTGTTAGGAATGTCTGGAGGGTGGAGAAGAGATTAAAATCAGCACGTAACTGACTCACAGTAGAATTGGTAATTATTTGTGGTGCCTGGGTGGCTCAGTCGGTTAAGCATCTGCCTTCGGCTCAGGTCATGATCCCAGGGTCCTGGGATCGAGTCCTGCATCAGGTTCCCTGCTCAGCAGGAGCCTGCTTCTCCCTCTCCCTGCCACTGCCCCTGTTTGTACTCTCTCTCTCTCTCAAATAAATAAATAAATAAAATCTTGAAAAAGAAAGAATTGGTAATTATTTAAAATACTGCCCATGAAAAGGCCAGGAATGTGGTCAGTGGATGAAGGTAGCTGGGTTAAACTTACTTAAACTTAGCTCAGATCTAATTCTTGTTTCATTTCATAAGCTAGATGAAGGTTCATGGGTTGTCCCAATTTCTCATGGCTTTTAGTTGTTGGCTGGCATCCTTCAGAAGTCATTAGTTTCCAACAGCTACTGATGACCTGCCATACTTCTTTCTCAAAGGTAAATTTCTTTCCAACGGATGCTTTCACTATGGGTATCCCATTCAGGGAAGCCCCTAAAGTGTAGAACTTGTGGACAGGCTGGGGTTTTTACACAGACACTGACTTACATGTGTTTGAAGACTCTGTCCTGGCCTACTCCAGTGACACATACTTTCCACATGAACTGCTGAAGAATTGGATTAAACCTTTCTCTTGGCCCTCATTCTTGATAGCATTTGTCTAGACTTTTCCTGCAATCTCACCACAAAATAACAAAAATACTGACAAAGATAATGGAAAAGATGGCAATTACCCTGCCACGAACTCCTCCCTGCCTTAGGTTGTCACCACAACAGATAAAGCCTATTTTATGGGAGACCAACCACTGCTACAATTCCTAAAGTAAAGTTTATTTGCACAGAAAAATAAAGGCAACTTTTTATTTGTCACCCTGCAGAGAAGAAATATGATTCCTGTCCTCTTGCTTCATATTAACCTTCCTTTTTCCTGCACATTTTCATCCCCTGGTATCTGATCGTTTTACAGAAAGGAGGATTTCTGTTTTTGACCTTACCTCTTGCTGTTATAACATTCCAGTTTTCAAATGGTCAGTCACCATTTGCCATTTTGCCTTTTTTTTTTTTTTTTCCAGGGGGGCATGTCCGAAGCTTAAGCATACGAGACTCTGGGCCATTTTTAAAAAAAAAAATGCTTGCTAGGTTTCCCATGTGATAGTGGCTCCTCAGGAAAGCTATTCTTTCATGCAGCCGCAGCACCAGCATTGATCAGTGGGAAAGTTCAAGGCGGCAACTCATCAAGCATGGCTTCAATACCACATTCCAGACAAGGTCTGCAATAAATAAGAGCAGTAACAAAGAATCATATTTCCTTCTTGCACAGAAAATCAGCAATGGCATAGTTCTAAATTTCAGGGTTCAGGCATGGTGTCTTCTCCCTGCACTGCAATTTGAAAGCAGGATGGCTTTCCTCTCTGAGAAGTTACATCAACATGCATTTTTAGCTGTCCTTTCCTTAGAAACTGAGCCATAATGAAATTAGTTTTGAATTTTGCAGGTTGATTGGGGATTTTTCAGCTTGGGCATTGATTATCATTTGGGTTGTTCAAATAGAACCTATATTGTCAAACATGTTTAGATTTTCTCACATTTGTTTTAATTGACTCATCTCCCTTTCCCTCTAACGCCTCTCCCTCCGATAATAACATCGAGTTTTCCATGTGATTGTACAAAAAGAACAATCTTTTGCTCTAAGTAGGTAGGGAAAATTTTTTTCTTCAAATGGCAGTGTGATAAAAAAATATACACCCTATGAGTCCCTCACGGATTATTGCTATTGATTTCTTTGCTTGAAACGTGGAAATGTTACCAGATGGGGTGTTAGGAGTAGGTGTGAGGGTGCAAATGCGGCTTATTGCTTGTTGACTAAAAATCAGTGAAAACCTTCACCATTTGTGTGCTTGTGTTATATGTAAAGGTGAATTTTAATCCCAAACTAGTCCTTATATAAAGCTTCATGCAATGCAATAAGCAACGTTTTTAAGGTAAATTTGTATTTGAAAAAAATAAATTTTATGGCAGACTCAAAACACATATAGATTTCAAGTATTTGGTTTCTCTGGCTTATTGAAACACTGTCATTGTTGTTTTAAGTTAATTTGACCAATGAAATTTGCTTATCACAACCAGATTTCTGTTGTGTTTGTTTGCATCTCTGTACCCTCCCCAGGCTGCTCCTTTGAGCTTCCTGTGGTCTCCTGCTCAGGGAAGTGTGAATCGAATTGCTGTGGGTTCTGGAAGCTAGGTGCCTGTGTGCAGCACTTGGACACTGAGCCCGACCCTCAGGGACCCACCCATTAGGAAAAAAAAAAGGCTGACCTTCTGTCACTTTCCTTCTCCTCCCTTTTAATGATTCCTTCTCTATCCTTTTGAGAAGATCTTTCCAGCCCTTTGACCCCTGTTAGAAGAGGAAGGCTTAAACAGCTAAAAGTACCCTCGGTCTCAAGGCTTGCCAAGGAAAGCTCAAGAGGCCTTTTAGGAAATGCCAAAAGACAAGGGCCTCAGTTTTCAGTGCATTCAGAAGGCAGATCTCACCCCGACACCATTTCCCTCCTCATTTATTTTATAGAAGCAACCCTGCCTCCTACCCTCACTTGTCAGTGCCACCGGAATCGACACATTCAGAGAGCAGCTGACTTTTAATGATAGCCCTTGGACTGTGTGAGAGCTATTGTGCAATTTGAAAAAGAGCACGGGAAATGTGTGTGTGAGGTGGGTCACTGGGCTGCTACTCCATGGCTCCAGGTCCAGCTCTGGTTTTCACAGAATAACAACCACCGCTGGGTAGGTTGCTGCCCACCCAAAAATGGTGAGATGCTGAGGGCGGGGTTTTTGAAAGGAGAGCAATTGTGGATCCCCAGGGCCTGCTTGTGCTTTGTGATGTGACTGAGTCATACAATTGAAATGGCGGCTAACACTGAATAATGTGGTGTTTTCAAGTGGTAGGCATTATTCCATATAATATGCTATGATATGTATATTCAGATATTTATTTATTTATTTATTTTATTTTATTTTTATTTTTTTAAAGATTTTATTTATTTATTTGAGAGAGAGAGAATGAGAGACAGAGAGCATGAGAGGGAGGAGGGTCAGAGGGAGAAGCAGACTCCCTGCCGAGCAGGGAGCCCGATGCGGGACTCGATCCCGGGACTCCAGGATCATAACCTGAGCCGAAGGCAGTTGCTTAACCAACTGAGCCACCCAGGCGCCCGTGTATATTCAGATATTTAAATATTCACACTACAATGCTGAAGGTAGGAAACATAAAACTGAGGAAAAGAGAAGACAAGTGCAGCGTTACCATAAGAAACTTTGTATTGGAAGTTCAGCTCTGCCAATTATTAGCTCTTTGACTTGGGTGAATTGCTGAACCTTTCTGAGCCTAAATGTTCTCATCTATAAAATGGGGATTGTTAATTCAACTTCCAGGATCATCATGGGAATTTAATGGGAATGCAGTAAAGTCCTGGGTCTCCCCCTCCTTTCTACTCTTTTATAGCACCCCTGACTCTTTTCCAGGTGCCCATCATTAATAGGTACTGACAGAGAACAGCAAAATCCTAGTGAATTTTAGGCACTATGCCCAAAGAACGGGGTGATTCTCAAAGAGGTGGTTTACTTTTCTTCTTCTGGGAGAAGCTATACACAGTCTTTTATCTGTGTCACAGGAAAGAATCCAAACCCAGTAGCATCAGTCAATTACAGTTGAGTTGGGAGTGGCTAAAAGGATTAGGTATTTGACCCCATATTATAAGATATTTGCTGTCATTTCTACTGCAGGAAAGGGAGGAATAAAAGTAGGATTTAAAGGTTCATGTTCTCACTCCGATTAACCAAGTGACCCCTTCCCCTATTCTCTTTATCTTCAGTATGCACATACATGTGTGAATGCATGTGTTCCTATACAGGATACACTTGTATGCTTTCTGCAATAATGATATATTTGAAAGTAAAAGGATCTAAAGGGCTTAAAAATATTTTCCGTGATTACAAAAGGAATGCATGTTTATTTTATAGGCATGTATATTTTATATAAATGCATGTATATTTTATATAAATATAAAAATATAAAGAAGATACTAATTTCTTCACTCAGCACACAGAGATAACCATTTTATTTTGTTTTATTACTTTGTTTTTAAAGATTTCACTTATTTGAGAGAGAGAGGGAGCATGAGCGGGGGCAGGTTGGACAGAGGGAGAAGCAGACTCCCCCACTGAGCAGGGAACCCGATGTGGGGCTCTTTCCCAAAACCCTGAGATCGTGACCTGAGCTGAAGGCAGATCCTTAACTGACTGAGCCACCCAGGCACCCCAGAGATAACCATTTTAGAACATATTTTGGGGACTCCAAGCTTTTTCTGTGTACACATACGCACACACACACACACCCCCTTATGATAGCTTATAGACTCTCTTTTTATTTTATTTTTTTAAGTAGGCTCTATGCCCAACATGGGGCCCAAACTCATCACCCTGAGATCAAGAGTCATATGATCTACTGACTGAGCCAGCCAGGTGCCCCTACTTTTTCTCTTAACCTCATCATATTTTGAACATTTCTCTTTATCATTAATGTATTGGTTACTCATTGGTGCATAAAACCAACATAAAACCTAATGGCATAAAACAACAGAATAATTTTGTTATCATTTTCATGGTTCTGGGGTTGACTAGGCTCAGCCAAGTAGTTCTTATGCAGGGTATTTCATGCAGTTGTGTAGGAGGTGGCTTGGGCTAATTATCTGAAATTTGCTTACTCACATTTTTGGTACCTGGGCTGGAAAGACCCAAACAGCTGGAGGCTAGAATAGCTGGTTTCTTGGGCATTTCTCCCTGTCTCTAATAAGGTTTCTCCTGCATGATGGCTTCAGGGTAGCCATGCCTCCTACATGGCAGCTCAGGGCTCCACAAGTAAATGTCCATAAAGAAAGGCCAGGCTGAAACTAACTCACCTTAAAAATTTTTTTTTAAATTTTAATTTCAGTATAGTTAACATATAGTGTAATATTAGTTTCAGGTATACAATATAGTGATCCAACAATAAAAATATGGAACACTTCATGAATTTGTATGTCATCCTTATGCAGGGGCCATTCTAATTTTCTCTGTATCATTCCAATTTTAGTATATGTGCTGCTGAAGCAAGCACTAACTCACCTTTTACGACTTAGTTTTGGAAGTCACACAGCCTTCCTTCTGCCACATGCTAGTCACCAAGGCAGTCACAAAAGCCCACCCCAAAGCCCACGGAAGCTCTTTCCTTGAGACATAGACCTCTTGAATGGTTTTTTAGTTTCTTATCGGTGATGTCACAAATTTAAAACAACAGAGATTTATTATCTTACAATTTTGGAGGGCAGAGTTCTGAAATGAGTTCCCTGGGCCAGAATCAAGGTGTCCTAGCAGGCTCTAGGGAACAATGCATTTCCTTGCCTTTTCTAGCTTTGGGAGGCTGCCTACCCTCCTTGGCTCATGACTCCTCTGTCTTTAAGGCCAGCATTGTATCATCTTCAAATCTCTCTCTGGCCGTGACCCTCTGTGTTCATCATTACATTTTTTTTTTCTTCTGACTCTGATCCTCCTGCCTCCCTCTTACAAGGACCCTTGTGATTACATTGGGCTCACCTGTATAATCCAGAATAATTTTCCCATCTCAAGGTCCTTAGCTTAATCACATCTGCAAAATTCCTTTTACCATGTAAGGTAAGATATAGTCACAAGTACCAGGGATTGGGATGTGGATATCTCTGGGGGATCATTATTCAGCTTTCCACAGTGGGAAATGGCAAGGGTCTGGAAGAGCATATGCAATCAGAAATATTGTTGCAGTAATTTTTGGAAGATACGATCTTCTGCAATTAAATGATTTCAGTGGTTGCATAGTATTTTACTGTATGACTGTCACTATTTACTTAGCCTTTCTCTGTTAAGCATTTAGGGTGTTTCTAATATAAAAAACCCTAGAAAGAACAAACATCACTATGAATAAACATTTGTGTAAATCTCTGATGATTTTTTAGGATAAATTGCTAAGGATGAAATTGTTACATAAAAAATAAGAATATATATATAAACTGCTGAACTGCCGTCCAGAAAGGGGTCACCAGTTTTCCAGCGGCATTATATAAAAGTGTTTATTTTTCTGCATTCTCTCACCATTGAGTATAATGATTCAAAAAAATCTTTGCAGATTTATAGGCAGAAAACATCATCTTGCTTTCGTGTGTATTTTCTTGAGTATTGGTGAGGTTAAACATTTTTTCGTATGTTTATTCATGATTTCTTATTTTCTTTTTTGTTCATTGGCTATTCATGATTTCATTTATTTTTGTATACAGGGTGGTTATTTTTTTCTTATTGATTTGTAGGAACTCTTTATATATAAGGTATGTCAAAACTTTTTCATCATTTAATGCAAATGATGGTTACAGTTTTATACTTTATCAAATAAAGTATCTTTTCCTTTGTTGTTTCTTCCTTTCTTTTTATGATTAAATATTCCTTCCTTACCTACATCAGATAAGTATTCCCATATTTTGTTCTTGTTGCTTTATGATTTAATTTTATAATTCTGACTTTTTTAATAAAGATTTTATTTATTTATTTGACAGAGAGAGACATAGTGAGAGAGGGAACACAAGCAGGGGTAGAGGGAGAGGGAAAAGCAGGCTTCCTGCGGAGCAGGGAGCCTGATGTGGGGCTCGATCCCAGGACCCTGGGATCATGACCTGAGCTGAAGGCATATGCTTAAAGACTGAGCCACCCAGGTGCCCCAATATAATTCTGACTGTTTAAGTGGTGTATTTACATATATTATATATGTGTTATTTTATCCTAACAGTGTGAAGAGGTAGATAGGAAAAGCTAGAGGAGTATAAGCATCTGATTTAATTTTATTAGAAATAAATTGCTAGCCTATTTACTATCTGATTCAGTCAATTCCCAATTATATATGGTAAATGGGAGCTAGAAAGAACAAGGGTAAAATATACATCCACTGATAATCCCCCAACCACATTTCATGACATGTCTGTGCTCAGAAACACTCTAATGGCATTACATTTTGAGGGCATAGTACTTTAGGTATCTCTCCATGGTCACATCACAGAGATCAGTGATCCTGTGGTCTATTTGGGTGACCTTCTTTCTATGACAGAAAAAAAAAAATCCTCTCATATGATATGCAAATGAGCTGCCTTTCTCCAGAGGAACTATGACTGATGGTGCCTCAGGTGTATTTCTTGTCTTATAGGCCTAATCTCTAACCATTAGAGATTGATTCCTATAGGATAAGTCCTTGTTTCTATGGGAAGTCCTTTAAGAACACTCCAGACAACACTACATATACTATGAAGAATCACTGGAACTGTAGAATGAGTGTATCACAAATGGTTGAAAGGATTTCCTCTTTTTCTAGAGGGTGAAACAGAAGATGCTCAGATCACTGGGGAGGATGTAAGGGAATGGGGCAGCACAGAATGGTTATGGGGTAGCCAGAGGAAGGAGGTGGGCAGATACCTGTACAGGTGGGAGGATCTTGTGGGCTGAGTCAGACCAAGGACTATGGTATAGTGTGACAGAGTGAAAAAAAGAAAAGATATTACATGCTAGGTATTCACAACTTTCTTCATCTTCATCTCCCCCACCACCCTCAATTTTGCCAATTTCTTTTTGGTTCTTTATTATGCAGAATAATAATAATAACGGGTAAATACATGTTTTTGAAAGCCCACTATGTACTGGGTATTATGCTGGGGTTATAGCAGGAAACAAAACAGACAACACACCTACCTTTATGGAGCTTGCACTCTAGAGAGGGAAGACGGAAGGTAAAGGAGTAAAATATATATCAGATGGTGGTAAGTGCTATGGAAGTAGAGAAAGCAGGGAAGGAGGATGGGGGTAGAGAGTGTGGGATAAGAACGTCCAATTTTACCTGGGGTGGCTTGAGAAGGCCTCACGGTGAAGGTGGCATTTGAGCAGAGGCCTGAAAGAGAGGCAAGAGTGAAACAGGTGCACATCTAGATAAAGAGTGTTTCAGAACAGAGGTAACAGTCAGGCCAAGACTCTGAGCCTGGAGGGTACCTGGCTCATTGAATGGGCCCTTCATTACTGACAGAAAAAAAGGATAGAGGGAAAGGAAAAATAAGAAAAAAAGGAGTCAGTGGGGACTGGATACCCATGATATTTGGGGAGAGTTTTGGGTGAAAGAAAGTAATTTTAGGGACAGGTGCCATGTCTGTGGGAAGAAAATGATGGTGAAAGGGATTTTAAAAATCTTTGCTGGGTATTATGGGTGGAGTCATTGGGTAACTTCAGGAAATATTTAAATTGTATCATGCAGGACTGGGCTGCAAGTTGCCTAAGCATTATATGGGTTACATGAAGTAATCCAAGAATTTATTATTGTGATGGAGAAACAGTCATTGTTGTTGAACTAGCAGAGATGGTAGTCAGGAGAGCTGAGGGTGTGTATAAATATAAGGTAAGAGTGTGGTGATAGGAGAGGCAGCAAGAAAACTGTAGTATGGAGAATTAAGATAAATGGGGTAGAAAGTGCTGGATCATTTAAGAAGTTATTCCAGTGATAGGCCACCTGTCAGAATGGTCTAGTGGTGCTTGTTCTCGGTTGAAGGAGACCTGGGTTGCTTTAAGCTGCTAAGCTGGCTGGTTATAGAGCAGGGCTTAGGGGGATAGGTGTCTAGGGTTCAGGCCTGGCAGGGTGGGGCAGTTAGATGGCATGGAGTACATAAAAGAAGGGGTCCTAAAAAGGATCTAGGAAGACACAGCCTGTCTAGCTTGGCTTCATTTAACTAAGTGTCATCTAACATTGACAGATGCCTATCTAGAATGACAATCCTAACTTTAGTGCCTACCAAAGTGTTTAGTGCCTTGTGGGTGTTCAATAAGTATTTTTTGAAAGATGAAATGACTGTGTTTGGTAGACTAACTTCTATGTGTTGTTCCTACCTTTAGGCATTTCTTGGTCCTAGTTTATAAACATGTCTCTTTAATCCGTTGCTGCCTATCACCTCTGTGACAATGTTTCCTTATATTTTCTCTTCTATTACCCAGAGGGTATTGGATGAGTGTAAAGAATGTGAACTTTAGAAAAATGTAGAATTTGATTCAACTCCTAGCTCTGTACTTTGAACAAGTGACCTCAGTTTTCTTCTCTATAAAATACAGGTAACATTTCAGTGGTTAATTAGATTTTGGTTAAGCAAATATTCACTCTCCTCTTCCTCCCTCTTCCCGCATGGGAGGAATATACTTTCTCATCCTATTGATGTTGGGCTTGGCCATATAACTTAGTTTGGTCTCATGGTAGGTGGAGGGTGCTTCCCTGCACTTTGATTTTGGGACTGGTTTATGATTTGTTTTGACCAAGGCTTAAAGAAAGAGGTTTAGATGTCCTTCTGCAGTTGCGCTTTTACCTTTTGCTATGAGAATAGTATGTCTAAATAGCCACTGTCCAAGGAGAATGAAAGACCTGAACCCCACCTGCAGTTGAGTTCAGCTTAGATCAGCCAAACTGCAGCTGACTCACTGATTCATGAGTGAGAAATAAATGTTTATTGTTAACTGTCACTGAGTTTTAGGGTAGTCTGTTACACAGCATTATTGGATATAACTGACTGATACAATACCTTTTTCCTTCAGGTTACTTAGTGTTGTCAGAAATCTTGTAAAATGGCTACTTAATCTTAAGTATAGCATTGTGTCTGCTTTCAAGTTAACCCAAGGAAAGACTACAATTCCTTTTCTAGAACTACAGATCAACTTGGAAGGTTTGGATCCTACAATTGAAAAAGGGAAAATCATGACATCTGGTATCTGTCTGGTCACCAAGAACATAAAGTTCCATGAGATTTGGTGTGCCAAATCTGAAAGGCACTTTATCAAAGGCACATTAGCAAAGTCTTTACTTTTCTTTAAAGCTTGCTATGAGGTCCTGATGTTTGCCTGGCCTGCCCCTCAGAGGAAGGACTGATCTTTCCCAAATACTGGTGCATTGGTTTTATTTTATTTTATTTATTTGTTTATTTATTTATTTATATTTATTTATTTATTTATTTATTTTTAAAGATTTTATTTATTTATTTGACAGAGAGAGACAAAGCAAGAGAGGGAACACAAGCAGGGGGAGTGGGAGAGGGAGAAGCAGACTCCCAGCTGAGCAGGGAGCCTGATGCGGGTCTCAATCCCAGGACCCCGGGATCATGACCTGAGCCGAAGGCAGACACTTAATGACTGAGCCACCCAGGCGCCCCTGGTGCATTGCTTTTAGAAATCACATTCCCTAAATACACTAAAGGCCTTGGTAGAGTGAAAAAATCATGGACAGTTGAGCCAGAAGACCTTTGTTTGGATCTTTTTTTTTTTTGCCACTTGGTGTCTCTATGAACTTGGACAAATCAAGTAGTCTGTTTTCTTACCTTAACATGGGGTTGCTGTGAGGATAAATGCAATAATATAATGGTTAGTGCTTTGTGAACAGTAAAATCTTTAAAAATGTTTGTTACTTTAAGTGGAAGTGGTAATGAGTGCCTCCTCTGATTGACTAGAACAGGTGTGGGAAGCTCTCATACTAACACTATTATATACTCTTTTACATGGTTTTATTATGTCAGCTAAAGGGCTGCTGATCTACAAATCTGATGAAACTACCTAATTTGGCCCAGTTTTAAATGACAGTAGTGAAATCTACTGAATAATGTGGAAAGGACATCAATGAGAAATCACACAGATGCATTGAAGCCATTAACTCAATTAAGATGTGCCTGCTCTGAGACCGTGGTACCAATAATAGTCTGAATGGATGTATTAATGGCAACATAAAGAGTTTCTACATCTGAAATCTATTCATATCTCTTAGTTCTCTAAATGTATGATGATTTTGTTTGGGGCTGGCTGAAAGATTTGGTTCTTCCTTTGGTAGTGGAATACCTGTTTAGGGAGTTTTTTGGCAATGGAACACATGAGTTTTGGAGTCAGAACTGCTAGGTCTGAAGGCTGGTTTCATGACTCATTAGGTCTGTAATCTCCTTGAGGCTCAGTTTCCTCATCTGTTAAAAGCAGACAATGGTTTTTATTTTGGGGTGAGGTTATTTTGAAGATTAGATGAGATGATACATACAAACATAACCTAGGCCAGAGAGCTCATAAGTGAGAATTTTTCTCCTCTCTTCCTTTTCTTCCTTCCCCATGAAGTACTAAGTGAATTCTAAAACATTTCTTGAGACCTCTCAAGTGTGTTTAGACTTACTTTTTTTAGGACTAGAGTGTGTTTTAGGACTAGCTTTACTCTATTTGTTCCTCTGTTATCAATGAATTAAAAAAAAAAAGGGCTTTCTAAGGAATGCTGGTTTTAGTTCTGGGCTCAAACAATGAAATATTTCCACTTTCTCAGGGAGTAGAGGAGTCAGAAGGCTAATATATGGAAATAAGTGCCCCATGAATGATTCTTATAATTTAGACCAATTAATGTTCTATGATTCCTGTGAAACAGGCAGAACACAGCACTCAAAAATCACTGGACAGATTGGAGAAGTGCAGGCCTGGACAGAACAGAAAGGGGTTAGTGAGAGTTCATGAATGAATAGCAAGTAGATGTATTTAATGCATTTACATGCCCAAATCCAGTGTTACAAATACATTTTGCAAAAATTCTTCTTTCTAAAAGTAAAACATTCAGTTAAAAGGGGGGAAATAACCATTGTGCTTTTAATGAACATTGATTCATGTAGATTTTACTATTAGCCTTGAGCAGATCTAAGGAAGAAGGCATATGAAGTTGCTATTAAGTTCCATCTGTTGACGGGGTTGAATGAGAATTCTGAAGGAGCCAATGAAAATTACATGCAAACATTATGGCCATTTGTTATCATTATAAAACGTGATAATGTCATTGCTGACTTACCAAGATGATGACCTGAAAGGCCATGACATTATGACGTTACATTTTATCAATAATGAAAAATTGCTGCCTTTGCATGGTGGTTGGCAAGCTCAGGCGACCATGGAAGGGGCTGCAAGCCTTTTTGTTTGTGCCAGACTGAAAATGGAAACAAACCAGCAGTTAGAGAGTCATTAGGTAGCCAAGGAAAACATGGCATCTTTTCTTACTCTATCTGCTGGGGAAGCAGGAGGACCTATTGACCCAAGAGATTTAATATTCATTCAGTGAGAGGCTTGCTTCCAAGCTGCTTAAATGGTGCTGTAGGACCCTTAATAACAAGTTTTAAGGCTTTTGGGAAAATGTGTTACCCAAAGAAGCTATGACGTGTGGGCATCAACAGAGATTGTGTCTTTTTGGGAAGGGATGCTGGGACCTAGTGGATGGGCTTTCATTCCAGAAATCAGGAAAGCTGATGTTAAGGCATCAGTTAGCTTATTAGCTTGTTGTTCTTAGATGGGAACTAGGAAATAGATTTCATGAGGAAGTTCATGCAGTTTTATTCAATCTTTAGAGGACATAATGAGGGTGAAAGAGTGATCCCAGATTATTCAAAACATCACATAGCATAGCTGTGTTCTTCTGACCAAGAGGGCGTGATAAATCTGGTACCTGTAGATGAGCTAAGAAAAACTTGAGCCCATATGCCGTGGCTGAATGGTCCACAAAAGCTTTGGCTTCCAAAGCCTTCCTAGTAAATCATGCAGAGTTTGAGACTTTTGTGAGTCTGAGGAAAGATAATTTTCACAAAATATGAGGAAGGGGCAATGTGGTAACTTGTCTAGCCTGTTTATTCCCCCTTACATTTATTTTATCAGAGAGCTATAAAGAGTGGGCCACACGTATAAAATGCCAAGTCTGGGCCCTAATATAAAAACTTGAAGGGAATGTAAAATCTTTAGATTTGAGGTGTAATATAGATTTTCATCCCTTTTCTCTTTTATGCAGGTGTTTCATGGCAGACACATAAAATACCTATTTATTTGTAGCATTTTTTCCCTTTGCAATCTATGCTTCTGCTTAGGTTTAGGGGAGTTCATATCAATATCAATTTCTTTGGAGGGAAATAAAACTGACCACCTTGGTCTGGACTTACCCAAAGGGATCATTTCCATCTACCTCCTCTGTTTTGTGCAGTTTCTGAGGGATGTGTATGTGTGTGCCTGCATGTCTGTGTGCACTGCCCCCTCTGCCCAGCCCTGAGTACCCCCCACTGGAGGCCATGTTTCTGAGCAGTAGGGTTCTCTCTGTTTTAATGCTGGTCTGACTGCCCACGTTCCTGGGGACCTCCTGCTCAGCCTGCCTGGTGAGACTTGCCCAATCTCACTCTGCAATGCCAGTGGGTCTTCCCAAGGAACTTCCTGGTGGGAAGCTCTTCCCATGGCCACTTGGCTGCACTGATACCCATTCATCCTGTAATTCTCAGCTGCAGCCTCACCTGCCCACCTCCCTGAGCATGATGCACTGTCTGTCTCCCTCACTATGTCTCCTTCAATGCCTAGCATAGTGTTTGGCACAAGAGCTTACTACATATTTGATAATGAGAGCTACTCCGAGAATTACTGCTAGAAATAAATGTTTATTAGCTTCTTCGTTCATCCCAAAACACCTAGGGAAACTCAGCACACTCTTTCCCTGCCCTGGCAAGAAGCATTCGTTCACAAAGTATGGTCCCTGGACCTGTAGCATCAGCATTACTTGGGAACTTGTTAGAAATGTAGAATCAGAAACTCTAATTTGGGGCCCAGCGATCTGTGTTTTAATAATCCCTCCAGGTGATTCTGATGCAGGCTCAAGTTTGAAGGGAATGTTTCATGATTTTTCTTGTCAACATAGTATTAGTTGAGCAATTCTCAAGTATCCTCTGTGCATGAAAAAGAAACAATTATGTTTTCTTTCCTACCTGCTTAGTTATGGCTTTTATGTCCTTTCCTTCTGAAAAACCTGGAAATGGGTACATAATTTGTTGAGTCGTCAGACCTGCCTGTTTTGTCTTCAGTCAGTTAAGGCCTTGTTCACAAATGGATAAATGGTTATTTGGTCTAGCATAATTTGGAAGGATACAAGATATCTCTCCTTTTTTTTTTTTTTTTAGAAAGGTGATGCCTAATGTTCAATTTTTGACTATTAATCCCTCTGGTTTGAAATATTATTAGATGACAGATATCCCTGGTATGGACAACACGTTAAATTCTTAATGAAGTATATTTTATTAAGAATGGGTTTGTGGCAGAACCCTGGTGTTTCAGGAATTGCCATTCTAAGCTTCAACAATTTGCAAGAGGTCTTGAAGATTCATGATTTTTAGTAACTGTGCATATTGCAATGGGAGCCAGTCACATCCCTCTCTGGTGGTAGAGTCTAACAGACTACCCAGAATCTTTTATCTTAAAGCATCTTTGCCATTTTGTTGTTTTCTGTTAAAAAAGAAAAAAAAAAGGAGAAGGGATAAAATAGCATAAGTCTAATGGGATTGTTGCAAGAATTAAATGAGTTAAAAAATGTGATCCATTTAGAATAAGGCCAGATAAATATTTAACATGTATGAGATACTGTGACAGTCATCTCCTTGTTCCTTTATAACTCTTGTTATAGTTTACTATTATTCTATTTGAAGAAATTAATGCTTTATATTTTGCACATTGGCTACTGGATTTATGCATTTGAAGAGTCAAGATTTTGAGGTGGATTCAGATCTTCTCAATAGCAACAGTGTGGATTCTGATCAGCTGGCTAGTGGGGAGGACAGGGCAGTCTGAGTACCTTGGGAATCGGAGTAAAGGATGGAATGTTACTTGAAAGGGGAGCTAGACACTGAAATGGGCCATGAAATGGAAGGGAATGTTTGTGCTGAAGATAAATTTTGCTGGAGTGAAGTAGTATTCCTACCTTTTTAGGAAGAGTTCAAGTGATCATTTTCTATTGACAAATATAATTTTGGCAGAAGTGTCAGATGAGAGGTATGTGGGAAACCAAGTACACAATCCCCCGAGCTTAGGCCAACATATTTAGAGTGTGGGCCCAAACAAGAAGGTTTTCCTACACAGTATAGTTAAAGGTTGCAAGGATGTCCTTTCATATCCATATGGCTTGCTTCCTGATGGGAGCAAAATCCCAGGACGTCTGCCAAGATGTATTACTTAATGTTCTCTGTTTCTCAAAGGTTCAGTAAGCAAAAGGGGTTATTCTGAGGAAGCTGCTGGGATGATGACAGGAACAAACACCTCGATGTATAAATTTGAGACCTTTAACCTCTCAGCTGTCAAATTTCAATATTTCTGGTCACAATGTTAAATGCACTCTAGTATCCATTTCAGAGAGCTCTGATGGAAAAATCAAAGTTTGCTTTTACTATTTACACACTGTTAGTAAGTTGTTAAAAGAAGAATAAAGCAAGTTGACTGCCAGCCATATTTTGTATTCGTGGCTTTACAGCTTCAGCATAATAAACCAGAACCTCTATTTTCTCTGTAACTTACAATGCATGCTCCAAATGACTGAGTATTATTGCCAGCTCTATATCCCCTACCTTTTAAGAATGATAAACATAGCATGTTGAAGGTAAAGTTCAAAATCAGGACTATGGAAGGTGTAGAAAAATATGGGCTAAAACATGACATTAAGACCTTTTCATTTAAAATCAAATGTGTGGATGTACATGAAGGATGAAGCATGTGTCTGTACATGTTATCTCTCATTTCATCGTGTGTGTGTCATAATCTAAGGCATACTACTGGAATGGAGAACTGGGAATTCATAGCTGTTACTTGGATGCACTATTGCCTTTGGTAGTAGTGCCATGTTTTGTTTTGTCCTGTGCGGTTCTGTAGACACGTCTTCCATCATAATGACCTTTCTGACAGCAGATGGGTGGGGTTTCCTCAAACCATTTTCCTTTCCAGCAGTAAGTAATAATTACTTGGAAATGTGTGAAAACGATGGAGTGGGCAGACTTACCCGAGGATCCATACGGGAAACTTCCTTTGCATTTCTCATTTTATTCTTTGTCAATACACTTGTGCAGAATGGAATGGTTAAATTTTATCTGTTTAGAAATCTGTGAAGCTTAAGAATGATTCAATTCCACAGATGTTTTCAGGTGTCTTTCTGGGACTTTCTAAGCTGGATTGACCTGAGCCCGGGTAGGCTCCACATATCCATTTTACATGTATCTCTGCCCTACTGGGTACTGCAGCCAAAGCACCATGGAAAGGGCCACTGTGGGCCACTGCAGAGAGAGTGGACAGTAACAAAGCTGTGCTTCATGTCAGGACATGCATCATAGGCTCTGAATAAGTAATGACCATGGGCCTCCTGGGCATTCTCCATCCATACATATTGGAACACTTGCCTATTGACATATGTAAGTCCATTTCTGATATTGGTAAACTAAACTTTTAGAGCAAAAATCAATGTGGAGAATGTGTCCAAATTTGTAACAGTGGAAATTATTCATGTACGTCATGCCTCTAATAGAGAAATGACCAGTGATGGGGCTGGTGCCCGAGGAAGTACCCTGCTTTTTCACTGCTATTATTTTCCTCTAGATGTAAACAATAGCTTCTGATAGGAACAGCATCAAATCAAATCAAATCAAATCATATCCTCTCTTTTTAAAAATTTTTTATTGTTATGTTAATCACCATACATTACATCATTAGTTTTTGATGTAGTGTTCCATGATTCATTGTTTGTGCATAACACCCAGTGCTCCATGCAGAACGTGCCCTCTTTAATACCCATCACCAGGCTAACCCATCCTCCCACCCCCCTCCCCTCTAGAACCCTCAGTTTGTTTTTCAGAGTCCATCGTCTCTCATGGTTTGTCTCCCCCTCTGGTTTTCCCCCCTTCATTCAAATCCTCTCTTTTATAACCTAATATATCCTTCTCTGTTGGTATTGCCATCTGCTTAGTATGTAACTTCTACCACACAAGCAACTTGTCATTCATATTAGCACATGATATCTACTCTTCTTAATGTTAATATTTCATGTGGATACATACCATTTCCTTGATAAGACTGTAAGCAGCTTGATGGCACAGTCTGCTTATGGTGTCCCAAACAGTGCCCCATGTGTCTTTGGCTATCCCAAAGAACTTCTGACACCTCTTATTTCAAATTCCTACCTTTGCTCGACTCCCATTCAGTGTTTTTCATCCTGGAACTTCTATTTTTTTCAAGCCTACATTGCTCTATCCAGGGAACGAGTTGTGTACCCAAAGCACTATCAACAAAGGTATTACAAGATATAGACTTTGATGAAAGGTATTGGGGAATCCGAGGAATGGTACATCACTGTTCAGACAAGTCAATATGTTAAGTAAATGTGGTCAGCATAATTGACCTGAAGTTTTCCAGTTTTCTCCAGAGCCAAGACATCTCTTCAGACATCTCTTCTTTAATCCCATGCCTGTTGCTAGATGACTTCATTCCAGGCCACTTGTCTCTTCTCTCCTCTTTTCTAGGTTCAGGGCCCTCAGTCCCCTTGTCTCTTGGGATGCTCCAGGACATTGGAAAAGAAAAAGTCAGTTACTTTATTATGTAGAACAAATTAGTCTTCTCTTCATCTTACAATAAGCCTGAGTCAATAAACATGGATGTAAATGATTTCAATACTTGTGTAGGTGATATTTTGAGGCAGGAGAATATTGTAGCTATCCTATTCCATTGAGGTGAAAGCTGGCCCTGCTGCTGTCCTTTCAATGTCTAAGCTATTCCCATTATGTAATTACATAATTTAATTAAATATCACATAAATCTTACATAATTGATGAAATACCAGTATAAAAATTAAAGAGAATTTTTCCTACTAAAACTAATTTTTACCTCACTACTTTATTTAGCCAAAGATTTAGGAGTTACAGCATGGGTACACTGAAATATCCCATGATTTTTACCTCTGTATGCATGAAGCTGAGTCAAGAGGGGATGAAAAGGCATCTTTTTTCCTGAGTTGAGGGGATAAGGAGTGGAGCACTCAAGCAGGAAAGATTATATATTTGTACATGCACATGCATATACTGTAGAATCTCTCTTATCCATCCTCCACTTAACCTGCTTCTCCATTCCCTCTGGAGGACATACTGACTGAGCCCAAGGCATTTTGAACTCCTGCAGTCAGTAGGCTGGCACTCAGGGCACTCATACACTTAAACTTGAATTCATGCTTACCAAGTGTGAGTTGTGTTTGTTCCCCAACCTGCCTATGCCACTTGTACTTATTATTGTAATTACATGATTTAATTAAATATCACATAAATCTTACATAATTGATGAAATACCAGTATAAAAATTAAAGAGAATTGTTTCTACTAAAACTAATCTGAGTGCTTTGGAAAGGCTTGATAATATCAAGTCTCTATAATTTTTCTGTTGTATAAAGTGTGGCTGAGGTGACTGTAAATAATTGGAAGAAATTATAAAAATCTACAAATCAGATGCTTTGCAAGTACCTTTAGGTTGTCATTCTGCTTTAAAGAAATAGAAACTGGAAGTTGTAGTTGAGGCAAAATGAATGTAAAATGAATGTAGTGAACATAAGCCAGTTTTTACAGAACCCTAATCAGAGGACCCACACTCAAGTCTTGGTCCTACTTCAAAAGAAAAATGTTTTAAGGTTAAAAGCAGTGTTTAAGGTATGAACCCATCACTAGGTTAACATTGATTTAACACATCAGTGTTAAATGATGAACCAATTATTTCCTTCCTTACCAACTCTTTCAGTTAGTTGATCACCCATGGGATCGTTGTCATGGTGAGAAGTCTACTACTCTCTGTGCACATACCTGGAACAAAATACAAGTGAAACCTCAGTGTATTTTGGTGTTAATTCTCACACCATCTCACTAGGGTATTGGTGGGGTTTTTAGACAGGAGTATCCAGGGAACTGCTCTTTAGTCTGGTTTTTGTTTTGTTTATGTATCTTAATGTCTCAGACCTGACTCTGGCCTTGCCCTGATCCAGATGACCAGAGCCATACCCTAGTCCATGTGCAACTGGTTACTTGTAACAGAACTAGCATACCAACAATGGAGAATGCTCGATGTCTGCATTAGTAATTGCTCCAAGTTTAGTTTCTAAGGGACAGACTTTTGGCTTATGCTACACAGGCTTTAAACTGCATTCTTAGACTCCAAGTTATTTATGTGCTTAATTGCTAACTGTAAAATCCATGTAAATGTGAGAGGTGTAACTTCCCTCTGGTGGTATGGACAGTTGTTGGTGAATCTCTTCAAGGACTTGGGATGAGGGGTTTTCTTGACTTTAAGAGGGAAAAGGAATGTTACATGGCATAGTTTCTCACAGTTGCTTAGGAATTTCTTGCTGGTGGATTCTTGTTTAATTTTGCATCCCTGCACTTTAGTGGGTTATACAAACTCTTTAGCAAAGTTCCATTAAGTTTTTTTTTTTTTTAAACAGCACTTATGACTCTCTGACATTATTCTCCATCTATCAGTCTTCCTTTAGTGAATATGGATCCAGTGCAGTAGGGACTGATAGTTAAGCATTCTTTTTTTGAAGTATCATAACTTAGAATAGTGCCTGGTACATAGTTGACATTTGATACACATTTGTTAAAAGAATACGGTTGTGGTAAATGACTTCAAATACTTGAGACTAGGTTGTACTTAGTTGTCAGTTTATCTTTAAGAATTTCCACTTAGTCCCTTCTGTTATAGTTTTCAAATAACATTGGTCTGGCTGACATCTGCTTGCTCTTCTGAAATTTCTTTATTTGCATAACTCTTAATGAAACAAAAGGAGTATATTTTATTAACCAGAATTCTTATGAAAGAATTTTGTTTGAAGGAAATGCTTTAGTGGAAGGTTGGGGTAAAAAAGAGACCTACCAGAGTGGGCCTGAAGGTGAGTGTGTATGTTCTGCGTGAAAAGAGAGGAATGTCCTGTCTATTGTTCTGGGGAGATAATGGACGAAGAGCAGGAAAGGAAAACAGGGTGGAGGCCATGAGAGATGGGCTGGAAGCTGTAAGTCCTCTGATGTCAACCCTTCCTCTGACCCTACTTCAAAATCTTCAGTAAGATTAATTCACCAAGGGGCGCCTGGGTGGCTCAGTCGTTAAGCGTCTGCCTTCGGCTCAGGTCATGATCCCAGGGTCCTGGGATTGAGCCCTGCATCGGGCTCCCTGCTCAGCAGGAAGCCTGCTTCTCCCTCCCCCACTCCCCCTGCTTGTGTTCCTGCTCTCACTATCTCTCTCTCTCTGTCAAATAAATAAATAAAATATAAAAAAAAAAAGATTAATTTCCCAAATGCTTGGGTTTGGGTGAATGTGTGTGTGTGTGTGTGTGTATAAACTGGCTTTGTGAGAACTTATTTGTGGGTTGAGGCTTGCACTAAAATCAACACAAAGTGAAAACTGAGGCAGCATGTGTGCAGCTTACTCTTGTGGAGTAAGAGTGACACCACAGCAGAGAGTCCTGTATGCTCCCTCAAGCCATAGGGAGGGCTCAGGACATCAGGAGGCCAAGGGCTGAGGCTGAGTCAAGTTTAGCTAGCTTTCCGAGGGACAGGGGGAATCTTACTTATTTGGTGCAGAGATGAGCATATACCACCAACTACTAGAGACATTCTTTGAAAGTGGTTATTTGGGTGAATAAAGAAAGCTGCTGGCTCAGAGCTCCCTGTGCTTCAGATGAGCCTATCATCAGGCAAAGACTCATGAATGAAGTTGTCAAGGTGCAGTCCTGGGGATTGGTGCCAGTCAGGTGGAGAAGTCACTGGTGCCAGTCCTTTTGCTCCTTCTCTTTGAAGGGGCTGCCCTCTCCTCAGGTTGCCAAGCCAAGGTGCCCATACCCACTATGGCAGCCACCTTCAGGCATTTCGCCAAGTTTAAGATGATAATTTTTCAGAGATGTGTATTTTTTAAAATTGGAATGAGTGTGGTTTTTCTAAATTTAGCAGAAAGGCTTGACTTTCTTAATAAGTCTCCTATTGACACTAAAAATGAAGTGAGCATTTTATTGAAGAACTGACTTCAGTGAGCCAAAGTTGAGGTATTATTCTTTGGTTTCCCCAAAGCCTTCTGGGGGAAGGCTTTCCTAAGGGCATTGAGTGGCACACTCTCCAAAGTAGATTCAGAGGCCATGAAGTTGTAGAACTGCAAACATACTGAGGCATGGCTTCCTCGTTTGTGCTCTTCAGAGCTTTTGTTCTCATTTCTGTTATTATAACTATCATTTAATATTATATGTGATATTATGAGAGCCATCTCTCCCTTATTGCAAGCTCCTTGAGAGCAGGGACAAAATCTTATTCATCTTTTTGTCTTTAGCACTGTGGATGGGACTGGACCATGAAACATGCTCATTAAAAGTGGGTGGAATGAATGAACAGAGAGATGGGCCCAATCTCCTTATTTTCATGAGAAAATTAAAATGTTCCCAAGGACACAAGTGAGTCAGTGGCAGAGTAAGGACCAGAAATGACTTTTCTGATTTAAGGGTTCTTTCTTATATTCCCTTTTCAAGAAATTTACTTGGAATGGAGTCCATACCTTATTTCCTTAGAGTCTTCCTGGATCACCTTATTTAAAATAGCAACTCCTCAGTCCCATCATCTTGTTACTTTCTATCTTATTTATTTTTCTTCATTCACCTTTCCTCCTTCCTCCCCTCCCTCCCTCTCTTGACTCTTTCCTTCCTTCCTTCCCTCTCTCCCTCCCTTCTTTCCTCTTCGCTCCCTCCCTTCCTCTCTTCTTCCCTTCCTCCCCCCTCCTTCCTTCTTCCCTTCTTCCCTTCCTCTTCTTCCTTCCTTCCTTCCTTCTTTCTTTCCTCCCTCCCTCCCTCCCTCCCTTCCTTCCTTCCTTCATTGTGTAGGCTCCTCTACCAAGAGTAAAGTTTTATAACAGGGTTTTGTCCTCTTGTGAACTGCCATATTCCAAGCATCTATAACAATGCCTGAAACATAGCAGGACTTAATAAGTATTTGTTGAATTAATTGAATTACTTTGACTATACAGGTTTAGGGAATGCAAAATAACTTAATAGAACCCAAGTTTAACATCAAGAGAAGGATACATCTGTTGCATAGAGTTTGGTATTAGAAAGCTTGACCTCAAATGATGCTGGCATGCACTCTGCCTGGCTTTTGGCCTGGATCCCCTTCTGAATATGGGTAAGTGGGCATTGATTAGACGGTTGCAGGATTATTGTTGGCATAAGCCTTCTGTGCAGTCAATTTTAGGGGTGGAGGTCATTGAAAGCAAAGTTGAATGTCATAGTAGCCTTTGTCTTCATATACCAGCAGCATCTGCAGAAGATGAATGATGTACCTTCTTTTTTTTATTGTAAATGTTTTCTTTCTTCTTCTTTTTTTTTAATCATTCTGATAGAAAATGTCAAGTAGCAAATACCACTCCTGACAATTTTCCTTATGCATTGTGCACTGAGCTGGGTGGTTGATGGAGAGGCCCAGGAATGGTTTGGAGGGAGTAGAAACAAATAAAAGCAGGGTGGAAAGCAGCTTTGTAAACAGACAATTACTTCCTCTCTCTGCTGTTCATATCTGACAGAGCTACAGATGAAAAGGAATTGCCCAAGTTCAGCCCTCGTTTCCCACTCTCTGCTTGGTTCTAGTATAGCCTCTCAGTTCTCAGCTGGTGGCTTCCACAGCTGCCAGGTCATAGCTAAGTGGCTCTAGAAGCTGTTGAGGGAGCAGTGTAACTAACCTCAGCAGCCCACCCAGGAAGGCTGAGCTGGGATTTGGGCTTAAGACATGGTAAGTCTTCCCCAGCATCACTACAAAAAGATTGATTGTGAGTAGGTGCTGGGATTCTTTTTCTCCCTTCTGCCTCCATCCCTAAAACCTGACAAGAGTTTATTCGTGGGATTTACACAAATCTAGTTTCTAGTGCTTTTTTTTTTTTTTTTTTTTAAAGATTTTATTTATTTATTTGAGAGAGAGAGAACACATGAGAGGGGTTAGGGTCAGAGGACGAAGCAGACTCCCTGCCGAGCAGGGAGCCCGATGCGGGACTCGATCCCGGGACTCCAGGATCATGACCTGAGCCGAAGGCAGTCGCTTAACCAACTGAGCCACCCAGGCGCCCTAGTTTCTAGTGCTTTGATGGACTCATTTTACTGTTACTCCTCAATTAAATTTGGTCTCACATATGGTAACAGGAATATTAATCAAAGATAGTTTAATCAATATCTTTTCATTGTATACATAGGTAGTCAAAAGTTCTGTCATCTAAATTTATTTAGACAAACTATGAGTCTCCAGTACTTTAAGACCACAGCATTGGGTGATATATTGCAGTTGCTGAGGAAATTAAATTAATCCATGAGTTTTTGCTTTATTTACCCACTGTATGTGCCTAACCCTAAGGTGGGAACCTTAGTATCCATGAATATCCCCATTCAGCAAAGGGACTCAAAAGCTCCTTGAAACTTGGGTGTATCCACCTCTGTATTCCTCACTGGCTTAGGGTTAACCTATGTCTCTGTTGTATACCTGAGAGAATACATGGATGCACATTTGTGCCTTTATTCTTACCAGCTCTTTTTGTCTGGAATGCCCTCTCTCTCCTTTCTTCTGGCCTCCAACAGAGATATGCAAATAGTCATTAAAATTGTATTTGTTTTTTCAAGAGTTAGGTCAAAATTCACCTCATTGGTAGGCTTTCCTTGGTATTCCAAGTTGGTAATCTGACTGGAGATGCTGGGACCATCCCTCTTCTTCAAAGGCTGTAGGCAATTTGACAATATGACAAGGTTGCCCAGTTGGTCAAAATCTCCAACATTCTCTTGGGCAATGACTAAAGCAGGGGTTGTCTACTAGTCTAAGGATTGTCTGAGGCCCAGCAATAGCTTAGTTCCACAGATCAGGTCAATAGGGTTCAAAATAGGCTAAGGCTCCGTTGCACTGGTGAAAATCAGCCTCTCTGGAGGGTGCACTCAGTCGTACATGGGACTGCAATCTTTGTGGTATCATAGCATTTTGTGCCTCAATTATAAGATACTTCAATTTCAACTTCATCTCTTTCCCAGTAGATCATAAACTCCTTGAGAAAAGGGAGACATTTTTAATGTTTCTTCTTCATAGTGTTTTATACGCTGAGCATTCAATGTTTGTCAAAATGTATATAAATATAGTCAGGATCCAAGGGTCTGCTGAGATCCTTTGGTGCCCCTATTGGGACTTTTTTTGTTCAGACTGGGTGTTAATAAGATGTGGTAGCCCTAGAGCTGTTGCAGAGTTAATGCTAGTGGTGAGGTAAGCTTATAAGGAACAGTATTGTCTTCATTTTTAGAAACTTAGCTTCTGAGGTTACATTTTTGAGTTTGAGACTGAGTCTGAACAGGAACTGGGGCTCTACCAAGAGTTAAAAAAAAAGAAATCAATGATCTAAGCAAGCTTTAGAACTTGGGACCAAAAACTGAAGACTAATTGCAAATAAAACCTCCAGGTACTTTAAAAGAGGTAGTCGTAATCTCTTGGATGTATTTAAGAGACCTTCCATAATAGATAGAAAATGATAGCCCATTTCTTTGATGACCTTGAATACCAAATAACTGAAGCTCAGATTTTCTGAGGCCCTTACTGTTCTTAAATCAGAATTAGTCGCTTCCTTTTCTGCTCTTCCTTATACGCTGTATAGTCTGTTATGGGCCTGCAACTGAATTTATATACCTTTCTCCAACCTCAACATTGGTTTAGCTCCCTAATTGTCCTACTTTGTAAAGTCCTGGAAGAGGCCTCAGTCCAACTTATTAATTTTATGGGAAGAAATGACTCAGCCAAAGTCAGGAAGCATCTGGGGCCACAGCTCACACATTCCTAATCTTGATTCTGGTTTTCTTTTTATTTTCTTCTGCTATACCCTAAATGTTTGTGCCCCTCTCCCCCAAATCCTAATCCCCAATGTGATGGTATTTGGAGGTGGGGCCTTTGGGAGGTCATGAGGTTCGAACCCTCCTGAATGATATTAGTGCTCTTATAAAAGAAGCCCCAGAGAGCTCCCTCATCCCTCCCATCATTGAAGGGTACCACAGAAAGGCAACTGACTATGAACCAGGAAGTGGGCCTTTACCAGACACTGAATCTGGACTCAGTTCAGTCAAGTCCACTTGATTTTGGACTTCCCAGATTCTAGAATTATGAGAAATAATTTTCTGCTATTTATAAGTCTCCCCTATCCCACCAGCCTATGGTATTTTGTGATAGCTGCCCTAACAGACTAAAATAGAAATTGACAGAGAGAAGTAGGAAATATTATTGGAAACTGGAGAAAGGGCCATCCTTGTTATAAAGTAGCAAAGCACTTGGCTGAATTGTGTTTGTGTTCTAGTGTTTTGTGGAAGAAAGAACTTGGAAGTAATTAACTTGGATATTTAGCTGAAGCTATCTATCTATCTATCTATCTATCTATCAATCATCTCTATTATCTATCTGTCATCTCTCTGTCTATCATCTACTTTTAATGGAAGTATAGTTGATATATAATATTATTTTAGTTTCAGATATATAACATAGTGATTCAGCAACCATAAAGATTACAAAATGCTTACCGTGATAAGTGTAGTTACCACCTGTCCATTTCTAAGCAAAGTGTTGAAGATGAGACTTGTCTTCTCCTGGCTATGGTAAAATGCAAGAAGAGAAAAATGACTTGAAGAAAGATTGTTAATCAGGGAGGAAGCAGAACTTAAAGATTTGGAAAATTCCCAGCTTATCCACATAGTAAAGAAATGAGAAAGCATATTTGGAGAGAACACTAAAGGGGTGGGCAAACCACCTTTGATAAGGAGATTAGTCAGTCATCTAAACAGAAGCCAGGAGCTATTGTTCAAGACAATGGAAGAATATAAAGGAGGGGCAGCCAGTGCCTATGGGACCTCTCCCGGCTGCCCAGCACCCATCACTGTCTCTGTGCCTATATTCCTTCACTGTGTTCCTTGGCCACTCCATGTGCCTCTCTGGTAGGCCCCAGTGTTGTGTGAGCTGTACCCAGCAGAGTTATGGGAGCATAGCTGCCTCTACCTAGATTTCAAAAGATGGGGCCTCCAGGCAGAGTTTAGGGCTTGGGTCTCCAGTCCTGGAGAGTTGTGGAGCCCACATACAGAGCTGCCTCAGGGCAGGGCTGCCCAAAGCTATGCGTACCTAGCCTGTGCCTGGCAAAGCTTCAGAGGCAGGGCCACCACCCAATGAGTCTGAAGGTGAGATTTCTGTCCCATGGGCCTGGAAGGCAGAGTATCTATTTTTTTTTTTTTTTTAAAGATTTTATTTATTATTTGAGAGAGAGAGCACATCAGAGGGGAAGGGTCAGAGGGCGAAGCAGACTCCCTGCCGAGCAGGGAGCCCGATGCGGGACTCGATCCCGGAACTCCAGGATCATGACCTGAGCCGAAGGCAGTCGCTTAACCAACTGAGCCACCCAGGCGCCCTGGAAGGCAGAGTATCTAGTCATAGAGGATTGTTCTAAGCCTTAAGAGCTCTTGGAATTTGCCTTGCAGTTAGGATTTACTTGGAGTTTGTTACCTCTTTCTTCTTTCCTATTTCTCCCTTTTGGAATGGGTATATCTATCCTATGCTCATCCCACCATTATATTTTGGAAGCACAAACTTGTTTGGTTTCACAAGTTCACAGTTGGGGAGGAATTTTGCCCCAGGATGAATCAATCATACCTTGAGTCTCATCTGTATATGATTTAGATAACATTTAGATGAGACTTTGGACTAAGACTTTAGAGTTGATGCTGGAATGAGTTAAGACTTTTGGAGCTATTAGAATGGAATCAATTTATTTTGCATGCAAGAAGGACATAAATTTTGTAGGGACAGGAATGGAATGCTATAGACTAAATGTTTATATCATTCTCAAAATTCGTATGTTGAAATCCTAACCAATAAAATGGTATTAAGAGGTGGGGCCTTTGAGAGATGATTAGGTTGCAAGTGTGGAGCCCTTCTGAATGGGATTAATTAGTGCCCTTATATAAGAGGTCCCCAGAACTCCCTTGCGCCATCCATCATGTGAGGACACAGAAGAAAGATGGCTGTTTATGAACCAGGAAGCAGGCTCTCACCAGACACTGAATCTTCTAGCATCTTGATCTTAAACTTCTCAGCCTCCAGAGCTGTGAGAAATAAATTTCTGTTGTTTATAGGCCATCAAGTTTATGGCATTTTGTTACAGCACCCCAAATGGATGAAAACATCTTCTTAAGTGGACTTCTTCAATGTTCTCATTCACTGTGGGTGCTGTTCTCAAGGATCTTAGAGTTTTAAACCAGCCCAATATAATTTTTTGACTCATAGCTTTGGATAAACTTCTAGAGTCCTATGTTAGAAGATGAGGGACAGAGGAGAAACAATGCCTCTTCCTTGACAATCCCAAACAACTAAAGAATAGAGGTAAATGAGAACTCAAAATCGAATTTTGTGAAAATCTTATTTATTTAACTAAAAGTCAGCTATTGAATAAGAATTCACTTCATTAAAAGAACTTGATTTTTCAGTGCAGTGAAAGTGCTATAGTATTACCATGTTGTTTTTATTTGCATCCTGAATAACATATTTTTTCATGCTTCTATAGGAGAATATAGAACCTTCTATCCATAGAGTTTCAGAAAAGTAAGCTTCTTTGAAAAAGGGATTTTGTGTGTGTGTGTGTGTGTGGACTTTGCCATATAGACGATCACCTTGTCCCATATATTTAGTTTAAGAGCAGAATGTGTGTATTAGTTTTTTGAAGATAACCCTTGGACAGAGTTGCTTCCTGAGCATATGCATTTAGCTGAAAAGATAAATGTGTGGTCAGAAGCCCTTGCCCACTTCTGGTTAAGAGTTTTTGTTAATGGTATTCCAGGTGAGGGTCCTGTCTGCCTCAGTAGCTCTTATCACTACTTAAAAATGAATGGCAGTTGGGTATTGTCCATATGGAAAAAGCAAGCTTTTTGTGATGAATACATTTGGGACTAAGATGCATCTTTATCACCCTTTTTCTTACCCCTTCCTCCTTTAATGGCTCATTGAGGTGATTTAGCCTAGCTCTTCAAGACCACCAATAAAGTTATTCTGGACTCCTCTCCACTGTGGGCTTCTTTGAACCTTTCTGTGCTTTTCTGTGGGCTCCTATAATTGGATCAGACTTCTTATCTTTTTTTTTTTCTAAAAGGCAAAATATCCTAACACTCAGGCACATATCTACATGTGTGGATCAGTTAAGTAGCAAACTGGGAGTAGAGCTGACAGACCACGGGGAGCAAAGCTTGATTCAACAGCCATTATAGGACAAGCAGGTCAGAGAACCCTAGGTGGAATATGTGGGCTCTTGAATATTCTAAAAATTCAGAACATTTTATCCTTCCATACTCTTTTTTTCACAGTTGAAATTATACTCAGAGGTGAGATAATAATAAGAAAGTCTTTGGAGAAAGGCTCTTGAGACAATAATTCAGGAGTTTAAAGTACAAGTAAGTTGTTCTGAATTCTCATTACTGTGATAATAAAACACTTATGAAATTTCTACTTGCCCATGTCAATGTGCTAACTGTTATGAGTCTTCTAGAAAGATCATCCTAATCCCTGGGATTTCAAACAACCCGTTACCTTCCTCTTGCCCTCCAGAGAATAGTTTACTTCTCATTATTACAAAGTTGTAATACCATTTTCCTTTTTTCTGATGGGTATTGAGACTCCTTATTGAGACTTGTTTGGTGGTTTGTGTATCTTGGATAGCTGTCTGATCTGGATTATAAATTCCTCCAAAGTAAATTTACTCTAAAACCTCAACTCTCTAATTTAGTAAGAGAATATAATTAGCTCCCTTGGCTTAGTACTTTCTGATGCTGCAGGACAAGTGCAAATTTGATGGTAGATTACTGAACCATCAGAAAAGAGGATCGTTTGGATTCATCTTTTGTAGCTTCTTTTTCTTGATACTTGTCTGAATTCCCTATAAATATTGAATTGGAGGCCTGTATTTAATAACATGTTTTAAATATATTATGGAATAAATGCATTGTTAAGTGTCACAAACAAAAGTAGAAACTAGGCATATACACATCTGTGGGAACAAAATCTAAGGACAAAACCCCTGTCTTCCTGGATGTTGCATAGTAATAATAATTGTGATGATAAAAAAATTAATATGCTATTACTAAACAGTGTAAGTCAAACACTGTACTATGTGTTTTCAATCTGCTAATGTCAGTTACTTCTTACCAAAACTCTATGGTCTAGGTACTAGTATTAGCCCCCTTTAGGAGAAAGTAAATTGAAACTGAAGAAGGTCAAGTGGCTTGCCTGAAGCCACCCAGGTCATGAGTGATGGAGCTGGGATTGGAACCCTGCTTGTCTGGCTCCAGAGCTCTTGCTCTTAACCACTAGTCAGCATAACTCTATTTTTGCTAGTAGCATTGAAATGATATTATCTGTTAAATTTATTTATTTATTTTAGAGAGAGAGGTGGGGGATAGGGGCAGAGGGAGAGAGAGAATCCTCAAGCAGACTCCCGCTGAGTGGGGAGCCTGACACAGTGCTCGATCCCAGGACCCTGAGTTCATGACCTGAGCTGAACTCAAGAGTTGGACGCTTAACTGACTGAGGCCTGTATTTAATAACATGTTTTAGATATATTATGGAATATATATATTCTATAAAACAGACAACATGGGGCACCTGGGTGGCTCTGTTGGTTAAGCGTCTGCCTTCGGCTCAGGTCATGATCCCAGGACCCTGATATCGAGCCCCGCATCGGGCTCCCTGCTCAGCGAGGAGCCTGCTTCTTTCTCCCTCTCCCTCTGCCTACCACTCCCGCTGCTTGTGTGTGCACTCTCTCTCTGTCAAATAAATAAATAAAATCTTAAAAAAAAAACCTACTGAGCCACCCAGGTGTCCCCATGTTGTCTGTTTTATAGAAGTAAAACCATGTGTGGGCTGCTGCCACATTCTAGGTTAGACAGCATACCCTGGTTGTTTACGAGCTCAGGCTTTGGAATCAGGCCACAGTAGAATCCAGTTCTGCCTCTTAGGAACTGGATGACTTGGCTAAGTTATGTAAACTTCATGAGCTTTCATCTTGGAAATGGGGAAGAAAATAATAGTACCTGCCTCACAGGGTGCTGCTGAGGCTTAAATTGGATAATATTTGCAAAGTACTTAGTACAGGACCCGACACAATATAAGTGCTTCCTCAATAGTAACTGTTATTCTTGCCGACAGAGTCTTTGGATTTGGCAAGTGAAACTTTTAACACCTGGGAACAAGATTCAGCTCCAGCTTCCCTGTGTGGCCCTGGTGGTAAGAAAAGGCCATTAGTGCTCCCTTCCCTGAAGAAAGCTAGGACTTTCTCAGCAAAAGGTGCAGGCTCAGTCCAAGGGAGAGTTTGCATCTGTGCTGCTCAATGGTGACTCCACATTAGAATTACCTGGGGAGCTTTGAAAATTCCTGATGCCTGACTGCACCTCAGATGATTAAATCAGAATCTCTAGGGTGAGACCATGGCATCAGTCTGTGTTAAAGTTCCCCAGGTGAATCCAATGTACAGCCAAAGTTAAGAACTGTTTCTGGTGACTGGAAGATGATCCCAGATGCTGTCCTTCAGGAACGAGAGCACAACATACCTGGAAAATGCAGGAGTCAGAGAGGCTAAAGAAAATCATGACTGTTTTCAGGCACTCCTCAATGATCTCATGGTACATTGAGTGAGATAGTCTGAATCTCCTGGATGGACCTTGTAGCAGAGGCACCACTTCGTAATGTTATGCTCTGGATGGAGAATTCAAATAAAAATACCTAGATTTTAGTCCCGTTCTACATTTCTAAGTTTGAACACATCATAGGACATCTTGGGGCCTCAGTTTCTCCAGCACAATGGGATGTGTATGGCCCTCTGAATGAGCAGCTACTACTCCAGTCAACTGTTGCCATGAAAGCATGTTGAGACCAGTGTTCTCAGATTATCTGCTTTCTCAGGAGAAGCCAGAATTCTGTATTTCCGTGTGATTTTCTTCATTTTTAAATGTTTTCAACTAATTCTAATTTTAAAATGCAGACATATAATGATTGCTTGCTCAGTTAAAAGCTTTTCCACCCTATTGACTTTTGAAAAATTATACCACCTTTTGGCTTCCTCCCTTTTTCTAGATGTGTATAATTTTTCCACCTGTATATGCATTACACAAATGCATTCATAAAAAGTGATATTATTTTTACATTATGGCTTTAGGCAAAAATACAGTTACCATTGTATCTGACATAGCATTTTCTAGTCAGTATCATAGGGAGTGAATTTGAATTGCACTGCGCGTGTGGATGAACCTAAAATGCTTTGTGTACGAATGCCAAGTGGCAGGTAGTACCTTCTCATGACTCTCCAGCAATTGCATGTGTGTTATTTCCACATTTTGAAGGGCTCTCTTATTTAGCTTTTCTTTTGCCCAGAGGGTGTTTTTCAGTGTTATAACTTTATTTTCAAGTGCAGTTTGAGTGCACGATAACCATGAGCCCCCCAAAGGTTGAAAAATTGATGAAGAAAATGATTCAGAAAGAAGGAAAAAAATGAGTACAATAAACTTTCATCACATTCACATTATATTTTATGTGCAAACTGTATTTTTTCACTTTTAAATTATTGTTTATTACCTGTATACTTGTTTTCATTGTTCAGTTGCTGTACTTTTTTTTTTAACCTGGGAGATTTTGTGTATTTTGGTATTTTGATTTGGGATGGAACACATCACATTTTTTCCTATTCAAATGAATGGAAAAACATTTTTTTTTCATTCAATGGCTTTTCACTTGGCATTCAGTCTTTCAGGAATGAGCAAAAGTCCCTAATAGGGATCCGTGGTTCATTCTGTGGGCCAACACAAAGCATATCTGTGGATCACATATGACTGGCAAGATGCTAGTTTGTGACATTTAATGAAGAATGGCTGCAAAAGTACTGTAAAAATGTTAAGTGCTGAACAAGCATGAGGGCTATTATTCTAGGCCTTTCAGGGTACAGGGTGTGGGGTAGTGCTTATATTCCTTAGGGACGATCTTTTCTCCACCCTCATTACTTTTCCCATGGGTTTTCCTAGCTCTCCTTCCATGTTACACAGGGTTCTGAATCAAATTTAGACTTTCTGCCCATTTCCTTCTGAGACCTATCAGCTTCCTGAACCTCCTGGTCAAGCTAGTAACCTGGACATGGATTTGTTATTTGCCTGGGCACTATGTGGGGCAGTGGAGAGGACAGCAGATTGGGATAATAATCTCTTCTTATTATTACTGTTACTATGACCATCATTATTGACATTTTCTCAGCCTCAGGCTAGACCACAAGACCTCTAAGTTCTTTTTCAATTCTAACATTCTGTGGTTCTAGAAACATTTCTATAAACATGTATGTTTCCATAGAAGTAGCACCCTCCAAAGGCAGGGATATATTCTTATTGCCAATATTTGCTCATTTGTTCAACATATATTTATTGATGGTGTACAGACTACCAGACATTGTTCTAGGCACTGAGGGTTGAGCAGATAGCAAAACAGACAAAAACTTTGTCCTCACTGAGCTCACATTCTTGTAGTTCCATCAGAGATAATCTTTTCTCATTTAATACCTGTTACTACCTGGATAAAGAAACTCTACTTACTCCATAGGGAGCCATTTAAGTATTAGGGAAAGAAGGCATTCTCGGGGGCATACAGGAATGAAAAAGAAGTTTTGACATGAACTCATTTGGGGTGGTGGGTGAGGTTGATTGGGAGGTCTGAGAGACCAGCTTTGTGAATTGGTTTGCTCTTTGATAATGTTTACAATTATCAAATGGTGATTCACAGATGGACTGCTAGCATCGGGCCCAGCAGTATTTTCACATCAAGTTGTGTGGTGGCAGACAGATGAGTCAGGTTGAGGGATAAAATGGGCATGTGGGTAACCACATCTGTAAGCTGAAACTGGTCAAATCACAGAGAAATCAGTGGTGTTACATTTATGGCTGATTCTATCTAAAGGATGTCCATTCTCTCCTTCTCAGGGAAGCTTGGCAAAACATCTTTCCTTGGTGAAAATAGCCCATCCTTACCCTTGCCTTAAATGTTCCCTGATTTTCCTAGGGGACGTTGCCTTTGAAAGACTTTGGGAACATTTCTCTCCTTCTGGTCCATCTTCTTCCTCCCCCTCCTCTTTGTTCCGCCTTTTTTCTTTTTCTTTTTTCTCTTTCCCTCTTTTTATTTCTCCTCTCCTTCCTTCCCCTCCTTTTCCTCCTCTGTCTCTTCCTTCAGTTAAATAGAAAACAACTGGGGTGCCTGGGTGGCTCAGTGGGTTAAGTGTCTGCCTTCAGCTTGGGCCATGATCCCGGGGTCCTGGGATAGAGCGCTGCATCGAGGCCTGCATAGAGCCCTGCATTGGGCTCCCTGGTCAGTGGGAAGTCTGCTTCTCCCTCTGCCCCTCACCCGACTCTTGTGTTCTCTCTCTCCCTCTCTCAAACAAATAAATTTTTTTAAAAAATAGAAAATGATTACAAGGGTCTGTGATAGATTGATGTCCTCACTGGGGATTTAAAAGATAACTTTTAGAAGACTCTAGAGAAAACAAAGCCAAGGCAGCCTTGACATAAAGGGACCTGGGCATCGTATCTACTTTTCTAAATACAAAAGAGATCACAGATGCTTTGAAACAGACCTGATAATTGCTCCTGTGTTGCCTTAAACCAGGCCAATCCCTATTTAAAGCTAAGATAGGTAAATGCCTACTACCTCCTAGAAATGGACTGATTATGAGGGCAAAACGGGTTATAGCAATTGGGGCTGTTGTAACAGCCCATTGTCAAGTGGCTAGAGAATGACAACAACCAAAACAACAAAAAATCACTCAGAGTCATTGTCAGGATTTTGAGTGGAAGCTATAATCAAGAAATGGCAGCCACTTAGTTAAGAGCTTGGGGGTGAGTCAATTGGATTATTCTTTTCCTTCTTAACTGTTGATATATCATTGCCTTGATGATGTCTCTCTATGCTTATTATGTATGTATTTCATTGAGGCCCTCTATAGAAATGCCCTGATTGAATCACTTCTACATTTACACTAAAGATATTCCTGAGAACATGGTGACTATATCCTGTGGTTCCTTCTATATGAAATCTCATGAGCTGTTTTTAAGGTATTTTATGTTTTTGGTTTATTTGGACAATAAGGACCAGTCATGTCTCTATTTTCTCTTTGGTTTCCAGGACGCTCAAAGCCAAATTTGGGATTCAACCTGTAACAACTATCTAGATTCCTTATGGCTTGCATGTTGGTATCCACTCCCCATCCTTGATCTTGCTTCCTACTCTCATTTGTATTCTATTTCTGGTCTGGATTTTTCTAACCATCTCTCACCTCCCCATAACATGTTGCCATGTTTTCCTAGGGGATAATCTCAAATCTTTTGTAAAATTCCTGTCTTTCGATCCAAGCTAGCAATGTCTGCGCTCAGGTTCTCATGTGTCTCAGTAGAATTTCTTTCTTTCTTTTTAAAGAAATTTTTTAAACAATTTTTAAGAAGATTTTATTTATTTGACAGAGAGAGAGAGAGAGAACACAGGCAGGGGAGCAGCAGAGGGAGAGGGAGAAGCAGGCTCCTTGCTGAGCAGGGAGCTTGATGTGGGACTTGATCCCAGAATCCTGGGATCATGACCCGAGACGAAGGCAGCCGCTTAACTGACTGAGCCACCCAGGCGCACCTCTCAGTAGAATTTCTGCAGCATCCTCCTGTTTAAGCTTGCAGCCTTCTGCCTTGTCTCCCTCTATCCATTCTGCTGGAGTTCACTCCTGAGAGCTCAGATTTAAGCATGATATTCCCATGATAAAACCCTGCCAGGACTGCCCTCTCTCTGTGGGTAGAACAAGCTATTAAGATCTGCCCTTACATATGGCTCTACTCTTAACATAAGCTCTGTTTCATACACCCTATACTTCTGTAAATTTTGTTCAGTGAATAATAATTATTGTAATTTTCACAGCAGTAATTTTTGTACATGGTAGCATGGGAATTTTGCATGTTTCCTTTACCAAAAAGTAAATGAGTCCCATGTTCATGTACATGAGAAGAAAGGGAGTAAACAAGGGATGGAAGGATGATTGTCAGTTTGCTGAGGCTACATGGTACCAGTTTGGTAATTTGGTCATATCCAGAAGCTAATTTATTATACTCCAAATCTGTCAACCTAATATTCTCTAGGCTCTTCCCTCAAACACTCTGTCTTTTAAAACAGGAGGGAACTGAGACCATAAATAGCTTCCTACCAAATTAATTTCCCGATCTCAACTTCTTCCTTAAACCTCTCTGTTACCTTCTTTTGGGTAGAAGCAAGATAGGTGTACATATTATAGTTCAACCGGAGTTAGATGTTTTCATAATTTCTGGATTAACCCTTAGTGAAATATGACTGAGTGAGGATAAGGAGGTATATGGAAGATGCTGTTCTGTATGAGTATAGATTTTGGAGGAAGGAGGTTGGGTATTACTTGTAACCATATCATAAACTAGCTATGGGATCCTGAGTGAGTCTTTGATTTCTGGATAAAATGAGAGTGTTGTGGTGGATTGTCTCCAACCATCCTCCCAGGTCCCTGATTCTAAATAGAATGTTCTTAGAAAGAATGAGTAAACATATCAAATTTCCTATTCATTCATTCATTAGCAAATGTTTGTTGGACACCTATTGTATGCCCAATATTGTGTAGCTTTGGGGATACAGGAAAAACACAGAATTTAAGAAACAATTATTTAACCATCACAGAGTTTGAAGTTTAATTAGGGATTTACATAAATATCCATCACACAAAGTAGAAATGTATTGATGCCATTAGAAACACACAGCTCATAGAGCCATAGTGTTAGAGCATGGTAACTTCAGATGTCACAGAGTCTCTGCTTCTCAAAGTGTGTCCATGAAGCTTCAGCTTCACCTGGGTAGAATCTTGAGCACTACTTTAGAACCACTGAATCAGGGGCGCCTGGGTGGCTCAGTCATTAAGCGTCTGCCTTCAGCTCAGGTCATGATCCCAGGGTCCTAGGATCGAGCCCCGCATTGAGCCCCGCATTGAGCCCCGCATTGAGCCCCGCATTGAGCCCCGCATCGGGCTCCCTGCTCTGTGGGAAGCCTGCTTTTCCCTCTCCCACTCCCCCTGCTTGTGTTCCCTCTCTCTCTGTATCTCTCTCTGTCAAATAAATAAATAAAATCTTAAAAAAAAAACAACAAAAACCACTGAATCAGAATCTGTATTTTAATCACATCTCCAGGTGATTAATATTTCCATTAAAACTTGAAATGGACAGATTTGGTCCAAATTCATCATTAGGTGAAGAAATAAGTCCTGAAGTTTAAAATAACTCAGCTGGTTTTGTGGGAGGGCAAGGCCTTGAACCTACAGCCCCTGGTTCTGGCTGGGGTATATATACAGTGTGTCACTCCTTGTTACGAGGTGCTGTGGGACTTCAGAGAAAAGCCAACGATTGGCAACTATACTCAGTTCAATTATAACATATACCAATGAACCTAAACTTTGCAACTCAAGCCAGATTTGCAGATCCAGCCTGATTTAGCCTGTTGTACATTCCATGGATCACATTAACTGCTATTTCTCACTAATAAAATCAATGCTGTATCTTATCCCTACACTCTCTTTGAAATGCAGAAATTTTGGCAATCACCAAGAGGAGAGGAAATTTCCCTCCCCACAGAAGAAATTTCCAGGCCAGGCTTAATGCTTTGTCATCACATCCATTACTACCAAGGAGAAAAAAAGCCCCAAATACCTCCAAGCACACCTCCTCCTGACAGAGGGAGTTCACTCTTCCCACAAGAGTCATCTTCCCACATGTGCAGCCTGTGGAATGGACTCCCTAAATGGGCCTTGTAGGCTAGGAGGAAGACATGAAAGTGAAATGAGATTCTAGTTTCTCAATGAGCCTTTCTACGTTCTGTTGGGTAGAAGTAGTCCTACCCGGCTTGGGTAGAGAATTCACAGGGTTAATGACTAAAGAATGGAGTTCTTGTAATCAATATAGTCCTCTGGCTTTATTGATTAGAATCACCTGCTTATTTTGCAGCTAAGATTTTTTTTTTATCCCATTCAAAACAAAGACACCCTAGGGGACCATTAAGTAAATAGGCATTTAAGACTTTTTTCATTGCTAAGAAAGTAGTTAATTATTATTAGTGCCTAAAAGTCTCAATTCAGACACAACACCTGAATGCACACACTGCCGAAATGGTAGTGACATGTCTCCTATGAATGGATGCCAATTTGCAGTTTATTGAAAAAATTCTGCTTTCTCTTTAGAGTGGTTGGGGAAGGGTGTGACTCCACATTTAACTCCTGAAAAACAATGAGACTTGGCAGAACTCTTCTTCAAGGGAGCTGAGGTGGAGCAGCTTCCCCAAATATTGCATGTCCCTGGTGGACACCACTGTTGCATGCATAAGCAGTTCACACCACAGCCTGTCTAAAGAAATAGATTGCTAGTATGGAAACCCTTTAAAGACATCAGGTCAATTTTATTTTATTTCAAGAACACATATATTGTTCTGCTTCAGGAAAACACATTAAGTGCAGACTCATGGTATTTACTGGGTAACTTGCTTCTACTAGTTTGGTACAATACTCAGGATTTAATATACTACTTAATGACCTGTTTTTTCTCCTTGTTTGCTAATTACACAAATCAACCATCACACACATTTTTAAGGAGCATCTACTATGAATAAGATGTTGTGCCTAGTGCTTTTGAAATATGATGATAATGTCTAGAACTTATTGGTATTTTAGTTGTTACCAAACACTCTTATATTTGATCCTTGTAACATCCTTCTGGAATTCACAGGGCAGGAGACTACTCATCATGTTTCATAGATAAATAAACTTAAAGTTCTGTGAAACATAGAATTGTCATATGACTCAGCAATTCTACTTGTAGGAATATACCCAAGAGAACTGAAAATGTATGTTCACACAAAAACTAGTACATGCGTGTTCATAGCAGCTTTATACAAAAAGCCTAAAAGTGGGAAAACAACCCAAATGACCATTAATGAGTCAGTAGCTAAACAAAATGTGGTATTCCATATAGTGGAGTGATATTTAGCAATAAAAAGGAATGAATTACAGATATATGCTTCAACATGGATGAGCTTAGAAAACATCATTCTGAGTGAAAGAATAGAGACACAAAAGGCCACACATTGCATGATTCCATTTATATGAAATATGAATAGGCAAATATATAGAAACAGAAAGTAGATAGATTAGTGATTTCCAGGGGCTGGGATGAGGTTGGTGAGTTGGGAATGACTGCTAACAGATATGGAGTTTCTTTTTGGGGTGGTAAAAATGTTCTGGAATGAGGTAGTGGTGATGGTTGTACATTCCATGGATCGTGGATTGATGAATAACCTTGAGAATATCCTGAAAACTGTTGAACGCTTTAAAAGTGAATTGTATAGTATGTGAATTATATCTCAATTAAAAATAAAAAAAAAATTTACCATTGACTTACCTAGTGGCAGAAAGGTGACAAATACCTATGTTTTTAAAATGTCAGACACACGTTCAGTTTCTGTCACCATGACTAATAAACATTTCCTGAATTGAATAAAGATGTAGTTCTTGTCTTCAAGGACCTTGCATATTTGAACATGAAAAGATAAAATACTGACAAATAAATGGCACGTCAGAATAAGTGATATGAGTAAAGGATTCTCAAAGTGGGGTCTCAAAGTGAGAATTTTGTGACCTACTCCCAGTTTTGGATTTGATTTGGATGTGATGTATTCCTGTGACTCTATATTTTTAAAGAGGGTTTTAGGTGTGGAAGAGGCTCATCTATACCCTGTTTTTTCCTCCTTCTTGCCATTTGGTATGATTATACTTCCCTAGCCCCTTCTGGTTGGTTGCACTTTATAACTAATTCTGGCCAGTGGGTTGAGAGTGGAAGTTATATATATAACTTCTGGGTTAAAGCATTTAATTGCCAGTGTTAGAACCTCCAGCATTTGCTTCCATTGCTGGGCAATCAAGGAGGCCAGTTGTTCCAGATAGTTCAGGTACAGAATGATGGGGTTTTCCTTAGCTGGAGCGGGATCTCTGAGTTCCTGCTTGGAACAAATAGCACTGGAAAGCTATCTAGACCTGCAGGGGGCTTTGTATTAGCAATAACTAAACCTTTGTTGTGTTAAACCATTAAGATGTTGGAGTGTTTGTTATTGTGGCATAATCTAGCCTATCCAAAATCCAGGGGATTTTGATGATCAGCCAGGTTTGGAAATCAGCATTAGAGATAGTAAATGCTAAAGAACTGGGGAGTGAAAAAATCATTTAGGGCTGGGGGTAGTCAAGAAAGGCTTAGCAGAAGAATTTGAGCTGGGCCTTGAAGGATAAGACTGGGATAGGGAAGAGTAATAGGACATTCCAAATCACAAGTCACAAATGATAGGGAAGGAGTCACACCAAAATAATAGTTCATCTTATTTTCTTTTCTCTTAAAAATGAATTAAGACTGTTTAATTTACTTGGAGGGCAGATGCTTCAACTATTGCCAAACATTTACTTTCTAGTTGAACAAACTGGGATAACAATCCATGTGCAGTGTTATGCAATTAATCTTTCAACAAACATTGAATCACTTCAGTGCTTCATTTGTTCTAATGGACAATTGTCCTGAATTCTCTTTGCAGAGAGAACATAAGTGCATCGTTGTTGTTGGAATTAGGGAAGGTTAGCTTATGGAAGACTTGAATGCCAGGTTGAAGTTATCCTCCTCACTACTACAGTGAGAAAAACCCCACATGTTTTCCTCGGGTATTTGTATACAGGTGATTTTTTTCCCCCTTTCCATCTGAAACAGCAACCTCTGCTGCCAACAGGCTCTTATTCCTTGGTTCTGCCCAACTGTTTTTGTTCCCTTTTCTGCTTGTTCGCACAGCTTCCTTTCTTCCATCCACCTATCTTTTGGGATATGAGATCGGTGAGGAGGAGAGAAAAGGAACTGGTACTTATTGAGGGCCTTGTGTGTGTGCCACATATGTGTTTCAGATAGATCTTCTCATCTAGTCCCTGATGACAGCACTCTGAGAGGTTTGCCCCATTTTTGTGGATTAGAAAGCTGAGGCTGTTGAGTAAGGGGATTGTCCAGAAGTACAGAATTAGAAAATAGTGGAGCCAGGACTCAAATCAAGGTCTTTTTGACACTGATATCCTTTAAACGATACCACATTGCTCTTGGTGAACTGGAAGCAATGCAATTTAGTAATCTATCTCTTTTTGGACAAATTGCATAAAGTACTCGCTTGGAAAGAAAGGGTGATTAATGTAAGTCTTTCTATCTTTCACAATGTATGCATGATCTTGCTTAAACTGGTCTTATTCTATGTAGGAAGAAATTGCTAAAGGAAGGGGGATACTGGTAAAACTTAATTCCAATAAATTCTACAATTGCTTTTTTATGAGAGTAAATTAATGGATGTGAGACACCCAAACATTAATAAAAATTCTCTTGCCCTGTTTCAGTTCTTGGAGAATTCTGAGTAATTATGCATTATTGCAAGTATGTAGAGGATGACTTAGGTGGATCATAAATACTTTATAGTGGGATGAAGATTGTGGGACAGCCAAAGACCAGACCAAACAATTTATTCCATACACAGGGGGATATTCATTTAATCATTCATTCCACAAATATATACTAAGTGCTCAACATGTGTGGGGCATTGTTCTAGGTGCTACAGATACAGTAGCAAATGAGACAAAGTCCTGGCTGCCATGGAGTTTAGAGTCTGTGGGAATCAGATAATAAACAAAAAATAAATGACTGCCGTATGTAGTAGGCAGAATAATAGCTCCCCAAAGCTGTCTACATCTCAATTGTAGGAACCTGTAAATATGTTGCCTTATATAGAAGAAGATTTACAAATGTGATTAAGTTAAGGACCTTGAGATGGGGAGATTATCATATATTATTTGGGTGGGCCCAATCTAATCACAGAGGTTCTTAAAAATGGAAAGTGTTTCCTGGCTGTGGTTAGGAGATGGTACTATGAAAGAATGGTCAAAGAGATGCAATGTTGCTGGCTTTGAAGTTGGAGGAAAGGGCCCTGTTTCAAGGAGTGTGAGTGGGTTGTAGAAGCTGGGAAAGGTGAGGAAATGGATTTCCCCCCTAGAGTCTCCAGAAAGGAATGCAGCCCTGCTAATGTCTTGATTGTAGCCAGTCAGGCCCGTGTTGGACTTCTGAACTACAGAACTTTAAGATAATAAATTTATGTTGTTTTCAGCCACTTGAGACTGTGATAATTTGTTACAGCAGCCATAGAAAATCAATACATTATAATAATATATTTTTAAAATTAACACATAATGTATTATTAGTTTCAGAGATCCAGGTCTGTGATTCACAGCCTTATATAATACCCAGTGCTCATTATTATCATGTGCCCTCCTTAATGTCCATCACCCAGTTACCCCATCCCTCCACCGCCCCTCCCCTCCAGCAACCCTCCGTTTATTTCCTATGATTAAGAGTCTCTTATGGTTTGTCTTGCTCTCTGGTTTCATCTTGTTTTGTTTTTTCCTCTTTTCCCCTATGATCCTCTGTTTTGTTTCTTAAATTCCACAAAGCAGTGAGATCATATGATAATTGTCTTTCTCTGATTGAGTTATTTCGTTTAACATAATACCCTCTAGTTCCATCCACGTCATTGCAAATGGCAAGATTTCATTTTTTTGATTATAATAATGTATTTCATGAGAGTAATAATTACTCCAAAGAAGATAATATAGGAGAAGGAGATAGCTGGTGACTGCTAGTGGCATGGTATTTTTTTCCTCCCTAATGTTGTGGTCAGGGAGGACCACTCTGAGGAGGTGACAATTGGAAGAAACCTCAGTGATGAGGAGTCAGCCAGGTGGAAATTTGGGAAAAGAGTGTTCTAGGCATAGGAAACATCACATGGGTCTGGAAGGCACTGTCCAGTGTGCTATGTTGGTGATGCATGAGTTTATCAGAAACAAGGCTTTCATTCATTCACTCACTGATTGGCTTACTCATTCCTTCAACAGATATTTATTGAGCAGATCTGGTTCCAGGCACTGTTCTAGATGTTGGAGATATAGCAGTGAACACATTATTTCTGCACCGGTCTGCCCCTCAAGGCTTGGTGTTGCATGTATATGGAATTCTCAATTCCAGAGGAAAGCATCAGATGCTCTTTTCTTAAATGATTCCTTAGATCTTAGGGAGATTCGTATAAAGATTCATATAAAATCCACCCAAACTTGGGTGTGTTTGCCCTTCTAGATGCTGGGTAGCATCTGGGCAATTCTTATCTCTAAAGGTTTCTAAAAGTCACTGGGACAAGAATAATACTGTACAATTAAAAATTTATATCTATCTTGCTCTGAAATATTTGTAGTAATATTAACAATAATCCTTTATTCACTTTTAATGTATCACATTTTAGCAGGTAATATGCCTGGCATGATTCATTCTTTAAATAACTTGAAGTTTTCTATAAAGTCAGAAAATGCTGTATCTGTGTGGCCATGCACACATACACACACACAATGAGCATTTCAATCAGACCTTTTTGATCTACATGATTTCATGAAACATTTTTCCTTACCAAATCCCTAAAGTTTTTTTTTTTGTTGTTAAATTTACTAATTTAGTCAGTGAGAAAGATAAGCAAGAATGTATTGGTGAAGTCACCTATCTCTTCAAACAGCTGATGTTCCTGCAAATCAGAATTGATTTGAATTAAGGTGAATGATAAACGTGCACTGTCAGACCACCTCCTGGGAGTGGACTGGGTGAGTTTTCACGGTGAATTTTCTTTGTCCTCCTGGCCTCAGGCTGACTCTAGCTCTGCCTTTCACTCCTCATGAAAGCTGACTTTGTCTCGCTCTGTTTCATCTCCCATTCCATTCCCACCTCCACCCACTGAGGCAGAGGGTGAGCTCTGCTATACCAGTCTTGAGACTAGGTCACCCTGAGCAGTCACTGAAGCACCTTGTCTTTCTAGATACCTCATTAGGCCATGGTCAAAATCTCAAGAGCCTGCTGAAGGAGGGTGAATCTGTGTGGAAAACTTATAGGGGTTTAGAAGCCTGAGATTCCGGCACATGGGTGTGTGCAAAGCATTGGAGGGAACCACTCACAGCTTCAGCTGCTTTGAGCTGGGGAGAAAATACAAGGTAGATGGCCTTTTATCTCATCCACCTTCTTCCTGGGCCTGGAAGTTTCCCCTTCCCAGCACTGTAACGTTTTTGGATGTTCCTCTGAATAGCTAGGACAATCTAGAGAGTGGACACAAGAGAATGCCCCTTTGGAAATTTAGGAACAAATTTCCTTGACTCCCAAGGTCCTTTGCACATGCTGCTTTCTTGGTTTCAACTTCCTTTCCCTTAGTCTTATGCTTCCTTCAAAGTTCCACCCAGAAATGCCTGGGAAGCATTTTCTGGCCCATGCCTCTTACCTCAAGTGCAAACCATCCTCTAACCCCATCCTCTAGCACCAGGCACATCCTCTATCATGGCCTCTGTTGGCTGAATCTTGACCATTTGCTTGCTATTTGTTTCTGAGGTCTCTGGGAAGGCAGAGACCCTAGCCCTGATATATTGTGGATGCTTAGAAAAATGCTTGTTGAGTGCACATTCCTCAGGGCCAAAGGTAGAACTGAACAGAGTATTTTTTCATGCCGCAAGTAATTATAATACCCATTTTACATAAATTACCTAAGAATAGTAGACTCTGGAATTAAGAACAATCTAAATTGACATATGTTCCTTGTGTGAGTAATGGCTTTTACAAATTGATTAGACCCTTTCCTGAAAAACAGCAGGAGTGCATTTTATACATATTAGCATTTTATAAGTATTGCCATTTAAGCTTTAATTCTGGCTCAGCCATTGGAATTATGTCATATGCCGAAAGTCAAACAGATATTCAGAAGGGTAACTTGTCACTGCCCAAATGCAGAAAAATGGTAAGGGCCATTCAAAACCCACTGAAGTGTCAATAAACATTGAAAGAAAAATTCTCTTGAGATTAAAAAAAACCAAACAAAATGAAGAAGAATCCTTCCTAGAGGACAGTTTGAGACAGAGGATCAGTGAGAAACAAAGATGAAAAGCCTTACTTCCTTTTCCACTCCCAGTTGGTACAGAGAGAAGATACCAGGCATTTCTGACTTGTGGAGTTACTTCTGTCTCATGGGTTTCTACATTCATGTCTTCCAAAGTTCAGGGAACTATAGAGATTTTTCCGGGGTTCAGGTAAGAGGCTTTGAATTTCAAATTATAGATACCCTTGAGCACTGTAAACCAAAATGAGCCATGACTTCCAAGCTCTTAGCTATGGTCATTCACAAAGGAAAACAGATGCCTTTGCAGTTTTCTTTTTCTTTTTTTTTGGCGGGGGGGCAGAAGGAGAGGGAGAGGGAGAGAGAGAATCTTAAGCAGACTCCCTGCTGAGTGAGGAGCTGGATGCAGCTCAGTCTCACAATCCTGAGATCATGATCTGAGCCGAAATCAAGAGTCAGACCCTTAACCAACTGAGCCACCCAGGTGCCCCTGCCTTTCCAGTTTTCTTATGGAAGGACTTGGGGCAGAACTGTCTTTCTGACTGCTTGGGGTACAAATTGGTTGACTGACATTCATGAGGAACTTGTTATGTGCCAAATACCTGGGATGGATGAAAAATAACAGAAGGTTTCTCCTTCCCAGAAACTTAAATGTCATGGAGGTAGAGAGGTGTGTTTTCTATAAGATGGCCAGAAATCGAAGAGATGTCCTTGTACTACTTGGTCTCTCCATGTACATATGTCAAACTTACGGGCTGTATTTGTAATATTTTTAGGTTTTGAGGACCTAGATTTGATATGTCAGATAAAGAATATTGTTGAGTTATTTTTTGTTCATTCCAGGGGGCTTAATTTTACATTTAAAATGATACAATATTTCAGTTTTTTTCTGAATTTGGTCAAGTTGAAAACAAATAAATAGACAGATGAATTTTGAATGGTCCCAAACTTGAACATAGAAAATGAGCCCTTTGGCAGAAACGTCTGCTTAAGTGCAAACCTCTACCGCATAATATTACACATACAGTCAGATACGCATGCAAACATATACAGATAGTTATTATTAATCATGGATTAGATTTTGAGAGCTAGAAAGGACCTATTAATGCAGCCCAACCCTTCCATTTCTAAAACAAACTGCTACAACTAATGATAATGATCATAATAATTGCAATCATCTGAGCATTTCGTACTTCTGCAATATGCACCAGGCTATCGTCTCCTTGAAGGCAGGAACCAGCTGTTTAATTATTGCTGTGCCTTAGTGCCTACCTGGGTGCCTCCACATACCTGGAGCGCACCATACCTGGGTACCAACCCCTCATGTTACACAAAGGAATGACATGTGCCAGGCTCTGTGCCAGACACTTCATATACATTAGCCCACTGAACCATCAGAACCACCCATGGTAGAGATTAGCACCTCCATTTTGCAGATAAGGAAGCAAGATCAAGAACGGTGTAGTACTGTGTTCAGCGCTAATGATTTGTTGCTGATGGAAGAGTGAGAATGAAAGTCCAGATCTCTTGACTACCCACTCCAAGAGTTTTTCCATTGAATATCCTACTGTTTCTGTGAACACGTACTCTTGTGTGTGCCGAAGATCAAACTTGGATTAATGTCTATAAACAAGGTATGAATATCACCAAATTAATTAGTGAAGGTCATATTTACACTTCACTGGATGTCAACTAGAGTTATTTGTTTGAGTGAAGATTTCCTCAGTTTATTGCAGTCAGTCGCTGCTGCCCTTCGGTGCTTGATTTTCACAAGTCTGTGTGAATTGCTACCTTGCATTTCTTAGCAAAGGCTGAGCCTCAGTCAATATTTTTACAGTAAGACAGTTCTTTGGAAGACTCTGGGTGTTACTTAAGCTAATAAATGACTATCCTTCAAGCAGAATTACAAGTAATGCCCCAATTAATGAAGGGGTGGTAACAGCCGTTCTTGGTTTACAATGGCCCCATTGCCCAAGCTGGTCACAGGCTGGACTGTCCGAGTCCTCAGTGATTTACAAACCTGAAGGAAAGTGGAGAAAACATAAAATTTATTTTTCCACAATTTGAGGCATGAGCTTCCCTCGCATTTCAGAGCCCTACATTTCTGTGATGGGCTTTGATTCAGTCCAGCCTGAATGAAAGACATTTCATCACCCCAGAATGCATTTCTTTATTTGCCTTGGATCTATGATTCTGTCAGTATTGAGAGAAAAGAAAAATCAATGCTGCACTATAAACCTCGGGCCGCCTCTGGCCAACGTGGTCAGCATGGTGTGAGCAAAGGAAATGGCAGGGGAAAAAATTGACCGCTCAGCAAGAGTGTGGCCAGTAACGGACACAGCTCAGGGCTAATAACAGCTTGCAATTACACATGGAAAGCCAAAGCGTGTAGGGCATTCGGTGCGAGGGGGATGTAATACAATTTATTGAACCACCGGTTAGAGTTCTGCAGCTTCTCAATAAAAAAAGCGTTGGGCCTATACTCCTTAAAACACAGATGTATGTTGTGCCACCAGGTGAAGGAGACTTGGAAAACTGGAAAGTCTTGGCTGGCCAGCAGTCAGGAGAATATGGCCTGTTTACATTTAAAATTGGCATCTACCTATCAACCAGATATTTGGTGCACACAGAATTTTTGGCAACTACTGATATGTATCAGTATCAGTAGATATGTATTACCATAAAATTCCAGTTTAGGGTTCTGTCTCTAACCATATCTAGAACCAAGTTAATAGTGGTGAACTGAGCCAATTCATGGATGCTTGAGTGTGTGTATTTTATGGTAAACTGTGCAGAGTTCTCTCTCCATGCTAAATACTCACTAGCAGCATTACTAATGCATTCTGTCCTAGTCATCCATTTTCTTGACTCTGCAGGAAGGGTCCCTTTCCTGCTGGTTTTTAATGAACAGGACTTCAGAGACAAAGAACTAAGAGTGATCAGCATGTTCTGATTAGCCATCAGGGTCCTCTGAGGAAGTAAGAAGGAAATGGTTTTGAATACCGATGCTGCTGTTTCGCATCTTATTGGGCTTAGGTGGGTTCATGTTTGTTGGCTGCTGAATTCTCTTGCTGAAGCAGATGTTCCTCTCTGGGTGTGAAAAGATTGCCAGGACTGGCTGCTTCTTACTAGCTTTCCTATCTTCATTCTTCTGCAGACATCTCTGTGGATGTCCCCATGAACCTCTGAGTTCTCCTTTCTGGGGCAGATGCAGGAGACTTGCTCTTTCTCAGAGCACCTCTGCAGCTGCTGGATGCCTGCATGCTTTCCTGGTTTCAGACTTTTCTGCCACTTCCTTTTCTGTAAGTAGGAATTGTTGGGAACCAGATGGAGCAAAATATACCAGCTAATTGAAATTTTTATGTAAATGATTTTTGTGTACTCATACTGCCAGGAGAGGTTTTAGGTAAAAACCTGCAGATGCAAAACCTTCTGTTGAAGGGCTGGGTAGATAGCATTTTTTAAAGGAGGCCCTTGTAGTCATGGGAGAGTTGTTTATTTGGCAATTGGAAATTTAAGCTGATGCCAGGTCCAAGAGGGACAGAACAGTTCCCCAGTAATTACATGAGATGAAGTGGGTTCTTTAAGCTTGGGAGTATATCACTTAGTTTGGCACATTTACCCAAGGCATAATACTGGCTTGGACAAGCCAACGTCAGCTTTGGGGTGGGAGCGGGGGAGGGTGGGCACCAGTGAGAGGACAGAGAGCCATCTGTGAACTCCACATTTGCTCTGGGTGGTTAAAGGCTATATGAAATTAATTGAACCAAACTAGGTGACCTGTGAGCTCTCTGTTCCCCCCACAGCAAAGTCAAATGTAGGTGGGGAGAGGAGAGGAAAGGGAAATGGAGCGCTCAGCCTGGGTCTCTGCAAGTGGCTGAGCTGGATTCCTATTGTCCACAGCCACACACAGCCACTCCTTGATCTCTAAAGGAGCCAGCCCTTCCTTTCCTTGATCCTGTCCAGCACGATCAGTCTTACCCTGACACACACAGACACAGAAACAGACATACACACACACAAACATGCAGGGACGCACACTATCCTCTTACAGCACAAGACTCGTGGGGGTGTGCATACACACAAGTGCACCTCCCACCCCCTAACACAGCTGCTGACCTAGAGGTGTTAGCTACTCTGCAGCTGCTGTTCTTCTCACATTAATCTATAGGAATCAATGGACATTTCATTAGAGTAATCAAGTGCGGATGCATCCTGCATTTATATTCTGTCCCCCCTCCCTGCTGCTTTCACAGACTAATTGGTCCTATAGCCAAGAGTACATGGATATTTTTCCCTATAGATGAATGTCAAGAACGGTTTTTTACTGCTGGTTGAAATACCTATCAATACAGCGGCGTCTGTATAAAAGCCTTCGCCCATCAAAGCCACAGAGCTGTTGATAATACATTATGCACTCTTGGTTCTAATGCATCTCACTTCCTCTTTTACACCTTATTGCACATCCACACACCATTTATGTTTGTCTCATTCGGAGAATTAACTAGCTCTGGGCTGCCTTTGTTTTAATGTTTAGTTCCAGAAATAATCTTTTCCCCTTTGTATATGTTGTCAGTCATTACAGGGCAGCTGTGGAAGGGGCTGGAAAGGGAGGTGGTATGGCATTCACGTGGGGGTTATACCTTTCAGCTCTATCTTTCAGCTTCCTATCTTACCATTAAACACACTTTTTCTTGCCAGGGCTATGTGCCAGGTGAAGGGTACAGAGAACATCTTTGTTCTGAGTCGACTTTTTGTGACTACAGTTTGATAAAGCAAACAGACAAAAGAGGTTCCTGCTTCCCTCCCCTGTAAATGTGTGGCTAGGCATGGTAATGGTCAGAGGCTGATGGGAAAAGAAAGGTCAAACAGATAAAAAAAGAGCCTTGGCTTTAAAATGTGTGCACAACTTGAAGTGGTGGCTGTGCTGCGTAATGTGGACTGGAATGATGACTGGAGACCCAGTTCATCCCCGACCCCTCCCTAACCATGTCTGCCCTGTGACATGACCAGGAAAACACTAGAAGAAGTAAAGATAGGAGTTTGCTCTTAGAGAAATTTGGCAGGCTTTGCTGACTTCCAGAAAGTGTGTGTGTGTGGGTAGACTAGCAGGTGGCCCCTTTTCTGAAGCCTTAGCTTGCTGGGAAATAGAAAGAGAGGCGTGAGTGCTCAGAGAGTGATCTGGGTTGTCCCTGGGAGCCAATAGGAGGCCGGCGAGGAAGTGTCAGAGTCATTCTCTATGCAGGGAATTGGGTGAGACGAAAAATAGAAGTCAGAGGCCAGGTTCTAGCAGACGTCTTTTTTCTACTTCGTTATGGCTCTTTCTTATATCTGCTTTTTCCAAAAGACAAATTTGTGGAACTCAGGAGGATGGTGACTGCCCATCCTATCCTGGCTCGATGCTGAGAGGTCTACATGTCTCCGTTTCTAGTCAGAGAGTAGTGAGTAGTGAGCCAAGAAGTCATGACCGACTCTCCTGCAGAGCAGAGTTGGCAGTCCCGCGGCCCGAGGCCTCATTTCACCACTTTCTCTGTGCGCGACCGTGGGCAAGTCATTGAGCTGTCTTAATCCTGTCTTTCCTCACTTGCAAAATGGGAACACTATTAATGCCCATCTGTAAGACTGTTGTAAGGTTTGGAGTTCAGATATTCAAAACTGCTTTGTGAAATGAGAAATACTGTGCATATCTGAAGTATTATGATTATGATATGAAGTTTTCCTTTTACAGTGAAAGTAGGCCCTTAACAAACACATGCTTGCTATGCACCAGATGCCACACACTGTGCAATTTTCAGTCCTGCTTTCTTTTTTTTTTATTATGTTATGTTAATCACCATACATTACATCATTAGTTTTTGATGTAGTGTTCCATGATTCATTGTTTGCGTATAACACCCAGTGCTCCGTTCAGTCAGGCCTACTTTCTCATTGAATCCTCACGGTAGCCTGTGGGTGAGAAACTAGTCATTGCCCACAATTTGTGGAGAGAGCTGAAGTCACCCAGCCCCCCTTGTTTGCCTCCCGATTCAGAACTCTTTCTATGGCCCCCCAGGGCCTTGCTCACCACATGCCAGAACAATTGCTCCCACACCCTGCTCTGCTCCTAGTGTCTGCTCTTGCAAGAGGTGCTGCTGATAGACCTGCTGGTGAATCCTCAGTCCAGGGTGGAATCTCCTCGGGGTGGTATCCCACAGGGCTCCTAACCACAGTGCTTAAGTGCCATCCCACTTCCCTGCTCCTACATCTGTTCAGTGCATCTCTGCTGGAGGGGTCAGTGGAAGGCATGTTCTTATCATCCCAAATGGAAGCACAATACCTGGTGGGTTAAGGTGGCTTTAATGGCCTCCCTGGAAGCCCTTATTCTTAACAGTTCTGTGTCTCTAGAAAATGCAGGTTCTGAATCACTTCTTGATGCCCTTGGGAATCCAGCCAGATTATAACTTGGAGTCTCCATGAAATTATAAACCAGAGGATGGTTGTGGGAAGGGTTGTGAACTGCTGATGACCACCATGGTTGAGGCCATGCGATGAGTAAGGAACCAGTAAGCTTTGTTTTTGAATTTTTGACCCAACAATGCCCTTTTGGATCATTTTTTCCTAAGTTGTTTGCTACTTTCTTACCTTCTGGCATTTGTGGGCTCTACCAATTAGAGTCAGGACTTCCTCAGGGGTCAACATAAATCAGACTTAGCCATCATTCCTCAGATGAGTCTGTCTTTTCTGGGATGGATGTGCATGTTGGATCTTATCACACTGCTCTTATGTCCCAGGCCCTGCTGACTTGGACCCAGTGTTGGGAGCTAGGTACAAAGCCATTCCTGATTCTGCAGACGTCAGGCTGTTTTGCAGAAGTGGAGAAGATTATTTCCTCTTAGTGATTCTTGGCCCTAGTGGGATGGCCAAAGTGACAGTGAAGACCAGAAATGACCCATTTGTGTGTTCAGCCTCAAAGCCTTGGGTGTTCATGGATGCCAGATCCATGGATTAATATAGGAGCAAGATCTTTGGGATATATGCCCCAAACTTTTTCAAGTTGACATCCCTGAAGGTAACCATATATTCCCTTCTATCATGAAATTGGAGCCACCATATAAGGAAGATTCCTGGGTGGAACACCATGACAGAGTGTTATAGCAGAAACAGAATGGCTGATTCAGTCAGACAACTAGTATGTGGATCCCAGATCCAGTGGTTTCAAGCTACATGATTTTGGGCAGATTATACATTTCAAAGCCTCAGTTTATGCATGAGTAAAATGAGAATAATAATTGTACTTATCTCATAGGGTATTGTGAGGGTTGAGCAATATATATGTATATGTACATATATAAATATTAAAGATTTTATTTACTTATTTGAGAGAGAGAAGGAGAGAGAGCAAGCATGAGCAGCAGGGAGGGTCAGAGGGAAAGGGAGAAACAGACTCCTCACTGAGCAGGGAGCCTGATGTGGAACTTGATCCCTGTACGCTAAGATCATGACCTGAGCTGAAGGCAGATGCTTAACTGAGTGAGCCACCCAGGTGCCCCAGCAAGATAATATATTAAAGTCATTAGTTATAGTGTCCAGAATACTGCCTCAATAAACATTGCTATTTATTGTTATTATTATTAATAAAATTTTATTAGGATTAAAGGAGAAAGTATAAAGCACCTGACACATCTCCTCATACAAAATAGGCATTTTTTTTTTTTTAGGATTTTATTTATTTATTTGACACAGAGAGAGAGAGAGCACAAGTAGGCAGAGTGGCAGGCAGAGGGAGAGGGAGAAGCAGATTCCCCACTGAGCAGGGAGCCGGATGTGGGGCTCGATCCCAGGACCCTGGGATCATGACCTGAGCCGAAAGCAGTTGCTTAACCAACTGAGCCACCCAGGCGCCCCCAAAATAGGCACTTTTTAACTATCATGTAGTCCCTTCCCCTCCAACAGAAAAGATAATTTAAAAAAATCTTATAACCATTTCTACATGACCTTTCCCCTCCAAAATCATTGTTTGCCCAAGAGGGAAACGGAAGACCATTCCTCATTCTTCCCTGACATCTTCTGAGACAGATTTCCCTCCCTGAACCTTATTTCAATGTCTGTTCAACTGTGCACTTAAGCAATCTTGCTAAACTGTGTACATTACTGAGATAGTTTCTTTGAGGGAAATTGGAGCTGGGGGAAGGTTCTGGGAATTGCACAGTGCTTGGGCAGGAGAATTCCAAAGGGCTTTTTCTCTAGTTTTAACAGCAAACATCATTGGAACTCAGCTGATTCCTTAGGGCTATGAGGTCTGTCTAATTTTCTTCAGGAATTGGATGAAAGTTGCTATGAAATTCTCAGTTCAGTGTCTGGCCTGCTCTCCTATGAGCACTTCTGGCAGCTTGACTTAGTAATGTAGTGATTCATTTATTCACTGAATCTCTTGAGCACCTGTTGTCTGCTGCTATTCAGAAACAAATTTCAATTTATCATCATGATTTTGGGGAGGAGATGGGAAAATAGAAAGATATTTGGAGAATGGGACATGAGGGAGAAACTCCACTTCTGGGGGTTAGGGTGCAACAGTAAGATGGAGGGGCTTTTTTGTGGGAGCTGGAAGGGAGGAGTTAAGGTCTAGGCAGGAGCTTTAGAAGGAGGAGATTCTGCAGAGGAGTCACTATGGAGGAGGTGGCAGAGGTGCAGAGGTGGAGGGTGGAGCATATTGAGTTGCTGATTGTGAGTGCGAAGGAGGGGAGCAGACGGTGGTGAGAGCTAGGCCATGTGCCATGGGGAGCAGCACCTTCTTCTGTACCTGCCCTTGTATCTAGCACACACAGCAATCACTTCCCATGTTTGTATTTCTTTAATGAACCTGCCATCTTTGTTCTGTATTATGGACTGTCTTCTAAATGTTAGATATATTCTTTTTAAAAAAATATTTATTTTAGAGAGAGACAGAGAAACAGAGAGAGAGAGAGAGAGAGAGATAGACAGCACGAGCAGAAGGGGGCAAAGGGAGAGGGAGAGAGAGAATCTCAAGAAGACTCCCTGCTGAGTGAGAAGCCTGATGCAGGGCTTTATCCTAGGACCCTGAGGTCATGACCTGAGCTGAAACCAAGAGTCAGATGCTTAACCAACTGCACCACCCAAGTGCACCAATGTTATATTCCTAACAAGATCATAAATTCTTATCACAGAAGCTGTTGGTCCCTCACTCACACACCTTCCACACTCACAGTTTCCGTGAAGGCTGATGGTTTCCTGCTGCCAGGACCTCTGCCCTCTATCTGAAGTTCACCTGTGACAGTAGGAGTGTGCTTGGTTGCCACACAGGCAGGCCAGAAGTGCTGGGGAGTGAACACCCAGCTTGTATGGCCCTCAGTCAGTGACGGATGGGAGTTGGTGGACAGATACTCCAGCTTCCTCACTTCTTCATGGGTCAGCCCCAAAGCATGTTCTCACCGTCAAGTGATGTGAGTCCCCAGTTGAATGGAGCCCCAGTTGCCCCCAGCAGCAGCCTGCTCACCATCATACTCTCTATGCCATTCTCTCTCTTCCCCTCTCCTCTACCACTGCTTCCTGGCATCACCTCCCAAATAAATTATTTTCACTCAAATCTTTGCCTCAGGATGTTCTTGGCAAAACCTAACAGAAAATAGCCCTTATGTGTATACTTTTGTTCATACTTCCATTCTTGTTAATGACATCTCACAATGCCAGGCTTTTGAACACAGAGCGTTGAACACATACTGAGCTGGGAGAGTTTCTGTTTCATCTTCTTGTTCCTCTCCCCCACTTCCATCACCGCTGCTACTGCTACCACTACCATTGGACCCAGTTCACAGGAAGTGCTCAATAAACACCTGCTAAATGAGATGAAATGAAATGAGTCTGTGAAGGAACACTGGGGTACAAGTCCAGGAACTTCCTCATTAGTGTTAGTTGTGTTATTTTTCCACTATGTGATCTTGAACAAGACATTTTTCCTATGTGAGAATTAGTTTTCTCATTGAACAAAAAGGGAGGAGGGGTTGGGTGACATGATCTCTAAAGTTTCATCCAGGTAGGAATATATATAGTCATAGAGTATGGAGTATAGATGGCCACTCTTTCTAAAAGTGTGTTTTTGTTCTCTTGAAAAGAACTCTCAATATTGTGCCAATGTCTCCGGTTGAATTCAGATCATTTATTCTGTAGCAAAATCTATTACATCAAAGCAATAATAATCCAGTAGCATTTGATTTGCAAAATGAATGCTTATATGGCTTTGCTTTGGTGTTATAAATTTCTATTTTTCTTCTTAGGATGGTGAGCTGAAAGTTAGTATAAGTGCCATTCATCACTGGGAGCCTCCCATGCCAGGAAAAATGGAAACAAATTCTAGCTAAAGCATCAGCCATGTTTTTTATTCTTTGTCCCTCACAAAGGCAACTGTGGAACAATGAGATAGGTTGATGTCCCGGAAAGTGATGAGGGAGATCAGGGCCCAGCTTCACATGTCGCACTCAGTGCCCTCCACTCCGACCTGGAGGTCACCACCTTGCAGTGAGAGGGGGGCTTGGGCTCCATATCCATTAACTCCTTGGCTTCTCGTTTGAAACTGACAACGAGGTGACATGGGCAACTGTCCACATGGAACAGGACAGAGACCATCAACTCATTCCACATGGGCCACCAGACAGCACCTAGAGGTAATAACATTCTGTCAATAGTGACCTGGGTTGGATTCAAATCAGTGATTTAGGGGTGAAAGGCGCTGGATTCTATTATGAAGTGCCCTTAGCTATCCAGGAGCTGAAAAACCATCCTTTTACCACAGTTAATGACAGAAATAAAAAAGCCACTCTTGTTCTTTTATTTCTTTTCCTTTTAAAAATTGAATAAAATTTTAGATTGAGATAGGAATGGATTCAGCCAATAGCACATGGTGGAGAATGGTTAATATGCTTCAACTAAGTATATTGTGTTGATATACATAACACACTTTCACATTGTTTGTCTCTTTTATTCCTTTCTTTCTTTCTTCCTTTCTTAGTATGGAGTTTTCTGAGCTGAATATAACTATGGTTTGTTGTTTGAATCAAATTTTGCTTTTTTTCTTAAGTATAGAGTCATGAGTCTCCAAGACAAACCTGTTTTCAGACTTTACCATGGACTCACAAAGAACAGGGCATTCCACATGATTAGTCAAACAGAGACAGTGTTTCTAGAAGGGGATGCCAAAGTTGTTCAGCACAAGCAGTGGTAGGGGAGTTGGACAGACCCTAAACTTTGCAGTGCTATGGAGCTGGACTTGAAGAGACCATTCCCTACATAATACTGTTTTCACCATTAGCTGGAATGACATGCATGCTTTGCAAACAAAATACTTACTAAAGATCAAGGGGTCCATTTTTCTTACCACTAGCTTGCTTCTTTTTCTTCTCCCCTGCCCATTTGAATCTTAACCTTGTAACTAACAGCATGATCTTGAAAATAAATGAACAATTCAGCTAGGACTGGTTGCAAATTAAGATAAAGCAACTAGAAAAACTGTGGCTCTCTCTTAAAGACCAGAAACCAGGATGATAATAATGTTTTAAACTGTACATTAGGGCTTTGTATCCCTTTGTTCTTAAACTGTACAATCCCTTTAATCTGGGTGTTTCAAAGCCTTTCTGAGACAGACTTCCACTGCCTTCTGCAAGATGCTGTGTGGTAAAGATATCGTAATGAACATGCTTATGTTAAGATGAATCCAGTGGAGCTGGGAGTGAAAGTTGGCTCTCACTCCCAGCTCTTTTATCTGCCTTATTTCTCTAGGGCCATGTTTTCACAGGGCTTTTGGACCAAATATTATGCTCAAGGTAATTTCTAAGATAGCCCTCTGCGTGCCTGTGCATGGAAGGGATGTGCATGCAGGCAGCCATGAGGGGATGATTCTGGGGGCATAGCATAGGACAGAGAAAGTGGTGACTCCCAACAGGGTAGGATGTTTAGGAATGTCAGAAAGGCTCACATGGCCCTAACTTCTTCCCTGATCAAGGCCTGAAATTCCAACCGGAGTTTCATCTCTTTGATGTTGATCCCACTTAAAATATAACCAAATGCAATATGTTGATAAAATATCTATTTTATTGTGAATGAATGGTCTAAGAGAACAAAATTGGGGGAGTGAGGGTAGTGAGGATGGAGATGGGGAAGGAATAGACAAACAATGAGGGAACTCATTCTGGACACCAGCTGAGAGGGAAGATAGTGGTAAAGGCCCCGGAAGCTTCTTTGGGAACTTTTGACTTTTCAGTCGCACAAATAGACTTGAGGTCAGTTGGCCTTGCCTCTGTGGGCTGGCACACTGGTATTTGTGGTTCTCAAGCTGCTGCATGGGTACTTTCAGAACATGGTACTCTGGGCTTCTCTGTCCATTGACTTAACCCTCAGCAAAGTAGCTTACAAAGTAGCCTGGCTAAAACTCCGCTGTCTTTGCCAACGAGTAAAGACATTGCACAGAGCTGAGAAAGATTATACTGCGGCACTCAGAAAGGCCTTTGAATGATAGAGAATGACTGCTATTTTGGCAGATACTAGAGAGAAGGCATTTGTGGTTGGGTGCTATTTGTAGATGGGGAGTCACTGTGGCCACTTCTGTCCTACAGTGGGTGCATCCTGTCCCCCCGCTCCCTACCCAGCCTTCTCTCATTCTCCTTTTCCCTCTTTTATGTAGTGTGTACAATTCACAAAGCATAAGACCGTCATTATTTAACTACATAGCTTCTTTATAAAAATTTTAGAGATCCAACAAACAAATATAAACATTCCTTCCCATCTTGCTTTGTTCCTCCCACAAAGAAAACTGATCTATCTGTTCAGAGCCAAATGGATGTAATTAGGTGAAGAATCGCTTTCTCTCTGTTTCTGAGCAAATATGTTTTGCAGCGCACCAATTTCTCAAGGGCAGTGGGCTGGGACGGCCAGTGACTGCTGGGGGATGGCTGCTGACCTTCAGGCCAGGCCGACTTTAATTTGCAGAACACTGGTGGTCCCAGGAGGCTCCTCAGGCCAGGCCACACAATCAAACTGAACCAGCAGTCTGCTGCTGTCCAGCTGCACCCACCACCCTGCAGGACATGAAGATGTAGCTAACTAGACATTGCTGCTGCACAGACTTTGGAATCAGGAATTGGGAAATTAAGCACTGCATGAATTCAGCCCTTAATGCAGGAGCCAAAAAGCCTTCTTGTCTTAGTGGCTCCTCTTTCCAGCTGCATTATTTAACAGGAGAGTCTCTGTAGATGTAGAACGTACCTTCCAAGTTTTGATGTGAGACATCCTGTGTGCTCATTTCAAAAAGTGATGCTTTAAGTGAACTTGATAATTAGATACCAAATATGTGAATGGCTTGAAACAGGAATTCTCACTTAAAAAAAAAAAATGATGTCTACCTGGGGGTTGCAAAGTATTTTGACATGGAAGACTCCTACCATCTCTGGATGAACAAAATAACTGAATGTCCCCCAGTTGATCTGATTATCACAGCTGTCTTAATGACCAGGTTGATCAGTCCAGTTGATTGCTGCTCAATCAATTGAAATGATGAAAAATAATAACAGATTGACTGGGCAGGGGTAGAGTCAGTTGTGGCACCCAGACATCTCCTTTGTGCGTACGTATGTGCTTGTGTGTGTGGATTTGTTTGCATGTAAAAGAGTGTGTACCCTGGCGCTGAAATTTTGTTCTCAATTCAGGAAATTTGAAGACAGATAGCAACTGAAGACAATTATAGCTTGTGGGCCAATTTAAGCCATATAATGTTCAGGCAACATAAATGTCAGGGACAAAATAACTATAATCATTGCCATTACATATGGGCAATTAGATTAAATACCAATGAAATATTAACTACCACATGTTGTTATATTGGAATTTGAGGGAGAGAATTCTCTTGGATGCACATTATATATAGAATATGACAGGAATGTAAATAAAAGGACAGTATACAGTATTTGAATGAGCTGGTTGTCAAACAGTAATAATGACACTATCCCTTGCACCCTGAACAGTTTCTGCATATTTTTATGTAGCATTTATTACTCCTTAGAAGAACCTGTTTATGTGTATGTCTTCCTACTAGTCACTGAGATTCTTGGGGCCAAGAGTTGTGTCTTCTTTTTTTGTTCTTGATAATGATAGTAGCTAGCAGAGTACTTGTGATAGCCAGACATTGTTCTACAGTATCAACTCACTTGATTCTCATAACAACCTTATGAGATGAGTACTATCATGAAGCCCATTATACAGAAGAAGAAAATGAAGCACAGGGAGATTGAATAACTTGCTTAAGGTTACAGAGCTTGTTAGTGGTGGATCCAGGACTCACACCCAGGCAGACTGGCTCCAGAGTCTGTGTTCTGAAACATTCTACTGCCTTCTTATTCTTTGCAATGCTTGCATTTATGAATTTTGCTCAGTCAGTAAAGTTTAGCTTATGCATTTACAACTATAAAGATTAAGGTATAGGAAGAGTTGAGGAGTCTGATTTTTAGCTACTTGATTATTGTTCACCGAGCCAACTCATCTACCCAGGTTTTTCTCTTAGAGCCCTACCCATGTGGCCTGTCCCAGTCCTGGATGTCCTCTACTAGATTCACCCATATTTCCTGACGACCTGGCAGATTACATGCATCTCTGTCCCCTTTCACTCTGGAAATACCTTCCCCTTTGGCTTCTTTTGCTCACCTTCAGTAATCTACCTGTGTAGTTTCTCAGTTTCATCACTGCCCCTGCCTCTTCCACCCATCTGAATTTTATCTCCTATTTGAGTAACTGGGTGAGGCATGAAGGGGATACCTTTAGGGTTTCTGTACCTTATTTCAAGCACTAAAGTAGAGAAGGAGATTTTCACAAATGTGTGGGCAAGATGACTGTGCTCTATTATATCTGTGTTATAGATGCTTGCAAAATTGGTTTGGATTATGAAACACTATCTTGCTTACAAATGATGTTCTTATGGAAAGGTGGACCACCAGAGATAATCCTAAAAGGTTTGTGCTGAATATTTTCCCATTTAACCTTCCAGATCACCTACTTTTTAAAAAGTAGTCTCCACACCCAATGTAGAGCCCAATGCAGGGCTTGAACTCACAACCCTGAGATCAAGACCTGAGCTGAGATCAAGAGTCTGATGCTTACCTGACTGAGCCACCCAGGCACCCCTCCAAATCACCCTTTTTTACCCTGGGCTTTGCTCCAAAATGTTGACTTCCGTGGGCTGCATCCATTAGAATCTCTTGCTCTGGAGCTTCTGTTTGGATTTGGCCAATGAAGAGACTAACAAGAGAGGAGAGAGAAGGAGGAGAAAAAGAAAAGTTGGGGTATTATTACTCTGCTCCCTTTTTGTTGGGGTCATGAGTTGACAGGCCTTGTTTGTCCTCTGGTGAAGTCCATATCATTCCAAAGCTATAGCTACAATTTCTCTTCTGGAAATAATGCCCTCTCCTTTTCTTTCAGGCCTTGGTCTATTAATATTTCTTTCAAGTGCTCCAGACAGAGGGCAGAAAGAAAGTACTTCAGGATATTCCAGGGCAACCAAAAGGCAGAGTTGAGGTAGAGCTTTCATGCTGTCTATCAGCTGAACTTTGGCAGCATAGGGCATCCAGCAGTTGTTGAAAGACGGTTTCAGTGTTCAAAGCAAATGGATTGAAGCCCAGATCATTCTAAACAAACAAACAAACAGCTGGTTTGGTGGTGGGTGCATCTTTAAACAAAGGTTGAGATCCAGTGATTAATCTGGTTTTACTGCCCAGCCATTCCATCTTAACTCTAGCCAGAGGGAACAGGCCATAGTTTGTGCTGTTTAGTTTGCATTCAAATTTAGTCTAGTGAAATCTCCTCACTAACTGAATTTAGCAAATGACAGTTCATAGTGTTTGGGAAGGACAGTGGGATTCTCTTTCAAAAACAGGTTTATGTTTTAAGATAAATTGTTGAATCAGATCCTTATTTTACTTTAATGGCTTTAAAAATATTTTTAAATTCATAAAAGACATCAAAAGGGACTTCAGAGACTGGATAGTCAAAATTTTCCCAGGACTGGTAGAAATCTTGATATAGTTCTGCAGAGTTTATCCAAATAGAATAATTTTTAAAAATACTACTTTAGAACAACAGTTCAGGATGTCATTGACACACCTAAAGTCTCTTATGATGGAATGTGGGTATCTGAAGCCTTTATATAAGCAATTTAAGTAAAATATGATTTTGAAGAATTATCCTGGAAATTTAATTAAAATAATATTTTTGGATTCAATTATTTGAACTGGAATATAGATATGATAGTTATAACTTAACATTTCTTCAAACTAGCCTAAAAGAACATGAAGATGGCTCCTTGTGCTTAGCTAAAGTATAATAAATACAATAATAGTTAATAAGAATATAAATAATACATCTGCCAGGCACAGTGTAAGATTTTTATATTATTTTAGGCCCAACAATCCTGTGAAGTAGTTATTATTCCCAGTTTACAGATAAAGAACTTGGAACTTAAATGTTAAGTAACTTGCAAAGGCTTCAACAGTCATAAATGACAGAGTGGGGCTAGAGTTCGGTGTGGTTCGACTCAAATGTCTTTGCTTTAGCACTAAGCAGCACTTTCTGTATGAGCAGGACAAAAATCAGCAGTCAAATCCCTGGGAGAGAATAATTTCCCTAGAATTTATTTTATGTTTCTCATAAAGATGTTTTCCATGAGGGATTCTCTAATTCACAGAGTATTTCAATTAGGATGACTGGAAGAATAGTTCAGATTAGGATTCGCATCCTCATGTTTAATGTATTTTTCATCATTGCTCCATTCTAAAAATGGAAAAAAAAAAAAAGACCTTTGAGAAGAAGGAAAATAATTAAGGGAAATTAAACACTCCTCATGTATTTTTGCATTCAGGCACCAGAGCTCACTGAAAAATGCATTTTGACATGAGAAACAAGTCCAGCCACATTCAAGGCTCACAGCCAAACTTATAGCAGATCTGTATTTTTACATGCTCTTATGCTTTGACCACAGCATCATGTCAGCTATATAACATCTTAAACTCTCAAGGTATGGGGTAAATTGGGTGTCTCTTGAATATCCATGGCTGCAACTGATGCATAACTGAATCTATCACATGTGGCCTTCCTCTGTCTTGTGTCACCAATGTGCAGGGGGAAAGCTAGATGCTATAGACATGGTTGTCATGGAAACTAGCAGTTGTCCCTGCAAAGGTTTTGAAGTCAATACAAAGTTGCTGTTAAAGTACATGCAATTCTGTTGATAGAGATGTGATCATAATTCCCTGATTTCTTTTTCTGTCCCTCAAAACAAAAGTATCAAGTTCTTTCCCTGTTCACACCTTTTAGTAGGTTGGTTGCCACAGGAACCCATAATCCTAGGGAAACAGGTATATGTTTAAAACACATTTGGGAACAAATGGTATACATCTAAAGCCAATCTTGTGGCTAAGAGATAAAAAACATTTTGAAGAAAAGATTCTAGAAGGGGCAGTGGGAAAAACAGACTTTATTCTTATCCCATTTTATAGACCTGTCTTTGCCTTCAAAAAGGTATTCGTGAATAGAAAAGATGAACATATTTGTAACCTGGGATCCTCTAAGAGGCTCTTAAGGGGCCTGGTTAGGAGCAAATGGATCTGGTCCCTTTCATCTACTTTGACTTCTCTTGTTCTGTTGTGAGTGTGAGGGGTGATGAATGTACTAATAGCGAGAGGGCAAGGTTCTGGGAGACACAAGAAATAAGCTGCATCTTAATGCGAATACACTTAGGGCTAGAGCAACATCTAAAAAGCTACCTTGGATAATAAAAACCTTTCACAGAGGTTTCTAGGAAAATACACAATAGAAGAGGGAACATATTACTTGTTTTCTTTTAAAAGTCCTCTTAAGAATCTGTGATCAACATCCATTTTAGTCCTGAAGTGGTTGGAGTCTTATGGGAAGCAGAGGGGAAGAGTAGTCAGTCTCCTGCCTTCTCGGGGCAGCCTGATGCTGACCACCATCTTCTCCTTGGGTGGTCAAATAGACAAAACCCTGCCTGGACTGGGAGAAGTTGGAGGACTCAATTTCAGGCTCACTTCTGGCTCTTTTTTTTTTTTTTTTTTAAAGGTTTTATTTATTTATTTATTTGAGAGAGAGAGAGAGAAACAGCATGAGAGGGGAGAGGGTCAGAGGGAGAAGCAGGCTCCCCACTGAGCCGGGAGCCCGATGCGGGACTCGATCCCAGGACTCCGGGATCATGACCTGAGCCGAAGGCAGTTGCTTAACCAACTGAGCCACCCAGGCGCCCCTCACTTCTGGCTCTTAATGTCTGTGCTGGAACTGATTTCTTTTAAAGGATGGGGGTCTCCACTGGTTAATTTGATATAGAAATGGGGATAAGCATGTTTAATGGTGGAGGGTCTCTTTCTAACCGATAGTGGACATGTGATAGGTAAGTTCTCAAAAATGCTTCAGGGCTGAAGGGAAAGGCATTTTTTTCCTCCCCACTTTCATATTATCAGGATATTAGTGGATAGTGGGATATCAGGAGGTTGGGGGGCATGAGGTGGGAAGTTGACCCAATAAAATGAGGCATCCAATGTGATTCTGAGGATTGACAATTTTGGAATTCTTCCTCAAATCTGTCCCCTCTTCTCCATTCCCACTGTCACTATGCCACTCAGGCTACTATCCTCTCTTGTTTGGGCTGTAGCAATAGCCTCTTAAGTCATCTCTCTGATTCTACCCTTCCCTTTTCAAGTGGTTCTCTTTATTGTATCCAAAGCAACCAAACTTAAAACTCATAAGTGCCTTCTCATTGCACTCAGGAAAAAGTTCAGAATCTTCACCTGAACCTCTAGAGTCTGAATTACTTACCTTCTCAGTCTCAACTCTCATGGCTCCCCCCGCCCTTTTCTTCCCCCAGCTTTACTGAAAAATAATCCCCCCTTGTTTTTGTACCATTTGGCCATCGAGGACATCTCTCACTTTCTCAAACAGGCCATGCTTTCTTTCATCCCAGGACCCTGGTGCATGCTGCTCCTTCTGTCTGGAGTAATCTTTCTCTCCTTGAATCCTTATCCACTTCTGGCTCCAAGTAACCTAGCTGATTTTTACTTATCTTTCAGTGTTCTGTTTAAATGATAAATCCTTAAGGACTATTCTCCAGGCTAAGTTAGGTCTTGCCAAGTGTCTACAGCAATTTTACTTCTCCTAGGCTCCCCCCATCACAGCTGTAGTGACTAATTTAAGGTCCATGTATCCCACTAGACTGAAAGTCTCTGAGGGTAGATACCAATCTGTCTTATTCATGCATCTGGTAAATCATGAGGTGTATAATAAATATTTGTAAACTCCATGGCTGGCTCACCATGGAGGCAACATCTATGATGTTTTGTAGCCATCTGCAAATCAGCCACTGGATTGGCCTTCTTCCTCATTAACTCTTCTCTTGGTATGTGTAGCTAGGACTTGCTTGGGGCATAATTACATTTATGGCGAAGTTGGCAAAATTTTATGTATATGGCTCATTTTTTGATGAGTCATGAAAAAATGGCTTCCCTAAAACCAGAATTCTACATTGTAGATTTCTTTGCCACCAGAAAAGCTAGATAAAAAACAAAAGATGCAGTCAAACTTGCTGTTTGGCATAGTGTAAGAAAAAACCCCCACTCCATTTAATTTACTGGATTTGTTCCTTAAAAAACAATCCCTGAATTCAGGCAATCCAGTTTGTGTAGACCCAGTGAGACAGGGATCAATATCTGGTTTCTGAGAGATGAGACTATATGTACTGCAGATTCAAAACTAAAAATCCATATAGTCGGCTACAATTCAAGGCAGCCTCTGCAGGGCTGTAGGTCACAAAAAGAAGGAGCGTTATACCTGCACTAGTGTCCTGATTCTCTGTTGGAATGAAAAATGGAGGAGAAAGTGGCTTATTTCTGTATTTTCTTATAGTGGAAAGTTGAAGAAAAGGGAAGTTTTCCTTGGAACAGGTTTTATTAAAACCAACCTGAACAGGAAATTAGTTTATTCATTCAAAGTCTTCCTGAACACCTGTTTTGTGTGTCACACAATTAAAATAGGACAGTGAAGACTACTTCTTGTGATCCAGCAGGGAGATAAGACAAGGCTACAGGGCTGGCTCATTAGCAGGCAAGAGCAGGGAGCAAGCCAGGGCCTGAGGTGGGGCCACAGTCCTTATAGCAGGAAGTAAAGGATATGGAATTCCAGTGCACTGGGTGATTGAGAAGGATCTCCAGATAAAGGTGGTTCTGGGGCTGGTCTCTAAAGGATAATGGCATTAGGTAGAGAGTGCGGTGTGTGTGCGGGGGAGTGTACCTCCTAGCAGGAGGAATTGTGTGAATAAACTCTTGGAAGGTGGAAGGCATATGGTAGGCCATATGAATGGGAACTAATTTCCCTTTTGGAAAATGAGGGTGCAGGCCCAGGCTGTTTCAGCCATGATCAATCTGCATTCCTGCCAGGCCAACTGTAGATTCTGTCTGTACATTCTTGTTTGAATGATCCAACCCATGCAGCCATGTGAAATAGTGGTGAAGCTCACAGTTAAGGCTTCTTTACTTGCCTTCTCAGTCCTTTGCTACCCACCACTCAAATCCCAGAAGCCTACTTTCTATCAGTGTGGGAAGAACACTTGTCTTTTTCCTTCTGTAACAGTGATCTGCTTTTCTGCCCTTTATGAAAGTTTTTTTTGTTTGTTTCCTAGAAGAGGAAGAGTAGGGGTTTGGCAGGGAAAGAAGGGGACCAATCATTGCAGGGAATTTGAGGATTTACTATATGTAGCTAGGGTATGAATGATATAATTTAATCATTCCAATAACCCTGTGGATCAGTACTGTTAACTTTATATAGGAGGGAATTGAGATCCAGAATTGTCACCCAAAGTCACAGAAGTAGAAAGGGCAGAACTAGAAACCAAATTTGTTTGATACCAAAACTATGTGTCTAACACAAAGCTCTACTGTTTTGGGAGTGCCTTACCTCTTCCTTTAAATTTTTCTTCCAATTTCTTAACTTTATATTTAGAAAATAACATATGCTCACTTTAGACAAGTTGGAAAGTATAGAAAAATAAAGTATAAAAGAACAGAAAAAATTCATTATCAAAAATGTATTCCCCAGAGGTCATTTTTATTACAATATTGGCATATATTCCTTTAATGTCTTGTATAGCTTTTCAAGTAGTTGAGTTTATACTAGTTAATATAAATGCTTTCCTTAATGGTACAAAATAAGATTTCCCTATATACTTAGTCACCTGAGTTTTAATAGCTACAAACATTTTATTACTTAGATGTGCCATAAATTTTAACCATTCACCTTTTATTGGAATTTTAGGGTGTGTCCAGTTTTTTTTCACCATCATAAATAAAAGTGAAATGAACATACACATGAAGATACAAAATGTGCATGCATTTTGATCTATAGTTCTGGCAGGTTCCTAGAAATGGTACTACTGAGTCAAAAAGATATGAACAATTTTTAAAGGATCTTGATGGGCATAAACAAAACATACTTCAGAACAACTTCTTCAATTTACATTCCATCATTTTGTGGACATTTTTTTTGATAATCAGTTTTCCCATTCAGAGCACATCTATTATTAAAAAATTATAACTGTCACTATTGTGCTGTTCTTCAGATAGGCACATTTTTGTTAAATTTTTCCCTTATATTTGGTATTTTTCTTGATTTTGTGAATGGGATTTTCCCCTTTTTTTTTTTTTTTTTTTTAAAGATTTTATTTATTTATTTGAGAGAGAGAGAATGAGAGAGAGCACATGAGAGGGGGGAGGGTCAGAGGGAGAAGCAGACTCCCTGCCGAGCAGGGAGCCCGATGCGGGACTCGATCCAGGGACTCCAGGATCATGACCTGAGCTGAAGGCAGTCGCTTAATCAACTGAGCCACCCAGGCGCCCGGGATTTTCCCCTTTTTATTTTATCGTAACTGCTGCATATTTATTTTGCCTCCCACTGTAGAATACTTATTAGAAAGGTTGACAGAGAAGAAAAGGAGGTCTATGGAATTATGCACTGTGAAGTGAGACCTCCATGCAGGTTATGATGGGTCTTTCCTTCCCCAAAACCAAAATGGGAGAAGCCAAGGTCTGCTTTTGGCAGAGGGTAAGGAGCCAGTGGAGATGCTTGTAAAAGTACTGATGATTCGTGACCACCATCTCTTAGGAATGGACAAAAGAAAAAATAGAAGCTGAGTGATGGGAGGATTTGCCATGGAGAAAAGAGAGGCTTGTTTTATCATGAGACTGGGAGGAAGGATGAATGCAAAGACAAAAGGAGGGCAGGGGATGGTGAGGAAGTGTGCACTCGGAAATTCCTATCTCAGCCAAGTAGATCAGCGGCTGAGGGGGTGGAGGAGAGGTGGGATTGGGAAAGAGAGAAGAGTGTACAATACCATAACTATGGTGCTGTGATCAGAGCCATCACCAAGATCCCCTCATTTCAGCTTCTTGAAACATATCAGATTGGAGCCTGCCCAGTGCCATCTACTGCTGAGGGTCTGACCCCATAGCCCCCTACAACACAACTGATTTTAATGAAAACCGAGCATGGAGACTGAACACATGTTGGAAGCCTGCATCCAAATGCTGCCAGATATCTGGAGAGAAATTGAAAAATTCATGTAACCATGAGAATGCTTTAAATTATCAGATGTTAGAGAAGCTGAGCATAACCTAAATTTGCCATTTTACTTTTTTGGGGCTAATGGTAGGGAAAAGAGGCTTCTTTAATTTAAACCTGTCTGATCATGTTTCTTTCTGAGTTTTGCAAATCTTTTAATAAGGAAATAACTGATCAGTGTAAAAATTATTTGTGGTGAGTTTCGGCATCCAGCCCCTCAATATTTAATCTGTATAATTCCTGTTAATGTTTTATTCATGCTCACCAGGGAGGTTATGAGGGCAATGTTAACTGCATAATTTTTCCTTTGTCTAAATACGAACACTTCTGTTTGTTTCTGACTTGAAGAAGAACTTGGTTTTTCTTTCTTCTCTCTCGCTCTCTCTCTTTTAGCTTTTCAGGTTGGGCTCATGTCTCAGAATTAAAATCTAGGGTCCATTAGGCGTCATTCATCTGTGAGATGAATTCTATATTCCATCTATTGATTCCATCGTGGGTGAACATTTGCGGGGTTTAGGCAAGCACTAGCTAGTGCTCTAAATAGAACTTACATTATTCCTTCAATATAGAATGAAAATGGAGGGAAATATCTTCATTTGAACAGCTTGGGGGAAAACGTTTCATATATTAAGAGCTGCTATATGTAATACATGTAGTTTTCTGATAAGTGAAATGAAAGTAAGTATTCTCCATGATATTGATCCAATGGAATACATTTAATAATTCCAAGTCCATTTGCCTTTGAATGATGCCTTCTGGGATGGAGATATTTTTCAAGCCAGGGACATTTTATGATTATAAATAGCAAGTAGACCTATTTTTTGTAGTGAGTTTGCTAGAAATTGTGAAAAAGGTGTTAAGGGAAGATTGTAGCTCCCTTCCACCCCTGAAAAGAATCTTGACAGTTTCTGTCCCTGGTAATATGTGTACCTTAGGGTGTCTTATTTATATGGATACCTATTAGTAAGCTATCTACTAACCACTATCTTTTCATTGCAAAATCCCCTGGCCTTTGCTTAGTTTGTGTCCTTAGTTTTTCTATGCATTTTGCTTGAAGCCCATGCTATTAGTGACATTGCACTATTCTAACTTTATTCCTCCTTTTTGAATAGTTTTTTTTCTTAGTCTCCTTTGAAAGTTTCTTCTGTTCCTTAATGTGAGTGTTCATTAAGGATCAGAGGTGGCATTCTGCCTTTGCCCTTTTTAATTCTCTGTCTTGGTGAGCTCCTTCATTTTCTTGGCCTCTCACAGCATCTTTATTTAGATACTGATCTCTGAGTTCCCATTCCATGCCTCTTGGGATTTCCACTTGGATTTTCAAACTCAACATATCTAAAAGCTCTTGTTTTCTATAGAACGATATTCTCTCCTATGTTTCTCTTTCATTTATCCTTCTTTTGCTCACTTAAGCCTCAACCTTGAAGGCAACTTTGGCTTCTCTTTTTTCATGATCCTTCCATATCTAATCAGTCACTGTTTTTGTTCTACCTCCATAAATTCTGTACAATCCCCACCCTCCTTCCTCTCTCTGTTCTTACTACCTCTCAGAATTGGTTCTTAAGACTTCACATTTGGATTTTTTTTTTTTTTTGGTGCAAAAACGTGATTTTATTAAAGCATGGGGACAGGACCCGTGGGCAGAAAGAGCTGCTGCCAAGACTTCACATTTGGATTGTTGCACTAGCACACATAATATATTGAGATGGTAACTTTTACCTTACTGCTTATAGAATTTTTTATTCTCCCTATAGCAAGACAGCAACCTAATTTTTGTGTTCTCTGCCTCTGGAAATTTTGTGAAAGGAAGTGGGTATGGCAAAAAGAGAAGTTTCCAGACAACATCCAACCAGGATATTGTTTGCAAAACCTAAGCTCATTGAGGAGAATTATTTTGGATCACTCCAGAGGGGTGGGGGGAGCTAGAGATGAATGACTGAATTTGGGAGGTAGAAATGGGTAAAGAGGAGTGAAGTTTTTTTAGAGCATTCCTTTCGAGACAGGAAGAGTGTAGGGTTTGGTAAATTCCATAGAGTCAGGATCATCACTCTGTTGTCTTTCATTTGAGTTGCTGGGATTTCTGATGAGTAAGGCTGGGGTGATAGATGTACCAACTGCTCCTCTAGCACTAGCAGGCATTAAAGTTTCCAGTGCCCACTGTTTTCTATCTTTTAGGAACATGCAGGCTTGGAGAGTGAACTCATCAGTTGTATCAGGGCAGTCTGAAGACTGGAGAGTCCCTCCCTAAGTGCTTTGTATAGCACAAAGCCCCCCAGGATTCTTGCTTGACTTTAGGGTGGGGGTATTAACTAGAGTATAGGTTAAGCTACTGTAACACAGAGACCCTAAGATCCAGAAGCTAAAACAATTTATAAATTCTTTTTTCCCCTCTCTCTTGTAATAGTCTGGAAGTAAACGAGCTGTTCGAGTCTGGTAAACAGATCTGCACCACAAGGGCGTTTAGGATTCCATGTTCCATCCATCTCGGTACCTCCCCATCTCCTAGAACAAGTTGTTAAAATCTTATGCCATGGCCCCTTTGGGCAATCTGGTGAAGTGTATGAACTGTGTCTCAAAAAAATGATTTTAGGAGTGCCTGGGTGGCTTAGTTGGTTAAGTGTCTGATTCTTGTTTTCTGCTCAGGTCATGATCTAACAGTTGTGAGATCAAGCTCCGTGTCAGGCTCTGTGCTCACTGAAGAGTCTGCTTCAGATTCTCTCTCCCTTTCCTTCTCCCTCCTGCTCATGCTGTCTGTCTCTCTCTCTCACTCTCAAATAAATATAAGAATCTTTAAAAATGATTTTAAATGCATAAAAATACATAGGGGGATTATAAAGAATGTAAATCATAACAAAATACAATTGTTAAAATAATAAGACAAATTTGTGATATACTAATGCATATGCTTCTTTACTGATTATTAACATGATCTATTGGTGTGTCTAATATTTTAGTTTCAAAATAATGATGGACATAAATTGTTACTTCATGATATTTATATAAATGTACTGTGATATAAAAATATCTTTGGTTTCTGAGGGTGATAAGGTCACAGATACTATGAACACTACTGTGGTTTATTGCCTACATTTGAAATGAGAGAAAAAACTGAATTTAAATGACAGGTTTCTGAAAATAAAGATGTAATTTCCCATCCCAGTTTTTGGACCCCCTGATTTCTATCCATGGACCCTTTGAAGACCTGTCAGCCCCAGGCTCAGGATCTTGTTTTGGAGTGTTGAAGCTGGCTCACCTCCATGTCTATGCTCTAGCCTTAATAAAAGAGAAAAAGAGAGGTTTGGGGAAAGCGATCTTGTCTTTATGGAGATGAAGATATGCCCATCACTTCTCATGGTCCATTGGCTTGAACCTTGTCTTATGGTTATACCTAGTTTCAAGAGAAACTGTGTTAGGGGGTCTGTAATCAGGTGGCTGTGTGCCTGGCTAAAATTAAGGAGTTTTACTACTAAACAGGAGAAAGAGAGAATAAATACTTAGTGCCTACTATAGGAGTATAGGACTCCCAAAAGTATGCCTGAAATTCAATTTTCTACCAGCCAGGCTCAGAAGAGATTGTGTGATTTAGAGAGGATTATTGTGAGGATTAGCTACAGTGTGTTCAAGTGGCTGGTAAAGAGTAAGTGCTCAATAAATATTCACTGAAGCTGACTTGCATGTGACCAGGGTCTGTTAGAGGAATAATACACAATGGGAGATAACATATTGGAGCTCTTGGGATGATAAAGAGTCAAAGATATTTATGTTTAAATTCATTCATTTGTTTGTTCATTTAAGAAATATTTATTGAGCTTTGAGCAGACACTGTTGTAGTTGCCAGAAAAATGGCGGGTGAGCATTATTAAGTCCTTGCTCTCAGAAATCTTTCATTCTATGCAAGGAAAATAAGATAATAAATAAACAAACAAAATGTAGGTTGGGGCAAAGGATATGAAATGAGATGGGGTAAAGGTTATGGTGGAATGCTGTGATAGGCAGAATTAAAAGATGGTCTCTAAGATACCTGCTCCTGGTTACACTCTCTGTATAATCACCCTCATTCACTCCCCCAATTTAAATGTGAATGCGACCTGTGAATAGAATGGAATGTGAATTTTATGATTAGGTTATGTTTTATGGCAAAGCTAGGGAGATTTTGAAAATGTAATTAAGTTCCCAAATCAGCCGATTCTGAGCTACTCAGAAAGGACATTATCCAAGATGGGCCTGACTTAGTCAGGTAATAGCCCTTAAAAAAGAGGAACTGGGTTCTACCTGAGGTGAGAGAGAAATTCTCTTGCTAGTTTTGTGAACTGCGTGTGGAAGGAAACACAATGGCAACAACCTGAGGGCAGCCCCTACAAACTGAGAGCAGCCTCCTTCAGCTACTAAGAAAATAGGAAACTCAGTCACAAGGCTACAAGGAAAATGAATTCTGCCAAAAACATGAATGAGTTTGGAAGTGGATTTTTCCCCAGTCAAGCTTTCTGATGAGAATGTAACCTACCCAACACCTTGTTTGCAGCCTTGAGAGAATAAGCTGTGCCCAGATTCCTGTCTCAAGAAACTGTGAGAAAATAAATGCCTGTTGTTTTAAGCCACTTAGTTTGTGGTGATTTGTTGCATAGCATAAAAAACTAATACAAATACTATTTTAAATGGGATGGTGAAGAAAGGCCTCTCTGATAAGATGAGTTTGAATGGAGACTTGAAGGAAGTGAGAAGCAAACTGTAAGGATATCTGGGGGCAAGACCAGAGGAGTGGCCATTCTTGCTGGTCTGTGGAGAATAGCCCAGAGACGGGCACAAGTGGAGGAGGAGCAAGCACTAGTTAAGTTGGAAGAAGGTGCACAGATTATGGATATATTTCAAAGATAGGACTAACAAAATTTGCTACAGGACTAGATATGGAGTGTGAGAGGTAGAGGATTGGAAGGCAAGCTCCAGAATGCAGTTGCTATTTACTGAGTTGGGAAGACTGGGGTAGGGAGAAGCGGGCTTTAGGGAGCAGGCAAGAGTTTGGTTTTGGATATATGAAGCTTGAGATGCCATCCCAATGAATTTGTCAAGGGCAGGTGTATATATAAATCTGGAGTTCAGGAGACAGGTTGGGATGTAGAGAAAAATAGGAAGTAGCAGCAAATAGATGTTATTTAAACTATGGGACTAGAAGAGATAACCCAAGATACAAAAATCATAGAATATTGGGCCTTAAAGTCACCTTAAGAGATTATTTTTCAGATGAAGAAACTCTAGCCCAGAGAGGTAAAGTGACATTAGATCTGTACCTAAGGACACAGAACCAGTTAGTAGCAGAGCTTAACTAAGCCCCCAGCTTTTTGATTCCCAACTCAGATGATTTTTACCAAGGATCACAGGTTCCTTTTCTTTTGCTTTCCTGGAGCATTTCCTATACTTGGGAAAGACCCTTACAAAGTCAACAAGTCTTGACTCTTCTCCTTCATGGGGTTGCAAGTCCCACATACAGATCTCTGAGGCATCCTCCCCAACCTTGGGTGTCACCCCATAAGATGCTGATTAGATTTGGTGGCTGTGGGAGGCTGGGGCTCATGTAACAAACGAAAATATATGCTGTGATGTCTATAAACCTCACCCCATCAAATTAATAATGAAAAGCCTCCCATCAAAGCCCTTCTTGTGCTCAATAGCCTGTGGCACATTTGGACTCATCAATAGATGTTCTACAATATTACAACTTGTTTAAATCTTGGTAAAGTAGTGTTATGTACTATTGTTATTGACTTCCCTTTTCTAATTACCACCCAAAGGTGACGGATAATATAGCTCTAATGACCACATTCTTGGAGAGTGAGTGGCTTTGGGTCTCAACTCATTGTGTCTTAGCTGTTCTGGAGGAGGAGACCCCCTGCTGAAAGCAGATCAGCTTTAGCAAGGCCATCATATTGAGGCCCAGGCGATGTTTGAGACCATTCATAGAGGGATTTCTGCGACTGGTTTGAAACCAAAGATTTTAGAGTATCTGTGTGAATGTAAGGCATGGTAATTGCAGGAATCCTAAGGCATGTGGAGCTATAAGCCAGGTGGGCAGAAAACATAACTTTTTTCTTTTTTTTTTTCTTGTAACTCAAATTTCTCTTTTGTAATTTCAACTTAAATTTCTGTTTTGAGCCTCCATTTTGCTGGGTTGGCAGAAACATAATCTTCCCCCTCCCCTTTCTTGTAATGGAAATCTAAGTTTTGGGGAACATGGATTATGTGGTACCCAAGCATGGCAGGGTGGCCTGTGGACTTTGACGTTGTTGAATACATTTGTCTACTGAGATACTCATCTTTTCATCTGGTCCTCTGATATTGGTTCCCACATAGTGCCCATGAGATTTTCCTTTTTTCTTTCATGGCTCCTTCAAGCCTAGTGGCTCTCTGTTACTCCTGTGTGTGGTAATTATTCCATCCTTTCCTACTGTTCTGGAACATTGAGATCTCTTTGGGGATCCCTAAGGTGCCTGATGCCTGGACTCACTGTGCTTTCTCCCCTTCCTGCTCCCTGAGCTCTGCTAGGGCCCTGCTTCTTGTAAGGACCAACATTAAATTTCATCACTTTCTGTCCTCCGGGGAAATCTTTTATGGTCTCTCTCAGAAGCCCTCACACTGCCCAGATCCCACTTCTCTCCAAAAATTTTTTTTTAAATGACCAAAGTCCTCTCCAGTTCCTTCAAAGTTTGGGTTTTGGAGTTTAGAGCTAGGAAGACCTTTTTTTTTTTTCAGATTTACACTAAGATAATAAGCACAGAACAGTTAATTACGTGTTTTTATAGAGGGAATGATGGGATGAGGAAAGAAAAATGGGAAAGGACTGGGAGATATGAAAGTGATTTCATTCATATAAAAGCAATCATACCACAACAGGATACTACTGGAAGCTAGACTTGCTTTTCCCTTTCTATGTCCCTGGCCAGCATTCTAATAATTGAATATCACTTCCCGTGCTGGATGGTAGGGACTATGGTTAGTCACCTAGAAGTAGACAAAAGTATTTCAAAAATATAGTGCCTCTTGACAACTTTTTAAAATTCTTTCATTGTATATTTATAATTTAGTAATTTGGTAATGATTGAGCAGATTAAGTGATGGCTTCTTTTCTTGAATTCCAATCATGCTTTATTCTCTTTCTTTTTTTTAATTTATTTTTTATTTTTTTATTATTATTATTTTTTAATTTTTTAAAATTTTTTATTGTTATGTTAATCACCATACATTACATCATTAGTTTTTTTTTAAATTTTTTTTATTGTTATGTTAATCCCCATACATTACATCATTAGTTTTAGATATAGTGTTCCATGATTCATTGTTTGTGCATAACACCCAGTGCTCCATGCAGAACGTGCCCTCCTCAATACCCATCACCAGGCTAACCCATCCTCCCAACCCCCTCCCCTCTAGAACCCTCAGTTTGTTTTTCAGAGTCCATTGTCTCTCATGGTTCTTCTCCCCCTCCGATTTCCCCCCCTTCATTCTTCCCCTCCTGCTACATTCTTCTTCTTATTTTTTATTTTTTTAGATTGCTTTATTAAGGAATCATTGACATGTAAAGAGCTATGCATCGTTAATGTACACAACAGAGTTGGGGATAAATATACACCTGAAAGTATACCACCATCATGGCCATAGACATGTCCATCACCTCCTAAAATTTCCTCGCACCCACCCCGTTTATTACTGCTGTTATTATTAATTATTGTTATTTTTGTAACAATATAAGAGCATTTAACATAAGATCTATTCCCTCAAAAACTAAGTATACAATGCAGTATTTTTTTTTTCAGTTTTTAAAAAATTTTTTATTGTTAGGTTAATCACCATACATTACATCATTAGTTTTAGATGTAGTGTTCCATGAGTCATTGTTTGTGCATAACACCCAGTGCTCCATGCAGAATGTGCCCTCTTTAATACCCATCACCAGGCTAACCCATCCTCCCTCCCCCCTCCCCTCTAGAACCCTCAGTTTGTTTTTCAGAGTTCATCATCTCTCACGGTTCGTCTCCCCCTCCGATTCCCCCCCTTCATTCTTCCCCTCCTGCTATCTTCTTCTTTTTTTTCTTAATATATATTGCATTATTTGTTTCAGAGGTACAGATCTGAGATTCAACAGTCTTGCACAATTCACAGCACTTACCAGAGCACATACCCTCCCCAGTGTCTATCACCCAGTCACCCCATCCCTCCCACCCCACCCCCCACTCCAGCAACCCTCAGTTTGTTTCCTGAGATTAAGAATTCCTCATATCAGTGAGGTTATATGATACATGTCTTTCTCTGTTTGACTTATTTCGCTCAGCATAATACCCTCCAGTTTCATCCACGTCGTTGCAAATGGCAAGATCTCATTCCTTTTGATGGCTGCATAATATTCCATTATATATATATATATATATATATATATATATATATATATATATATATATATATATCACATCTTCTTTATCCATTCATCTGTCCATGGACATCTTGGCTCTTTCCACAGTTTGGCTATTGTGGACATTGCTGCTATAAACATCGGGGTGCACATACCCCTTCGGATCCCTACATTTGTATCTTTGGGGTAAATACCCAGTAGTGCAATTGCTGGATCGTATGGTAGCTCTATTTTCAACTTTTTGAGGAACCTCCATACTGTTTTCCAGAGTGGCTGCACCAGCTTGCATTCCCACTAACAGTGTAGGAGGGTTCCCCTTTCTCCACATCCCCGCCAACATCTGTCATTTCCTGACTTGTTAATTTTAGCCATTCTGACTGGTGTGAGGTGGTATCTCATTGAGGTTTTGATTTGGATTTCCCTGATGCCGAGCGATGTTGAGCACTTTTTCATGTGTCTGTTGGCCGTTTGGATGTCTTCTTTGGAAAAATGTCTGTTCATGTCTTCTGCCCATTTCTTGATTGGATTCTTTGTTCTTCGGGTGTTGAATTTGATAAGTTCTTCATAGATTTTATTCTCTACTTTCTTAACTTCTTTTACAAGAGAGTTGAGCTCTTGACCAGCAGAACCTGTGTATGATTTATCTCTGTATATCCAACATAATGTAACTACATAATAGGTACTCAATAAATTTTTGAATGATCCATTACTTGGGTCCCAAAAAAAGAAAATGTAGGAATTAAGTTCATTGATGTAGAGGGCTATGGTTTTAGAGGTGTCATCCATTCAATAATTTTATTTACTATTTATCAAATATTTATGGAACACCCATAATGTTTCAGGACCTGTAGTAGATCCTTGAGATAAAAAAATTAGCAAGATGTGTCTTTGAGGGGTTTATTTTCATAGAATTGACCTGTATCTTAACTGACCTTATAAGCTGCGCAGAATCCATTATATGTATGTAACTTACTTTAACATGTATTCTCTAGACACTTGTGTTGCTTCTAATCTTTAGCTATTTTCAAACAATGCTGCAATGAATAACTATATGTAAACATCATTAATACAAGTACATGTATATATGTAGGGTAACTTCATAAATTGCTCTTCATAGAATACCCTCATCAGTAATATATGACAATTTACAACTATTTTTAAATGTCTTAATCTTGGTTTCTACTGGCTATCATGTTAGGCTCTTTAATTTGTTTATCTGAAGATTTGATAACATCTTCCTCCCTTCTATTCTCAGGTCTCATAATGAAAAAAAACATTAAATTCTATATATTGGGTCATCATTTCCCTACATGTATGCTGTGGAGCACTAGTCCTACAAGATATTATAGAGTCCAGTGGTCACATAAATACCACATACCATGTCTGCTTCTTGCAGAGTTACAAAGCACTATAGAACAATTAAAAAAAAAACACAACTTTTTTTTTTTTTAAAGATTTTATTTATTTATTTGACAGAAAGAGAGACAGCAAGAGAGGGAACACAAGCAGGGGGAGTGGGAGAGGGAGAAGCAGGCTTCCCGCGGAGCTGGGAGCCTGATGCGGGGCTTGATCTCAGGACCCTGGGACCATGACCTGAGCCGAAGGCAGACGCTTAACCGACTGAGCCACCCAGGCGCCCCCAAAATAAACTCGTTTAACTGTGTTTAATTCCAGTGTTTCCCAAACCAATTTGGGAATTACTTTTTAAAATTATTAATATCTCATAATGTGTACACAACACACACACTCACACACACACTTTGAGAAAACTTGGAAGGAATATTAACATTGATGCCCTACTAAAAAACTCCTCACGCATTTTCAGAAAGGACCCTTACTCTTTTCTTAAGGTAATTTCTGAGGTTCTGATGGATGAAGAGTTCTCAT